>NC_047090.1:184808209-185111542 GCF_902459505.1 Geotrypetes seraphini | reverse complement strand
TGCTCTGCTGCAACTTCCTGTTTCCGGTTGCATCAGAGCAGAAGATCGAAACTGAGCAGCAGCGGGTGCGCGGCTCTTTGATAGCGTGCGGGTTGCCGAAAAAGAAAACCTACAAACTAAGGTGAGGAGAAGGGAGAGAGCTGGCTAAACACTAGAATCGATTGGGCAGGCGGGTGTGGGCTGCGGGGACCGCGCGATCCTTCATGCCTCACTGCGGGGACAAGACCATTCACCGCTCCACGGGGCGGTGAATGGCCTTGTCCCTGTCCCCGCAGTGACTGCTAGTTTTCGTTCCCCGTTTCGGCGGGTTACCCGCGGCTAAACGCGGTGGCTGCGGGTAAATCGCCACCATGTCATTCTCTAATACGGAACACGCAGGTAGGAGTGCGCATGCGCCGCTTAGGGTTTTATTATGTAGTCATTAAGCCCGTTACATTAACGGGTGCTAGAATATATGTCTGTCTGTCTCCCTCCCGCTGATTCTCTCTCTCTCTCCCTAGCCCCCTTTCTCTGTCTGTCTTTCTTACTCTCCACCACTCAGTTGCTGCCACTGAAACTGGGCAGTTGTAGTCGCGCATGCGCACTTCTTCAGGCCACAGACATACGGAACACGCAAATAGAAGTGCGCATGCACAGCTTAGGGTTTTATATATTAAGATAGAGAGAAATGGAAACTGTGTACTGTAATACAGCAAAGGGAACCACAGAAACTATTGAAACTTGCAAACAGGCTACGAAAAACTCAAGATGGATAGTTAGTAGAGCTTCTCACAGAAACATTTCAATTCATTTATTAAAAGCTGGGACATTAGATCATTTGCTATTCTATTGTCCATTGATTCTTGCTTTTTGGAAATCAATATAGGGTTAAATAAATTGTTTGTTGGAAAATCCGGTGGCATTATCGTATGATACTGTACTGTTTGGCATGTCAATGAGGGCTAAGAGCCAAATATCATCTAATAACAACAGGCTTCTACTTATTATGACAGGGGTTGCCATATAACAGATTATGAATACTGTAATTGGAAAAACTGGGAGAGGCTGAATTACAGTTTCTGGTGGAACTCTTTATGTCACATTTATAAAATGGAAAGGATAATAGCCACACAGCAGGGGAATTTTAGAAAATTTCAGGATATTTGGGAGCCATTAACAAAATATTGTAATGATTGAATATTATTTTTCCCCTTAAATATGCATGTCCAAGGTGGGGGGAGGGGGAAGGGCATTTTGGTCTGATTATTAAAGTAAGGTATATGAGAATAGGGATTATTATATGTTTTCTTGAATTTAAAGACTGTTATTGATTAGGGGGGAGGAGGGGGATAAATGATATGGTTTTTAACAGAATAGTAAGTGTTGTATCTGAGTTTAAAATGTTATATATGCTGTTACTCTTATTGTAAGTTTTTAAAAAATGAATAAAGAATTTTTTTAAAAAAAGTTTATAGACTGCCTTACGTCACCTGTCTCATATAAACTAGTGTCACTTCAATAGCTGCTTCAACTGACTCAAGTTTAGTTGACATCAAAGTCCTAGCGCTAAACTAGACTCTATACAAAACGTCTTTGTAAAGGTGCTGACAGAAGGAATATCTGTGCTGTCAAAATAAATAGAGTTCTTGTACAACAAAATGAAACGTAGTCTGTAGGTTGGCAGAACACACAGGAGCAGGGACAAAACTGATCCTGGAATTTTTCAGAGGCCAAGAAAAATAAAATTATGAGCATGTAAACTGAAGAAATTCCCCAAAACGAAGCGGGGGAAACTTCCAGGGTTCTTTCTTTTTCTATCTATTTTCAAGAAACTGCCCTCTTTCAATGAACTGATGTAGACTCGAGCCTTCCATATAAAAGGTATATCCAGAGCTTAACAAAACCAAAATGGAAACTCACAAGAAAATTAACTGTGGCAATACTAAGTGTTACCCTCTAGTATTTAACTATCTCCAGTAAAGCACTCTCCATACTCAACTGGTTTCCAGCCAAGAAACTGGACTGGGAGTTAGTCACAGATGAATAGTCTGGAGGTAGCTCAATCCCACATGTCTCTTGTGGCAAGTGAGAAATAGGAAAGGGACCTGGAGACCTCCAAGAATTTCCTAAGTACAAATTTCCTGTAAAGTCGGACAATTTTAAGCTTCTGGTAGCTAGAATAAACTAGTTCCGAAGCCAACAGGGCTTAAAAGCCAAGAGACTGCATAGAGCACTATCACCATCTGCTGGAGACAGAGAATATCTGTGGCTGCATGATACCCTTAAGGGGTGAGTCACTTGGAACTATTTTGATTCTTTGTTTCCATCTGTTGGTTGACACAACATCTTCTTCTTGACTGGTCTGGTATGGATAATGAGGGATAAATGAATGATTCAAAGAGACCCTCATGGACTCAGGATTCAGGGGCAGTGACCAAAATCACCACTGAATATCAAAACAATGACTGGACACTTTTCTTCTGGAATCAGAAGAGTAGAATAGTGATTAGGCGATAAAACAAAACCTGCTTTACTTACAAAGTGTTGGCTCCAGATACTGCTAGATTTAAGCCAGTATTTTGCAGAGATGCTGGTTGACCGAAGATAGTTGAGCCTTGTGCATAGCCAATGAGGTCTGGATTGAAAAGTTTTAAGATATCTATAAACAGTAAAATAATTACAGATATATTTAGAAAGAGAATTGGATGGATTCCTGCAATCTTGGATAACTTAACCCTCAATAATCATTACATGATCGTCCTCTGCTTAAACCCAGATTGCAAACTTTTGAAGCAAAGTTTCTACAAGCATATCTTTTTTTCTTATATTCTCCTGGTGTTATACAAATAGTAGATTTCAAGTACAATATGGTGAAATTTAAACTTACCTGTTCATTTCCTTTCCTTGGGTCTGCCACACTAGTCCAGACAAATGGAGACTGATAACCAAGCAGAACTAATAAAAACTAATCAACAATACTCCCAGAAAGAGAACAGAAACTAACATAGAGAAATACTGTTGGATTTTGAATAGAATAAGAACCTTCAAAAAATGTCCCCACAGCTCGCCAGCTACACCAGATGAACCAAACACCGCTGTTCTTTCTCTGTTGTGTTTTTTTTTTGGATTATCAATCTGCCCAAATCTCTGAACAAAAAGACACTACAGAAAAAAACGTACTCTTCGCGCAAAAATTCAAACAAGAAAATGACAGGGAGGGGTCTGTGCTGGTCTGGAGAGACTAAAAGAAAGAAAATTAGCAGGTAAGAACCTAATTTCTCCTTCTTTATCGTCTCTCCAGACCCTCATAGTAGACAAAACCTCCAAAATCCTCAGCTGCATCCTAGATTCCACACTAACTATGGAACCACAAATCTCCCACCTCTGGAAGAAAACCCTCTTCACCATGAGACAACTAAGACTCATCTGGCCATACTTTCATCAACACCATTTTGCCCTAATCGTACTGATGATGATCTTACCCCAGGTGGACTACTGTAATTCTGCCTACAAGGGAATCAACGCCACCTTAATCCACAAAATGCAACTCATTCAAAACACCACAATAAGATTCATATTCAAACTGAAAAGGTACGACTCGGTCTCTGCCTATCTCAAACAACTTCACTGGTTAACCATGACATCCCGAATAAAATTCAAAATATCCTACATCATACAGCGCATACTCTAAGGCAGTGTTTTTCAACCGCTGTTCCGCGGCACACTAGTGTGCCGCGAGATGTTGCCTGGTGTGCCGTACGGTCAGGGCCGCCATCAGGGCAGTACCACCAGTCTAGGGAGAGGGGCGGTCCGTCCCACATGGACGGGAGAGAGCTGGACGGGGGAACCGCGGAGTTCAATACATCTCGAGCCGCGAGGCTCGTCTTCTGTTCCTGCCTGCCCTGCAGCTAACATATAGCAAGCAGATCGCAAGTGTTCCCCGATGTCAGCGCTGACGTCGGAGGGAGGGCTTAAGCAAAGCCTGCCCTCCGACGTCAGCGCTGACGTCGGAGAATACTTCGGTTCGGCTATTTGTGCGCGGCAGGGCAGGCAGGAAGCAGAAGACAAGCCTTGCGGCTTGAGCTTCGTTTTGATGAGAAAGTTGCAAAGATGGGCTGGGAGGCAAACACGGAACACAAAAGGGGGGAGGGAGTGCGTTTTGGACACAAGGCATGAACTTGGGAGAGAGGAAGGGAGGGAAAGAGATGCTGAGGTGGGGGAGGGAATGGGTTTTTGGACACAGAAGGCATGGACTTGGGAGAGAGGAAGGGAGGGAAAGAGATGCTGAGGTGGGGGAGGGAATGCGTTTTTGGACACAGAAGAAATGGACTTGGGAGAGAGGAAGGGAGGGAAAGAGATGCTGAGGTGGGGGAGGGAATGCGTTTTTGGACACAGAAGAAATGGACTTGGGAGAGAGGAAGGGAGGGAAAGAGATGCTGAGGTGGGGGAGGGAATGCGTTTTTGGACACAGAAGAAATGGACTTGGGAGAGAGGAAGGGAGGGAAAGAGATGCTGAGGTGGGGGAGGGAATGCGTTTTTGGACACAGAAGAAATGGACTTGGGAGAGAGGAAGGGAGGGAAAGAGATGCTGAGGTGGGGGAGGGAATGCGTTTTTGGACACAGAAGAAATGGACTTGGGAGAGAGGAAGGGAGGGAATGAGTGTTTGGACACAGAAGGCATGGACTTTGGAGAGAGGAAGGGAGGGAAAGAGATGGTTGTGTACACGGGGAATAGAAGAAAGGAGAATTTTTGGTCATAGGGAGGGAGTGAGGTACAGATAGTGGAATACCAGGGTGGGGGGGGGGGCGGTCTGCCCCACCCCGGGTTTACGTCCCAAGGGGGTGCACAGCTGGCCACCCTCCAGTGTTGTCCCTAGGCCGGCAAACTGCGGCTCTTTAGCCACTTGAGTGCCACCGCCGCCAACGGTGTTGTTGGCGGTGGCAGCATTATAAAATACTTTCTTTGTGTTTATTTGATTCCTATTCAAGAGAATTACTTTATATATAGTCAATATAGGCACAGAGTTAAATTTTTTAACATTTTCTAATGGTGGTGTGCCTCGTGATTTTTTTCATGAAACAAGTGTTCCTTTGCCCAAAAAAGGTTGAAAAACACTGCTCTAAGGAAACTTGGCCACTCCACTCATTCACCAAGGCATGGTCCGCTTTATGTAGAAATCTTAATAGGTTACAACTCAACCTCCCCACAACAAAAAACCTCAAGAACAAATGAATATTCTACTCCATGCTCACCTTCTTAGGAGTGAAAACTTGGAATGACCTCAAAGAAATCGTCATAACAGAACCTAAGTACACCACATTTCGGAAGAAACTAAAAACTTCTTTTTTGACACTTGAACGCCATACGAAACTAAGCCCAACTTTCTCTTGCTGCAACACCTTTCACCATCCATGCCACTTCTTGCCAACCAAAGATCTCTGATTAAAATAACTCTCCCCACAGAGAAATGTCTCTCTCCTACTCAGAAACCTCATTTTATAATGTCTAATCACAATTCCTGCTAAATTCCCCCCTTGCTTACCTCAATCATTTAGTGTTGTATTGCTCTTTTTTTTCTCTCTCTCTCTCTTCGCTGTAAGTCATCTTGAGCCTGATTAGGTATTCTGCGATGCACAAATGTCAAATTAGATTAGATTTTAGCAATACATGTACAATTGTCATGCTAATAAAACCTCCTTTTACTAAACCGTGATAACGGTTATTAGCTCAGGGAGTCGCGCTGAATGCTCTGTGCAGCTTCCGACGCTCATAAAAACTCTATGAGCATCGAGAGCAGCGCAGAGTATTGCTACTTATACAGTAAGTACTGTGAGGAAGAAAAAGCACAGTTACTTACCATAACAGGTGTTATCCAGGAACAGCAGGCAGATATTCTCACGAATGGGTGACATCACCGATGGAGCTCCGGTACAGACCACTTCAAAAGTGCATCGCCACTTTAAGTGTTTAGAAAGTTTGCGATAGCTCGGGAGTGCCTTCCCACCTGACGTAGGGCGCGTGGTCCCTCAGTTAAGATAAGCCAGCTGAGAAGCCAACCTGGGGATGGATGTGAGAATATCTGCCTGCTGTTCCTGGATAAAGCAATGTTACTTACCGTAACAGTTGTTATCCAGGGACAGCAGGCAGCTATTCTCACTAGTGGGTGATGTCATCCGACAGAGCCCCGATGCGGACGTCTCACAAGCATTCTTGCTTGAAGAAACTTCAGAAGTTTCAAGATGCCCGCACCGCGCATGCGCGAGTGCCTTCCCGCCCGATGGTCCGGGCGTGTCTCCTCAATTCAGGTAGCTAGCAGAGAAGCCAACCCAGGGGAGGTGGGTGGGACGTGAGAATAGCTGCCTGCTGTCCCTGGATAACAACTGTTACGGTAAGTAACATTGCTTTATCCCAGGACAAGCAGGCAGGTATTCTCACTAGTGGGTGACCTCCAAGCTAACCTCAATGGGATGGTGGGAGAGTTGGCAACTTAAGAGAATAAATTTTATAACACTGGCCAAACTGTCCATCCCGTCTGGAGAAAGTATCCAGACAATAATGAGAGGTGAATGTATGAACCGAGGACCAAGTGGCAGTCTTACAAATCTCCTCAATCGGTGTCGATCTGAGGAAGGCTACAGAGGCCGCCATTGCTCTGACCTTATGGGCTGTGACCTTACAGGGAAGGGGTAATCCAGCCTGGGCATAGCAAAAAGAGATACAAGCCGCCATCCAGTTGGATATGGTGCGCTTCGATACAGGGAGTCCCAACTTGTTTGGATCAAAGGAGACGAAAAGTTGAGGAGCAGTTCTGTGTGGCTTGGTGCAATCCAGGTAGAAAGCCAAAGCACGTTTACAGTCCAGAGTATGAAGAGCTGATTCTCCAGGATGAGAATGAGGCTTAGGAAAAAACACTGGAAGCACAATGGATTGGTTGAGATGAAATTCAGAGACCACTTTAGGTAGGAATTTCGGATGAGTGCGGAGGACCACCTTGTCATGATGGAATACTGTGAAAGGTGGATCCGCCACTAAGGCCTGGAGCTCACTGACCCTGCGAGCAGACGTGAGGGCCTCCAGAAAAACCACTTTCCAGGTGAGATACTTAAGAGGAGCTTTGTTGAGAGGCTCAAAAGGAGGCTTCATAAGCTGAGAAAGGACAACATTGAGATCCCAAACCACTGGAGGAGGTTTGAGAGGAGGATTTACATGGAAAAGTCCTTTCATAAATCTGGAAACCACAGGATGAGCAGAGAGAGGTTTCCCTTGCAGAGGCTGATGGAAAGCCGCAATAGCACTCAGGTGGACTCGTATAGATGTAGACTTGAGACTAGACTGAGACAGGTGTAGAAGATAGTCCAATACAGAGGATAGGGAAGCTCGCTGAGGCTCCTTGGAATTGGAAACACACGAAGAAGAAAATTTAGTCCACTTCTGGGAGTAGCATTGACGAGTAGCAGGCTTCCTGGAAGCCTCCAAGACATCCCTCACCGCCTGTGAAAACTGGTGAGGAGTTACGTTGAGAGAAACCAAGCTGTCAGGTGGAGAGACTGCAGGTTGGGATGAAGTAGTGAACCATGATGTTGAGTAAGTAGTGAAGGAAACACTGGAAGAAGCACCGGCTCCCTGCTGCTGAGTTGAAGTAGAAGGGAGAACCAAGGTTGTCTGGGCCACCGAGGAGCTATCAGAATCATGGTGGCATGGTCGAATCTCAACTTGACCAGAGTCTTCTGAATGAGAGGAAACGGAGGAAACGCATACAGAAAGCGATTCCCCCAATCCAGCAGAAAGGCATCTGCCTCGAGGCGATGAGGAGTGTAGATCCTGGAGCAAAACTGAGGCAGTTTGAAGTTGTGGGGAGCCGCAAAGAGGTCTATCTGAGGCGTCCCCCATTGTGCAAAGATCTGATGAAGGGGGTTGGAATGGAGAGTGGGGCTGAAGGAGACGACTCAAGTTGTCTGCCAAGACATTGTCCTTCCCCTGAATATAGACAGCTTTGAGGAAGGTGTTGTGGCGAACCGCCCAATCCCAGACTCTGAGAGCTTCCTGGCAGAGGGAGGCCGATCCCGTACCCCCTTGTTTGTTCACATAATACATGGCGACCTGGTTGTCTGTGTGAATGAGGACCACCATGTCGTGAAGCAGATGTTGAAAAGCTTGAAGAGCATAGATGGCTCTGAGCTCCAGAAGATTGATCTGATGGAGTCGGTCCGCACTGGTCCAGAATCCCTGAGTGCGAAGTCCATCCAGATGAGCCCCCCAGGCATAGGTCGAGGAATCGGTTGTGAGAACCTTCTGGTGGGGAGGAGTGTGAAACAGCAAACCTCTGGATAGATTCGAAGAGGTCACCACCAAAGCAGAGACTGCCGAAGAGCAGGAGTGACTATGATGTGTCGAGTCAACGGGTCTGACACCTGAGTCCATTGAGAAGCCAGGGTCCACTGAGGAATTCTGAGATGGAGTCTGGCAAAAGGCGTCACATGAACTGTAGAGACCATGTGGCCCAGGAGGACCATCATGTGTCTCGCTGAGATGGACTGGCGAGAAGACACAGACTGGCAAAGCTGAAGAAGAGCATCCATGCACTGAGGAGGAAGGAATGCTCGGAGTCGAATGGTATCCAGGACCGCCCCGATGAAGGGAAGAGACTGGGTAGGCTGTAGATGAGATTTGGGGAAGTTGATCTCGAAGCCCAAACTCTGCAGGAAGCAAATCATGGCCAGGGTCGACGAAATGACCTCTGGAGCTGAGGGGGCCTTGATGAGCCAGTCGTCGAGGTAGGGAAACACCTGAAGACCCCTGTTCCGGAGTGCAGCGGCCACCACCACCAGACACTTCGTGAAGACTCTGGGGGACGAGGACAGGCCAAATGGAAGCACTCGATACTGCAGAAGCAGATGTCCCACCCGAAATCTGAGGAACCTGCGGGAGGCCGGGTGAATGGGAATGTGAGTATAGGCATCCTTGAGATCCAGAGAGCATAACCAGTCGTTCTGCTCGAGGAGGGGGTAGAGAGAAGCAAGGGTCAGCATGCGAAACCTCTCCTTGACCAAAAACTTGTTGAGGACCCGAAGGTCCAGAATGGGTCGCAGGTCCCCCGTCTTCTTCGGGACGAGGAAGTACCGGGAGTAAAAACCCCAGTTGTGCTGGTCCACCGGGACCGGCTCGACGGCCCAAAGCCGGAGCAAAGCTTGAGCTTCCTGAAGAAGGAGGGTGGTCTGTGTCAAGTTGGAAGGATACTCTCTTGGAGGGTGGTCCGGAGGGACCCGATGGAATTGAAGAGAGTATCCTTCTCTTACGATGGAAAGGACCCAGAGGTCGGTGGTAATAGCCTCCCATCGATGATAAAAATGGTGGAGGCGACCCCCAATGGGAAAAACAGGGGAATGCAGAACGAGGCCGGTTATGGTCCCTGGGATGGAGTCAAAAAGGCTGAGTAGCCTTGGGAGCAGCCGGAGGCTGAGGTTTCTGTTGAGCCTTCTGAGGAGGCTGCCTCTTCGCTGGTTGTCTCGCAGCAGGAGCCTGCCTTGGAGTGTAACGCCGCTGATAGATCAAGGGCGGTCTCGAAGGCCAATACTGTTGAGGCTTGGGCTTAGGCCGAAGGATAGATTGAAAAGACTTTTCATGGTCATAAAGCTTCTTCGTCACCGTCTCGATGGACTCGTCAAACAGATCCGCTCCCGCACAAGGCACATTGGCAAGCCTCTCCTGGAGGTTCGGGTCCATGTCAATGGTCCGAAGCCATGCCAACCGACGCATGGCCACGGAACAGGCCGCAGCACGTGCCGAGAGCTCAAAGGCATCGTACGAGGATTGCATAAGCTGGAGACGAAGCTGGGAAAGCGAGGCTACCACTTCTTCGAATTCAAATCGAGCCTGAGAATCGATGTAGGGAGTAAATTTTCGAAGTACAGGCAAGAAGAACTCCAAATAAGATGCAAAGTAGAAATTATAATTAAGAACTCGGGAAACCATCATCGAGTTCTGGTAGATTCTCCTCCCAAACTTATCCATCGTCCTGCCCTCGCGACCAGGTGGCACGGAGGCGTACACCTGAGAGGGATGAGATCGCTTGAGGGAGGATTCGACCAGCAGGGATTGGTGAGAGAGTTGAGAGCCCTCGAACCCCTTGTGATGGTCTGTGCGGTACCGTGCATCCAATTTGCCCGGGACTGCAGGAATAGAATAAGGCGTCTCAAAACATCTCATAAATGTCTGATCAAGCAATTTATGGAGAGGCAGGCGAAGAGACTCGGCGGGAGGATGAGGCAAGTGCATGGTGTCGAGATACTCCTTAGAATATCGAGACCCAGTGTCCAAAGTAACATCCAAGTCATCAGCCATCTGTCGGAGAAAAGAAGAAAAAGACAACTGGTCCGCCAGTACAGGCCTCCGAGAGGGACTGCACGAAGTCGAGGCCTCAGGATCCAGAGAGACTTGGGATCGACAGGGAGAAAAAGAGGTAGACGGTGCCTCGTACTCCGGCTCCTCCGGGGGAGACATGTCAGAGGAAGAGTACCCCAGACACGGCAGCTTCTTCTGCGGCGAAACCTCCGAATGGCGCGAGGAGTGCCGCGATGAATGCCGGGACCGATGCCTCTCACGGTGCCTGGAGGGAAAGCGAGAATGACGATACTTCGCATGGTCCCCCGAAGCTTCCAGTGAGTGAATGGGACTCGAAGCTGTAGATCGAAGAGGCTGAATGGTCGATGCTTCACGCGACGCAGCCCAGGCCTGGTATGGGGTGTGGAAGAACTCTTCCTGAGACTTGCTATGCCCAGGGCTTCGATTACCTACAGGAGGATTTTCGCCCTGTTGGCGTGGAGGCGTGATGGGCTCCAAAGGCGGCATGTCGCTGAAGGAAGCCCGCCTCGAGGGACCGGCCGCCCTACGTCGCTCCTCCTCGCCAAGTAGCGAGATCGACCGGCGAGGAGGAGGGGGCGGTCCGCCCCCGGAATCGGGACCGGGAGGTCACCCTGGATGGAGGCAATTAACCTGGGTCCCATAGTTTGCATGAGCTCGACAAACTGAGCTTCCAAGAGGGACCGAAGCGAAGCCGATATGGAGGGATCCGCACCGAAAGGGGGTCCTACAGCACGGTCTTCACGCTCCTTCGTGGTCGAGTGCTTCTGCTTGGAAGGTTTCGGCACCTTAATGACCACGGGTGGAATGGTGGAAGGCGGTACCTGAGCCAAGGAGATGGGGAGAGGCACCGGCGCCGAACTCGGGGCCAAAGCCGAAGTGAACGAAGCCGGCTTCAGGAGGCCCGGAGTAGCAGGAGTAGTAGCTGGCTTCGCATGGACAGGCGAAGTGGTCGATGAAGTCGAAGCTGTAGGTTCCTTAGCAGCCTCCATCTTGAACATCGACTCCCACAATAGACAGCGCCGCTTAAACGCCCGCGCTGTAAGAGTGGAACAAGGCCGGCACGATTTCGGGAAATGTTCTGGACCAAGACACTGCAGGCAGCGTCGATGCGGGTCCGTCAGCGAAATTGCGTGCTGGCACTTGCTACACTTTTTAAAACCAGTGATTGGCCGGGACATAGGCCGAAAAAGCTCCGCCGCAAGATTGAAGACGCGGGGCCTGAGCCACGTGGCCGACCCGGCCGACTCGCCGGAAGAAAATTTTTTTTTTTTTTTTTTTAAAGAATAAAAACAAAGAAAATACACGATAAAGAGTAAAATAAACCCAAAATCGCGGCAAATAGAAGGCAAAAACGGGAATTCAGTCAGCGCAGAATTGAAGTAAAACTTCTCAGCTCCGCAGAAAGAAAAGAACTGAGGAGACACGCCCGGACCATCGGGCGGGAAGGCACTCGCGCATGCGCGGTGCGGGCATCTCAAAACTTCTGAAGTTTCTTCAAGCAAGAATGCTTGTGAGACGTCCGCATCGGGGCTCTGTCGGATGACATCACCCACTAGTGAGAATACCTGCCTGCTTGTCCTGGGATAACACCTGTTACGGTAAGTAACTATATTTTATCCCAGGACAAGCAGGCAGCATATTCACACGAATGGGTGACCTCCAAGCTAACAGAAATGGGATGGTGGGAGTGTTGGCCTTAAGAAAATAGAAGTTGTAATACAGATTGGCTTAAGTGCCCATCCCGTCTGGAAAAAGATTCCAGACAGTAGTGAGTAGATCTGAGGAAAGCAACAGAAGCTGCCATAGCTCTAATTTTGTGGGCTGTGACACAACTCTCCAGTACATCTTCAAAAAGAAAATTTCTAATTTAAATACTATAAAAAAATGTATTAATATATAATTAATAGTGCTCAGTGAAAGCTGAAGGGGAAACACGTATCGTGTCATGCAATTACCGGAGAACACATACTGTGTTGAGGAAGTTTTTTAATTTTGACAAGATGAACTGTATGGATTGATGAATTATGACTGTGGATTAATTTTTTAGTTTTGTTTTTGAATTTTTTGATTTTGTGTTTTTTGAATTGTTGATTTTTTGATGTGATTGGGGAGCACTAAGCACTTTTGGACTTATAGCAGAGCCCAAGACGCAACAACTGTTCAAGCAGAGATAAGTAAGTTCTCCTCTACTTTTATTTATTCATTGTTCTAAACTATCATGTTTATTGGTAGGGAGGGAGGAGTGCAATGATGTATTCAAGCCTGAACTGGTAGAATCCTGTGCTCGTATATCTTAAAGTTCATACTGGCTTTCACTGAGCACTATTTATTATTATTTATTAATAAAATTTTATAGTATGTAAAATTAGAAATTCTCTTTTTGAAGAAGTTTTATACGTCAGAGAATTTGAAAATATAGAATTTGATATTCCCACTTATAGTGAGTGTGATGACTCTCCAGTGCCAGGCCAGTCTAAGCATAGCAGAACGAGATGCAATCAGCCAGCCGGTTGGAAATAGTTCTTTTGGAAACAGGATGCCCCAGAGAGATGAAGAGTTGGGGAGATGCTCGATGTGGCTTTGTCCGGTCAATGTAATAGGCCAAAGCCCGTTTACAGTCCAAATTATGCAAAGCAGTTTCTTCAGCATGAGAATGAGGCTTAGGAAAAAACACTGGTAGAACAATTGACTGATTGAGATGAAATTCAGTGACAATTTTTGGAAGAAACTTTGGATGTGTACGCAGAATCACCTTGTCATGATGAAAAACTATGAAGGGTGGATCTGCTACTAATGCTTGTAACTCACTGACCCTCTGGCAGAGGTGAGAGCAATAAGGAAGACCACTTTCCAGGTAAGAGACTTGAGATGAGCTGTAGCCATTGGTTCAAATGGTGATTTCATCAAACTGGAAAGGACTACATTAAGGTCCTAGACGACAGACGGAGGCTTGAGAGGTGGTTTCACATTGAAAAGTCCTTTCATAAACCTGGAGACCAAAGGATGAGTAGTCAGAGGTTTCCCCTCGACTGGTCTGTGAAAAGCTGTAATACCACTGAGATGAACTCTGATAGATGTAGACTTGAGACCAGAGTCAGACAGGTGAAGAAGATAACCCAACACCAATTCCACTGCCAAGGAAGTTGGATCATGATGATGAAGAAGACACCAGGAAGAAAACCTAGTCCACTTTTGTTGATAACATTGCTGAGTGGCTGGTTTCATGGATGCATCAAAAATTTTATAAACAGGCTGAGAAAGATGTAAATAAGAAGGAATCAGCCTGAGAGAAACCAAGCTGTCAGGTTTAGTGATTGCAGGTTGGGATATAGATGTGATTCCTGATTCTGAGTTAGAAGAGTAGGAAATACTGGAAAAGGTATGGGTTCCCTGAGGCTGAGTTAAAGTAGAAGGGGGAACCAATGTTGCCTAGGCTACTGTGGAGCAATGAGAATCATGGTGGCTGCTTCTCTCTTGAGTTTGAACAGAGTTCTCAATATGAGAGGAAGTGGAGGGAATGCATATAGAAACAGGCCCATCCAATCCAGAAGAAAAGCATCTGCTGCCAGATGGAGAGAAGAGTAAAGTCTGGAGCAAAACTGGGACAACTGGTGATTGTGAGGAGCTGCAAACAAGTCTACTTGAGGAGTGCCCTATTGAGCAAAGATGGACTGGAGAGTTGCAGAGTTGCGAGTCCATTCGTGAGGCTGAAGAATTCTGCTGAGGTTGTCTGGTAGGGAATTCTTCTCCCCTTGAATGTACATAGCCTTAAGGAACCGATTGCGAGCTGTCACCCAAGTCCAGATTTTTTGGGCCTTCTGACACAACAGGAGAGAGCCTGTGACTCCTTGCTTGTTTATGTAGTACATTGCTACTTGATTTTCTGTGCAAAGGAGGAGGACTTGATGATGAAAAGCCTTGAGGGCATAAAACATTGCTCTGAGTTCCAGGAAATTGATGTGAAATTTTCATTCCCTGGCAGTCCAAAGACCCTGAGTCTGGAGATTGTCCATATGAGCTCCCCAAGAATAAGGGGAGGTGTCCGTCGTAATGACCTTGTGATGAGGGGGCAAGTGAAAAAGGAGACCTCTGGAGAGATTGGAAAAGGTCATCCACCATTGAAGCGATTTCAGAAGAGATGATGTCACAGATTTATGTTGTGAGAGACGATCCATCGCTTGAGACCACTGAGAAGCAAGGGTCCACTGAGGGGTGTGAAGATGCAGCCTTACTAATGGTGTTAAATGGACAGTGGAGGCCATGTGGCCTAGAAGAACCATCATGTGACTGGCAGAGATGGATTGAAGAGGAAGCAGCTGCTGACACAGATGGATGAGAGCCTGAAGTCGATCCGAAGGAAGAAACGCTTTCATGAGAGTGGTGTCCAGGATTGCCCCAATGAACTGTAGATGTTGAGTCGGAATTAGATGTGATTTGGGGAAGTTGACTTTGAATCCTAAAATCAGTAGAAAAAAAATGGTCTGAGATGTTGCTTGGACCACTTCCGGAGATGAGACAGCCTTGATCAACCAGTCGTCCAGGTAAGGAAAGACTTAAAGGTCATGTGATCGGAGAGATGCGGCCACCAAAATCAGGCATTTTGTGAAGACTCTGGGAGAAGATGCCAGGCCGAAGGGAAGTATCTTGTACTGGTAATGACACTGACTGATTTGGACGTGAAGATACTGCCTGGAAGCCGGATGAATTGGAATATGTGTGTAGGCTTCCTTGAAATCCAGGGAGCATAGCCAGTCATTCTGATCGAGGAGAGATAAAGCAGGGTGAGGGATAGCATTCTGAATTTTTCCTTGACTAGAAATTTGTTGAGAGCTCTTAGATCCAGGATGGGTCTCAGTCCTCCAGTCTTCTTGGGAACTAAGAAGTAACGGGAGTAGAATCCCTGCCTCTGCTGATCGAGGGGAACTTCCTCGATGGCATTCAGCAGAAGAATGGATTGAACCTCCTGCAGAAGAAGGGAGGACTGTGCAGGGTCCAAAGCAGCCTTGGAGGATTGTCTGGTGATAGAGTCTGAAAATCGAGAGAGTAACCCTGCTGAATGATGTTGAGGACCCAGAGGTCTGATGTTATAAGTTCTCAATGACTGAAGAGCTGAAGACGACCTCTGATGGGCTGTCAAAGTCTGTAAAATAGGAATATTGACTATGCTCCTGAGAAACAGGTCAAAAAGACTGTGTGGATTTTGGAGGTGCAGCCTGATGTTTCTGTTGTTGTTGACGTGGTTGTTGTTGTTTCTGCCTCCAAGGTTGAGACTGAGGTGGAGGCATAGGTTTTGTAGCAAAACGACGTTGTTAGAATGATTGTTGTCTGAAAGGACGAGAAGGTGGAGGTTTCTTTTTGGTCTTCACCAAAGTATCTCACCTGGTCTCATGTGCAGAAAACTTTTGGGTAGTTGTATTTAAAGAGGGCCCAAAATGTTCATCCCCCAAACAAGGAGCCAGTCTATCCTGATGGATAACATCAAGCTCCGAAATCCTGTGCCGCATAGCCATAGACATTGCTGCTCAAAAGTGAGCTCAAAAGTGTCATATATAGAGCGGACCATATATTTACGGAGCTGCAGCAAGTCAGAGATGTAATGTTGAAATACTGGTAGTTTACAGTCAGGAAAGTATTTTTGAAAGGCGGCAATCTGGTTGACCAAATGCTTTAAATGAAAAGCATAGTTGCTGGCATTATGAAACAGACGTTTGCCAAAATGGTCCATCGCTTTACCCTCTCTGCCAGGAGGTACTGAGGCATGCATATATGCTAGCTCCCACAGACTTCTTCAGGGTTGACTCCACCAAGAGGGATTCATGGGGAAGTTGGGATCTGTCAAACCCTGGTATGGGATCACTCTATATAGTCAAGTTTGTGAGGAGCCACAGGGATGGTAAGAGGAGTTTCTAAGTTTTTATAAAAAGTTTCCGGTAGAATGTCATGTAAGGGAAGCTTGAGAAACTCCTTAGGCAGTTGGTTGTAATCTAAAGCATCCAAAAAAGCTTTAGATTTCTTAGAATCAGCCTCTAAAGGAATGGAAAGAGTGTCAGACATTTCATCCAAAAAGGTGGCAAAGGATGACTTATCAGACTTGATATGAGGTTCCTGAGAAGATGGGAGGTGAGACTCGTCTTCTGAAGAACCCTCCTCATCAGACGAAATGGGTTCCTGATCTGAATCACCCCAAAGGTCAGAATCTTGGGTAACTGGAAGTCGGTGCCAAGTAGCTGATGTGGAAGGCTCAAGATGCTTCATTTTTTGAGAGCCTTGCCTAATCTGACTGACACCATCTCAGGAGATGTTTGAGAAGATGATTGATGTCGTGTAGTCTCCGATGTCGGTTTCTTAAACAGGTGATGCAGTACCGATGGAGACTCTCGAATAGTAGGTGCCGGTGTCAAGGGCTCAGACCTAACTGGCACTGGAGGAGCCGGCGTTGACATAACAGGAAGCAGAAGTTGTAACTGCTCCCGTAATTCCTCCTGCAACAAGTCTCTAATCTGCTGCTTCAGGGATTGCACCGGTACTGCTGGCTTTTTTGCCGGAAACTTCGGTGCCACTCTATGCTCCGGCGATGAGGAGGCCGATGTTGAGGCACTCACTGATATCGGAGCGGAGCACTATTTGAGTCTCCTCAAGGTCTGCAGGACTTGGCTCACTGCTGAAGTGACCTGAGGATCCGAAGGAATGGGAGGATTCTTAGCCAGCTTATCCACTGCATGCGACACCGAAGATGGGTCTATCGACGCCGAGAGTTGAGGCGCTGATTTAGATGGTGCCGCTGATACTGAAACCGATATCGAAGCTCCCTCCATACTGAAAAGCAGTTTCTGCTGGATGAGGCGATTTTTAAGCGAACGCTTTTGGAGAGACGAACAGTGGGGGAAAGTTCCCCTGGACTGGAAATTAGCTAATGTCGTACCACTGCATAAAAAGGGTTGCAGGGCAGAGGCTGCGAATTATAGACCGGTGAGTCTCACATCAATAGTGTGCAAACTCATGGAAACACTAATTAAAAGCAAATTGGACACGATCTTGAATGAAGGGAATCTTCGGGATCCCAGTCAGCATGGATTCACCAAGGGTAGGTCCTGCCAATCCAATCTCATCAGCTTCTTTGACTGGGTAACAAGAAAGTTGGACTTGGGAGAGTCTTTGGACGTCGTGTACCTGGACTTCAGTAAAGCTTTTGACAGTGACCCACACCGCAGGCTGCTAAGCAAGATGGAATCGATGGGGTTAGGAGAGACACTAACTGCATGGGTCAATGATTGGCTGAGTGGCAGACTTCAGAGGGTGGTGGTTAATGGTGCCCTCTCTAAAACATCGGAGGTGACCAGTGGAGTGCCGCAGGGCTCGGTCCTGGGTCCACTCCTTTTCAACATATTCATAGGGGATCTGACTCAAGGGCTTCAAGGTAAAATAACACTGTTCGCCGATGACGGCAAACTATGTAATATAGTAAGTGAATGCAGTTTACAGAATTATATGGCACAGGACCTGCTTACATTGGGAAGTTGGTCCTCAACCTGGCAGCTAGGCTTCAATGCTAAGAAATGTAAGGTCATGCACCTCGGAAGCGGAAATCCATGCAGGACGTACTTCTTGAACAGAGAAACTTTAACTAGGACTTCATCAGAATGAGATTTAGGAGTAATCATCAGTGCAGACATGAAAACTGCCAATCAAGTGGAGAAGGCTTCATCTAAGGCAAGGCAGATATTGGGTTGTATCAATAGAAGTTTCGTCAGCCGAAAGCCAGCAGTCATAATGCCGTTGTACAGGGCCATGGTGAGACCTCATCTGGAATACTGTGTGCAATTCTGGAGGCCACATTACAGTAAAGATGTGCGCAGAATTGAATCAGTTCAGTGGACGGCCACCAAGATGATCTCGGGGTTCAAGGGTCTCTCGTACGAAGAGAGACTGAACAAATTGCAGCTCTACACTCTCGAGGAACGTAGGGAGAGGGGAGACATGATCGAAACATTTAAGTACCTTACGGGACGTGTCGAAGTGGAAGATGATATTTTCTTTCTCAAGGGACCCTCGGCCACAAGAGGGCACCCGCTCAAACTCAGGGGCGGAAAATTTCATGGTGACACCAGAAAGTATTTCTTCACAGAGAGAGTGGTTGATCATTGGAACAAGCTTCCAGTGCAGGTGATCGAGGCAGACAGCGCGCCAGACTTTAAGAATAAATGGGATACCCATGTAGGATCCCTACGAGGGTCAAGATAAGGAAATTGGGTCATTAGGGCATAGACAGGGGGTGGGTAAGCAGAGTGGGCAGACTTGATGGGCTGTAGCCCTTTTCTGCCGTCATCTTCTATGTTTCTATGATTCTGGACAGTGCTCAGGTCCCAAACACTGGAGGCACCAGCGATGTGGGTCAGTGAGAGAAACAGCCGAGCACAGCGTCCACACTTTTTAAAACCTGTCTGAGGCCAGGACATTGATGGAAAAACGGCCTCAGCTAAATTAAACCCGGAGGCCAAGGTGGATGAACAGGCTTCGCTGGGTCAAACCCGTAAAAGGGAAAAAACCAAAAATGATTTTGATTTTTTTTTAAAACTAAAACAGCAAAAGAAAGAAAGGAAAACTGACTAAAAAGTCAGAAATCCGCGAGAGCGGGAAGGCAGCAATATGAAAAAATTTTCAACAACCGTTGAAACACGACTTCTTTGCTCCGTGGAAACTAAGAAACTGAGGGACTGGGAGCCCTATGTTGGGTGGGAAGGCACTCGCTTATGCGCGGTTTGGGCTATCGCAAACTTTCTAAACATTTAAAGTGGCAATGCACTTTTGAAGTGGTCCATACCGGGGCTCTGTCGTTGACATCACCCATTTGTGAGAATATGCTGCCTGCTTGTCCTGGGATAAAGATTTTATAGACCCCGAAGCAGCCCATCAGGGTGAAACTTAGCTAAGTCAGGCTTTGTGTGTTTTTATTCCTTCAGCAACTGTTGTTTATTAAAGGTGTAGGATCAACTTCTGTGGTTTGGTCTGCCATTTGTTTCTTGCTACTCTGGTCCTTGTGGATCGACTGCCCACTTGTTTTGTTCAGTTTATCAAAGCCATGGTTTAGTAATTGTGAACGGTCCAAGCAGTTGTCTCCCATCATCACTCTAAGGCTCCTCTGGTCTTCTTTTCTTCTATCACCAGGTTCTTCCAGACACACTTCACTGACACATTTCTAAAAATACAACCAAGTTCCTCCAAACACTTCCCTGGTCTCTTTGGCCAGCAAAGATCGCTCTAGCCTCTGCTGGCCCCTCTGGTCACCACCAGTCACTCACTCTGGTCACTACCGGATAATCTGACAGTCGGTCCCTCTGGTCACAACCAGTCACTCACTCTGGGGTCACTGCTGGTCACTCTGATTGCCGGCCTCTTAGGTCCCCACTGGTCCCTCTGGTTGCCAACCTCTCTCGTCCTAACCATTCACTCTGATTCCTCTACTGGTCACCACTGGTCATCCCCACCGGTCACTCCACCAGCCACAGTCAACCAGAACACTTCCAGTATGCAGGTCCCTCCATGGACCCTCCTGTCAAGGTCACTCTCTGAGAACTCTCCCGGTCCAACAGACAGTCTCACTGAGGACTCTCATGGTCATTCAGACATCCTCCACCGGTGCCTCTGCTGGTCGTCAAGTTTGAAAACTCTCTGGTCTTTTGGTAAGGCTAGTCAAGGTTAGGCTTACTGAGGGTTAGGCTTTTGCTAGTATTTCTCCCCTTGAAGGTCGCCTAAGCTCCAGAAGGAACTCTTGCTCCTCCCAGTTCTCCACTCTGGATCTCCCGTTATCAGCTTTCTTTTCCACTCAGGGTGAGCAGAGAGCTCTCAGATGTCCCTACAGGATCCAAATGCAAATGAGCTCTCTTTTCTGCTACTGAGACTTCCCTCTGCTGGTCATTGATGGGATATACCAGATATAGAACACAGCCGTTAGAGTAATCTACAAATTAAAGAAATTTGATTCAATCACAACCTTCATCAGGCAACTACATTGGCTCCCAATATCATCCCGAATAATTTTCAAATCATCATGTATTCTACACCAGATTCTATATGGAAACTCAGCAGCCCCTCTCATCCAATTATTCTCTACTGTTTGGTCAACATCAAAAAGAATCCTTAACAGAATCCAACTGAACCTGCCATCCACAAAATACCTTCACTACAAGCAAATTTTCCACTCTATGCTAACTTATCTGGGTGTAAAAACCTGGAATGACCTACCTGAAGCTATCAGGAAAGAGACAAACTACACCACATTCAGAAAAAACCTGAAGACTCACCTCTTTGACAATTAACTGTCTTAGTTTTTGTATAGCACCCCCTACTTCTAGGTCCCTCCTCTTGCTTCTCCATGCCCCCTTCCTCTTTGATCTGTCGCCTTGAGCCTGTATAAGTATGTGCGACTCACAAATGGAAGATTAGATTAGATTAGATATAAGACACAACATAACATAACATAACATTCAGATCTATGCGATTTAACAAAAGTAAAATACTGCTACAATAGGAGCATTGAGATTAAGCATCAGATTAATGCATATCAATGGCCACGTATTTGGTCTTGGAGAATTAAATGTACGGTGTCGGCATCTATTAGACAGACATATTGCATAGAGCATTCTGGACCCCTGTAAGATTACAAAAATTAGATTGCTCTAAGTCTAATAGGTGCTGGCATTGTCAAATTGAAATTGGAACTTTGGATCATTTCTTATTTTATTGTCCGTTTATTCAGGCATTTTGGTTATCAATGTGGGATCAAGTTAACCTTATGATGGAAAATCATGTGGCATTGTCCTATGATACGATTATATTTGGAATGTGTATGAGAACTAAAAGCCAAATATCTGCAGCAAATAATAAGCTTCTGATGATCCTTACAGGTGTGGGATCCAACAAATAACGTTTAATTGGAAGAATTGTTCTAGACTAAATTACAGCTTTTGGTGGAATTCAGTGTGTCATCTGTACAAAATGGAACGACTACTTGCAGTACAAAATGGTCATTTTAATAGGTTTCAGGATGTGTGGAGCCAATAATAAATTATTATAATGATTAATGTTAATTTATTATTCTTTTTCCTTATGTGATAATTTGAAAGAATGGGGGGATGGGTGGGTTATGATAATTTAAATATATTTACATATTTTAAATGATTAATATGCATAGGAATTATATTATTTATGTATGGATGTGGGAGGGGGGTGAGATATAAATTTTTTGGATATATATTGCTATGGAATTTTCAAGTGATAATGTACTATGATGATTTATATTTATTGTACACTTGATGTATCTGTTAAAATGAATAAAGATTTGGAAAAAAAAAAAAAAAAATACTGCTACAACACAATTTTTCAAAATTTCCTAAATAAATAAGTCTTTAATAGTTTCCTAAAATTTTGATATGATGTAGTTGTAAAGAATTATATCTTTTATAGCGGCAACGTTTGGGCGATGGAAAATCTTAAAGGGAAGCTATCTGAGTAGAACGTCTATGATGGGAAAAATAAATTGAACAACTAAATAGGCTGGAGCCATAACAGATATTACTTTGTAACACAGGAAAGCACAGTTACTTACCGTAACAGGTGTTATCCAGGGACAGCAGGCAGATATTCTTAACACATGGGTGACGTCACCGACGGAGCCCTCGGTACGGACCTTTTTAACTAGAAGTTTCTAGTTGGCCGCACCGCGCGTGCGCGAGTGCCTTCCCGCCCGACGGAGGAGTGCGTGGTCCCCAGTTAGGATAAGCCAGCTAAGAAGCCAACCCGGGGAGGTGGGTGGGACTTAAGAATATCTGCCTGCTGTCCCTGGATAACACCTGTTACGGTAAGTAACTGTGCTTTATCCCAGGACAAGCAGGCAGCATATTCTTAACACATGGGTGACCTCCAAGCTAACAAAGAGGGAGGGGGGATGGTTGGCCATTAGGAAAATAAATTTTGTAACACAGATTGGCCGAAGTGTCCATCCCGTCTGGAGAATGCATCCAGACAGTAGTGAGTAGTGAACGTGTGAACTGAGGACCAAGTGGCCGCCTTGCAGATTTCCTCGATGGGCGTGGAGCGGAGGAAAGCCACGGAAGCAGCCATAGCTCGGACTCTGTGGGCCGTGACAGTTCCTTCCAGTGAGAGACCGGCCCGAGCGTAGCAGAAAGCAATACAGGCAGCAAGCCAATTTGAAAGTGTCCGTTTGGAGACAGGACGACCCAAACGGTTGGGGTCGAAAGACAAAAAGAGCTGAGGGGCTGTTCGGTGAGCTCTGGTACGATCAAGATAGTAAGCAAGGGCACGCTTACAATCCAGCGTGTGCAACGCCTGTTCCCCAGGATGCGAGTGAGGCTTAGGGAAGAAGACGGGCAGCACAATGGACTGGTTGAGGTGAAAAGCTGAGACCACCTTGGGAAGGAATTTAGGGTGGGTACGCAAAACAACCTTGTCATGGTGAAAAACAGTGAAAGGTGGGTCGGCAACCAGTGCATGTAGTTCGCTAACCCTCCTGGCAGAGGTGATGGCAATTAGGAAAAGCACCTTCCAGGTTAGAAGCCTGAGAGAAGTTGTGGCAAGAGGCTCAAACGGAGGTTTCATAAGAGCTGAGAGAACCACATTCAGGTCCCAGACGACAGGAGGAGGCTTGAGAGGCGGTTTGATGTTGAAGAGGCCTCTCATGAATCTGGAAACCAGAGGATGAGCCGTGAGAGGTTTTCCGAAAATAGGCTCATGAAACGCAGTGATGGCGCTGAGGTGGACTCTGATGGAGGTAGTTTTGAGGCCAGCGTTGGACAGAGAGAGCAAATATTCCAAGACAGTTTCCACCGCTAAGGAGGTGGGTTCCTGATGATGCCGGAGACACCAGGAGGAAAATCTGGTCCACTTCTGATGGTAACATTGGAGAGTGGCCGGTTTCCTGGACGCGTCCAAAATGAGGCGGACCGGTTGAGATAGGTTCTCCGGAGAGGTCAGCCCGAGAGAAACCAAGCTGTCAGGTGGAGAGAAGACAGATTGGGATGTAGCAGAGACTGATGCTGTTGCGTAAGTAGAGTAGGAAACACAGGAAGAGGAATGGGCTCCCTGGAGCTGAGTTGGAGCAGGAGGGAGAACCAGTGTTGGCGAGGCCACCGAGGTGCGATGAGAATCATGGTGGCGTTGTCCTTGCGGAGTTTGGACAAAGTCCGCAACATCAGAGGAAGTGGAGGGAAGGCATACAGGAACCGATCCCTCCAATCGAGCAGGAATGCATCCGGGGCCAGACGGTGAGGAGAGAAGAGTCTGGAGCAGAATAGGGGCAGCTGATGATTGTGAGGAGCTGCAAAGAGGTCCACCTGCGGAGTGCCCCATCGAGCAAAGACGGAGAGCAGAGTCGGGGGGTCCAACGTCCACTCGTGGGGTTGAAGGATGCGACTGAGATTGTCGGCCAGAGAGTTCTGTTCGCCCTGGATATAGACCGCCCTGAGAAAGAGATTGCGGTCCGTGGCCCAGGTCCAGATGCGCAGAGCCTCCAAACAGAGGGGGCGAGATCCGGTGCCGCCTTGCTTGTTTATGTAGTACATGGCGACTTGATTGTCCGTGCAGAGGAGGAGGACTTGAGGGCAGAGGAGATGTTGGAACGCCTTGAGGGCGTAGAACATGGCTCTGAGTTCCAGGAAATTGATGTGATGACGACGCTCCTGTGGGGTCCAAAGTCCCTGGGTGCGTAGATCTCCTAGGTGAGCTCCCCACGCATAGGGGGACGCATCCGTGGTGATGATCATAGAGTGAGGGGGTAGATGAAAAAGTAGACCCCTGGAAAGATTTGAGGAGTTCAACCACCATTGGAGAGATTGCTGAAGAGATGATGTCACAGAGATGGGATGAGAAAGAAGATCCGTAGTCTGTGACCACTGGTTGGCGAGAGTCCACTGAGGCGTGCGAAGGTGGAGACGTGCCAGAGGAAGGACATGCACCGTCGAGGCCATGTGACCCAGGAGGACCATCATCTGTCGGGCAGGAATGGAGGGATGCATGAGCACCTGACGACAGAGGTGGAGCAAGGTCCGCTGACGATCGGAGGGGAGAAAAGCCCTCATTAGTGTGGTGTCCAGAACTGCTCCAATGAATTGAAGTCGCTGGGTGGGAAGCAGATGCGACTTGGGGTAGTTGATCTCGAACCCCAGGAGGTGGAGGAGAGAGATGGTGTGATGAGTAGCCTGTAGCACAAGTTGAGACGTAGGTGCTTTCACCAACCAATCGTCCAAATAGGGGAACACCTGGAGGTTGTGAGACCTGAGGAAGGCCGCTACCACTATAAGGCACTTGGTGAAGACCCTGGGTGAGGAAGCGAGGCCGAACGGTAGCACCTTGTACTGATAGTGATGGTGCAGTACCTGGAACCGCAGGTAGCGGCGAGAATTTTGATTGATGGAGATGTGAGTGTAGGCCTCTTTGAGGTCCAGGGAACATAGCCAGTCGTGTTGAGAAAGAAGAGGGTAGAGCGTGGCAAGGGAGAGCATTCTGAACTTCTCCTTGACCAGACACTTGTTGAGGTCCCTGAGATCGAGAATGGGACGGAGGTCTCCCGTCTTTTTGGGTACCAGGAAGTAGCGGGAGTAGAATCCCTGCCCCCTTTGATCTGGAGGTACTTCTTCGATGGCATTGAGAAGGAGGAGGGATTGAACCTCCCTCAGGAGGAGGGGGGTTTGAGATGAGTTTGAAGCAGACTCTACGGGAAGGTTGTCCGGAGGTAGAGTCTGGAAGTTGAGAGAGTAGCCGTGGCGGATGATGTTGAGGACCCACTGGTCCGATGTAATGATTTCCCAACGGCTGGAGAAAATGGTGAGACGACCTCCGATGGGTTGTGGAAGAGGTAGCAAGGGTGGATGACTGGCTATGCCCTGGAGAGAAGAGTCAAAAGGGCTGAGTTTGTTTAGTAGGTTGAGGAGGCTTAGAGGGTTGAGAGGCCTGAGATCGAGCCTGAGCGTGATGTTGCTGTTGACGGGGCCGCCTAGATTGCTGGGGAGGCGGATTGAGTGGCCTGGCTGAGAACCTCCGTTGATAAGATGTTTGTGGCCGATAAGGTCGGGTAGGCGGTGCCTTCTTTTTCGGCTTGATCAGGGTGTCCCACCTGGTCTCATGGGCAGAGAGTTTCTGGGTGGTGGAATCCAGTGACTCTCCAAAAAGCTCATCCCCGAGACAGGGGGCGTTGGCCAGACGGTCCTGGTGGTTGATGTCCAGGTCGGAGACTCTGAGCCAGGCCAAGCGACGCATGGCTACAGCCATGGCAGAGGCCCGAGAGGTGAGCTCGAAGGAGTCGTATATCGAGCGGACCATATACTTGCGCATTTGGAGAAGGCCAGAGATGTGCTGTTGGAATAGCGGGACCTTGCGCTCAGGTAGGTACTTCTGGAGGGCAGACAGCTGTTGGACCAAGTGTTTGAGATAGAAGGAAAAATGGAAGGAATAGTTGTTTGCCCTGTTGGCAAGCATGGCATTTTGGTAAAGCCTCTTGCCAAACTTGTCCATGGTCTTACCTTCTCTGCCAGGAGGGGTAGAGGCATAGACACTGGAGCCCTGAGTCTTTTTTAAGGTGGATTCCACCAGAAGGGACTCATGGGGCAATTGAGATTTGTCGAATCCAGGAATAGGGATGACACGGTAAAGGTTGTCCAGTTTACGGGGAGCTCCCGGTACCGTGAGGGGATTTTCCAAGTTTTTGTAGAATGTCTCCCGTAGGATGTCATGCACGGGAAGCTTGAGGAACTCCTTAGGAGGTTGCTCAAAGTCTAAGGCTTCTAAAAAGGCTTGGGACTTTTTGGAGTCAGATTCCAGGGGAAGGGACAGAGCAGCAGACATTTCCCTCAGAAATTTAGAAAAAGAGGACTGTTCAGGTTTAGAGGTGGCATCAGGTGCCGATGGTTCCTCATCAGATGAGGAGGGATCCTCCTCGGTACCGAGAGGAGTCTCCTCCCATAAATCAGGATCCCTGACCTCTGGTGCATGTCGGGACACCGGGGTGGAGGGTGCGGTGTGGCGAGTCTTGGACAAAGATTTACCAGAGCGCACCGAAACGGTACCAGGGGAGGACGATCGGCGTCGTTCTCGGTCCCGAGAAGAGTGCCGTACCGCCTGGTGCCGAGGAGGATCCACTGTGGGTTGAGAATGAACCACTGGATCATCATGAAGTTGTTGGGCCGAAAGGATCGGCATCGAGGTGTTTACCGGTACCGAAGGAGTGGACACCGGGGGCTCGGTGCGGGGCTCGGGCCGGTCTGGTACCGGAAGGAGCGGTGCCAGGATAGAGGGTAGCAGTTGTTCAAGTTGTTTCTTCAACTGCTCCTGAAGCTGAGTTTGTAGAATGGCCGAGATACGGTCATCTAGGGGTGGCATCGGAACCGCTTTCTTTTTCTTCGGTTCCTTGGATGCCGCTCCACGCCCCGGCGATGAGGAGGCCGATGACGAGGCACTCACCGATATCGGGGCGGAGCGTTTACGGGACCGGTGCGATGCCGGTAGGGACGGTGTCGCCACCGTAGCAGGAGGGCGCTCGAGGGAAGAGGAAGGCTTCTTAGCCGGCTTACCTGGCGCCAGTGGCGCCGATGCGGGGTCGGTCGGTGTCGAGCTTGACGGTGCCGATTTTTGCGGTACCGCCGTTGAAGGTGAGGAATCCATCGCCGACTCGGTGCCGAAGAGAAGGGTTTGCTGGATTCTTCGGTTTTTAAGAGTTCGTTTTTGCAAAGTGGCACAGCGGGTGCAGGAGTCCGCCCGATGCTCCGGACCCAGGCACTGCAAACACCAATTGTGTGGGTCAGATACGGAGATCGGGCGTGCACACCGCTGGCACTTCTTAAAACCGACCTGCGGGGGCATGAAGGGGAAGATAGCCTCCGCAAAATCGAAGTCCGAGGCCTGTATAATGGCAACAGGCCCCACCGGGGCAAAAACGAAAGAAAAAGGAAAAAATCAAAGTTTTTTTTTTTTTTTTTTTTGCAATTCAAAATAAAAAGGAAACCCGAAGGTAGAGGGAGAAAAATTTAGAACAAAAGCGCGAGCGGGAAGGCAAAAAGTGATTTCAACGGCCATTGAAAAAATACACGCGTCTTCTTCGCTCCGCGGAAACGAAGAAACTGGGGACCACGCACTCCTCCGTCGGGCGGGAAGGCACTCGCGCACGCGCGGTGCGGCCAACTAGAAACTTCTAGTTAAAAAGGTCCGTACCGAGGGCTCCGTCGGTGACGTCACCCATGTGTTAAGAATATGCTGCCTGCTTGTCCTGGGATAAACATATATACCGTACTTGGGGGGGGGTAGATCAAACAGTACTCACTTGGAAGGGTAATGATGTCTGCATAAGTTCCATAGCCTCCAGCACTAAGAAACAAAGAAGGGAAGAACTGGTGTCAAATGTGAAAGGAGAAGTAACCCAAGCTCCAATCAGAATCTCGGCAGATGTTCAGGAAGATTCCTGTCTAAGAGGGCAATGTGCAAAAGTGGAGATAAACTTGCAAAGGCGGGTTTCAGTGTTAAAATAAAGAGAAAAACTTGTATTGAAAAATCCTGCACTGTAACTATGGCAAATTGTAACCTATTAACTATATGGAAAAATTATGTTCTTACCTGTTAATTTTCTTTCCTTTAGACGCAGCAGATGAATCCAGAGACCAATGGGATAGCACACATCTAACAGCAGGTGGAGATAGAGAAACTGATTAACAGGTGGTCCTATTGGCTGGCATTCCTCCTGTATCTCCAGTATAGCTCCTTGCCCAAGCATCCGTAACCATTAATAGGCATAGCATGTAAAAAACTTCTTTCCCTTAACAAATCTCAAAAGGCAATAATACAGAACACAACCATCAATAATAACAAACTTCGAAAGTTGCAAAAGAAACAACCGACAGACAATATCCAGAAAGGGTGGGGCTCTGGATTCATCTGCTGTGTCTAAAGGAAAGAAAATTAACAGGTAAAAACATAATTTTTCCTTCCTAAGCAACAGCAGCAGATGAATCCAGAGACCAATGGGATGTAGCAAAGCAATCCTCAATCTGGGTGGGAAGCAAATGCCATCTCTGCAACAACCGAAGCACTAAACGCATCGACCGCATGCGCCCCCACATCCAACCGTTAATGCTGAGATAAAGCACTCTCGGAAGACCAAGTAGCCGCGAGACAAAACTCCTCCAAGGAAAAAACCTCTGGACCGAGTCCAAGAAGTAGCCAATGTTGCTTCGGCGGAAAGGTCATAAAGTTCTCTCGCCAACTGCTTCCCTGCCATCAAGCAAACGTAAATAACGTCCTCTCAGACCCATCAAGCTTTGGACGCCACCATACGTTTGAGGCGTCCCTTGAAGAATACAAAAAGGTGATCTAAACAACCACTAGTCATTAGAAACCTAGCTCACGGAGAACGCTACACACTTTTAAAAAATTCAATGAATAAAAGTACGCCTCCCCATTTCATCTCCCAGGAAGAAGGAAGGAAAAGTGAGAGCGGCATAAAAGAAAGGATGACACCCCGTTAGAAAGAAATGGAGATACCGACCAAACTGATCCCCCCCCAGAGTTTGTAAATCAGAAATAGGAAGCCCCGCTGAACAAGGCCTGCAACTCAGAAAACCGCCGAGCTGAAGCCATGGCCACAAGAAACCCCGTGTTCAACGGCACAGCTCTTTAGCGTCTCAAAAGACAAGGAAGAAATGAAGCCTTCGGTAAACTGCAAAGAAGTACCGTAAGACTATACGCCGGACAGGGCTTTCCAAGAGGTGTACGAATATATTGTACTCAGTTTAGGAACTGAACTATATGAAGCTGAGAAGTAAGCGAAGAGCAAGATACCTAGCCCTTGTAACAAGCTAAGAATGGCCCTTGAAGCTGAAGGGAATTGAACGCCAAGCCCTTGGCAATAAACTTGTTCCAAAAAAGAACCCTGGAAGGGGGCAACTGTTGAGAAGTACCCAAGAAAGGAAAAACCTCCAAAAGGAAGCAGAAGCCACAGTTGAAGACATCTGTATCTCCTGGATAAGTGAAGAAACAACCAGCATCGCAGAACCCTTACACGTCAGCCAAGACTTTTCAAAAGCTAGGCCATACTACCAAAGTAGTATGAATATCCAGTTTGATCGGACCCTAGGGGAGTAAATCCAGAGAAACCAGGAAACTCAATAATCTGGCTGTCGAAAGAATCATCAGATCCGCATAGCAAGGATGGCACAGTCAAACCAGAGATTATACAAGTACTGCGCCCTGAAAACGAGTGGGAGATGGCCCATCCAAGTCAGCATCAGCCAGGGGAAAACACTGAAAAAAGAGAAACCAGAGGTGAGAAAGAAGCCACGCTGCAACCCCCTCTGACTCCCACTCCCTGTGTCCGCCGAAGAAGCTAGAAAGCTGAAAATTTCGAGACGAGGCCATGAGGTCTAGTTCCAGGAGATCTCACTTCCATACAAAGAGCTGGAATGTCTGAGCTAAAATTCACAATATCCAAGATGTAGAAGATTTCACTATTATTAACCTTTACACTTTCTAGAGCGCACACAGCGCTACACACCATCACATACAATAAATGGGCCATGCTCAGATTTCACGGAGAGAAAGATCTATCCAAACTCTTTTCCTGACCCGTAAAATGAGCTGCCAACAGAAGAGGAAGAAGAGGGTCCACCCATTGAAGTAGAACCATGACATTACCTGCCAATTGAGTACATCATCTACTGCCCAGGCTGTAGAGAAATACCACCATCATAATACGGACTGAAAAGACCCTCAGCGTCATACCGGAAGAATGGTCTGAAGCTCCAGAAACGGTAGCCTGACCATGCTCCAGAGTAGAAGAATGAACAAGCACTGAGTCGCCTCCAAAGACCAGACTCATGGATCTGAGAATGGAAGGCACCGAGCCCCCCAACCCGCCATCCCGGGATGTTTTGTGATCAGGAGCCAGTCCAGCAAAGACCGAGACATGCAGAGACATACAGAGCAATGCTTGAGGAGCCCACCAAATAATGGGAGCCCTGAGATACCGGGAACCACCGGAACAAAAGTGACTGCTGTAGTGTTACAATGGAGCAAGCCAAAGTTCCCAGTGGAGTCAGCAACATGGATCCTAGAACCTGTACAGAATCCCATACTCTTGGACAAGGTGACCGAAGAAGAATGCAAACCTGAGACTGTGACCCATCGCCCTAGTCTCAGGGAAGAAACCCATTTCTCTCCTATATGAAGAAAAACAGCTTCCCGATATACCTATAAACAGTACAGGAGAAAAGAAACTATCCCTTTCGTAGCAGACAAATGGCCCGACTGGACGCCATCCGAATCAAGCAGCCAGTCAAGAAGAAAGTAGGTGAATTACCTGGTAGTGCCAAAACGGTACCACTGACGTTTTCTAAAGCCTGGGGTAGGTGAAATGGCATGAGGCAAAATCGAAAGCGCTGCTCCAAGAGAGGCAAGCAAACCAAGTGCCGATTCGGAGTCCATAGCAAAATGTAAATAGTCTCCCAGTTTTTTCTGCAGAAATGTGTAACCCTGAGAAACCAATTCAGCAGAATGGGATCCAGCCCCAGTCTGTCCAATGCCCCCGTATTGGGCACCATGCAGTAAGTGGAACAACGTCCCTTAGTTCCTGAAGAACTACAAGAACTGCCCTGAGGACCAGTAACACTTAAGGGAAACATAAAACATAGAAACTCCAAGAATGAACCAGAAACCTGAGGAGGATGCAAAGTTGCAAGCACCTTAAAAAAAAATTCACAGCCCCCTGACCTGACAATATAGCGTCTTCCCCCTCAAGAGAAAGCCTGAAGAGTCAGTGGAAGAAGTCAAGATCCCCTCAGAACGAAGTGCTGAAGGTCAGGGAACAGCAGGAGGAGCACTATAGGATCTATATGAAGAAACTATCCTAAGAAAATCAAGGCTCGCCAGGGAAAGAGGAGCATATTGGAACCATGAAAACAGTACTAACTCCATGCAACGTGAGCGAAACACATATTGTTTCATTAACTGAGGCAGACAAGGAGTCGGGCTTATAGAAGTAAGTGACTTACCCAGGGCCAGAAGTAGCTGTAGAACACTGTCTGCCAATTCTGTCTAGTACCTGCCATGAAAAAATGGCGGTAGTAAAATCTCGTGCGACAGGCTGTGCACCATAGAGGCTCCGCTGCCTCAGAAATAAAGACAGCCCTGCCCATACAAAAAAGAGAAACACCACCGTGCTCTCAAACTGCGCCCCAATAGATTATCACAACACCAGAAACGGAAATTATTTCTATAACGCTACCACACACACAAAGCACTGCACAGAGAGCCGAAAAGAAAACATTCAAGTATGTATATGCTCTCTTTAGAGAGATCTTGAGAGAATGAAAGAGAAACCCGCACCAAGAACTGGGCAATCTCTAGCTGTTAACAGCAACCTGCAGCATTCACCTTCTGGCCACCCTGTGCAGAGAAAAGTTGAACTGGGCAGTGGAGCATAAACTGAAGTCTCCCTCCAATACGCTCTCAGGCCTAATAAGCATGACCCCCAAGTTACGAGAAGCACAATCAAACACTCACCAAGCTCCCAGGTGCTGCATCAAAGCAAAATGGGGCTGCACAACCTCCAACGCATGGAACTCAAACAAAAGGGAAGCCTTGTAAAATAATAGCCTACACGCTGCAGCGCTGCTGGGTAAACTGCTGGCATTGAGCAATTTGTGCTACAATGAGCCTCCTGCCGCTCCAGGTCAGAGACCATCCGAAACTGAAGAGCACTGAGTGAAAACATCCCCTGAAACGTTTTCAGGTCGTTCAAGATGGGCTCCATGCCAGCAGAACGCAAATGAAATGAGAAGCAGCACTTGGGAGAAAACAAACCCGACAGCCGCAGCTTCGACACCATTGTAATGCGGCCAACACTAATAAACAGCCCACTGCCAAAGTGGAGGAAAAAACAACTTGGAGAACCGTTCAAACGCTGTGGCACCGCCAACAGCGTAGGAAAAGAAGTGTATGGCTCCCGCGCGGGGGGAATAACCGTTCCTTTCACGCTCCGGTAAATACAAACCCAGAGCTCCTTCAGCAAACATGCACTGCCCTGCCAACCTAGGCTGCCGCAAAAGTGAAGTAAAAAAACAACTCGGGGAAAAAGTGCTTGAACGCTGCAGCACTGCCGACAGTGTAAGAAAGAAGCGCGCGGGAAATAACTGCTCCTTCATGCTCCGGTAAACACATACCCAGAGCACCCCACAGCCAACAGACACTCCTGTGCCGAAAGGAGTTAGGCGTTGAACACCACCCAAAACCCGGCCTCACAACGTATGCGGTTAGAAATAAAATTGCTCACAGCAAAGTCACTCACACGTGACGCTGGAACCCATAGAGGAAAGGCTCCCTCACAAACATGCACCCGCGACTAACGAACCCGCAACGAACAAGAAGCCTAATCAAAACATACTCGCAATAAACTGAGTCAGGGCTTGCAGAGGACAGCAAGAGCTGGTTGAAGCCGGTTATTGCCGGTTGCTCAGCACAAGCAGGGCAGACATTGTATATATTCCCTGTGGTCTCTTTTTTTTTTTTAAGGGAAATAAGAAAAATATACATACACTAGTCTTATAGCCCGTTACATTAACGGGTTCTAGAATATATGTGTGTGTGTCTCTCTTTATTTCTTTCTCTTTCTCTCCTTAGGCGCTTTCTTTCTTTCTGTCTTTCTTTTTCCTTGGCTGTCCATCACCACCCCTTGCCTGCTCCCCGTCCATTCTTCCTTCCTTTTACCTCCCCTGTGTCCACCACCACCCCTTCACTGCTCTCCTTATTCAGCAGCAGGCCTTCTCCCTTTGTTTTACCTCCCCCCTGTCCATCAGCACCTCTTTCCTTCACATTCCCTCCTCCTCCATTTCCCTCCCTCCACACCAGTTCCCTGTGCACCTGCCCCTGTCTTCTTTTCTTTCTCCCTTCCTCCCTCTGTCTGTCTCTCCGAAGCAGCATTCCCTCCCCCTCCATTTCCCTTCCCCCACACCAGTTCCCTGTGCACCTGCCCCTGTGTCTTCTTTTCTTTCTCCCTTCCTCCCTCTGTCTGTCTGTCCAAAGCAGCATTCCCTCCCCCTCCATTTTTCTCCCCCCACACCAGTTTCCTGTGCCTGCATTAGCGTTTCCTCTACCCCCTTTCCCTTCCCGCAGGCCCGACTACACATGGTGATTTAAGCAGCGTGTCAGCAGTCTTCACATGCTGCTTCGGGTCCTTCTACTGCCCTGATTTACTCTGGCACATCCGGAGCAAATCAGGGCAGTAGAAGGGCCCGAAGCAGCGTGTGAAGACTGCTGACACGCTGCTTAAATTGCCAGTTGGGCCCGCGGTAAGGGAAGAGGGGAGGGGCGTCAAATGAGTCGGGTCCCGGGCAGCGGAAAGTTGCTGGGCTCCTTGGTGGGGGCGCTGAGTGGTCGCGATCCCTCTCCTCCCAGACCCCCCCCCCACGGAGGAACGGAGATCGGCGGTTACAGTCGCTGGCTTCGGCGTCTTCTATCCACTGCGGCAAACCCTAGCGGAAACAGGAAGTAGTCAGAGAGGGCGGCCCGCAGTGGACAGAAGACAGCAAAGCCAGGTGAAGACAGCATTTAAAAGCGGGTGAGCCGGCGAGAAGGAGGAGGTGGTGGTTTTGGCAGTGAGTGAGGGCGGGAGGGGGGAGTCACCGGCTGTGCTGTGCTTTCCCGATCTCAGTGGTGCTGCCGTTGGTGTCAGAGCTTGCCGCCTTTGTGAGGTAATACGCGCGCATGCGCACTCGTGCGGCCACATCCCGACAGAAAAGAGATCAGGGAACACGTTTTGCTACTGCGCATGCGCGGGCTAGCATTTTATTATTTAAGATATAGAGACCCAGTCAGACTGGAGGGAGGGTGAGGCAGGGACCTGGAGGGGCCCAGGTGTAAACCCTATAGCCGGCACCGTTCAGCCGGACATCCCTGTCTCACTGAAGAGGAAACCTCAACAGGAGAAATAGCAGTGATAACTCACTGAAGAGAAAATCTCAACAGGAGAAATAAGTTTCCAGTCACAGCAAGAATCCAGGAGCTAGTTGAATAGCGACCATCACCTGCTGGGAGATAGAGCATACTGGAGATACAGGAGGAGTGCCAGCCAATAGGACCACCTGTTAATCAGTTTCTCTATCTCCGCCTGCTGGTAGATGTGGGCTATCCCATTGGTCTCTGGATTCATCTGCTGCTGTTGCTAAGGAAATTAAGTATGTTAACCAGTACACCGCCCTGTCAAATACATGCACCGAGAAGTGCGTGCAGGACAATGACGCCCCATCAATCACGCTAGTGTTAGGGTAAGGTTTTGATGAGGATCATGGGAACACTTTAGGGTTCCCATAATCCTCATTTAAACCTTATTCTAACACTAGATGCCAAGAGTATATTTCAAGTATAGTGTGTGTGTGTGGGGGGGTCCCCCCTACCTCCCCTTAAAAAAGAGGGTTACTTTGTAACCCTCAAAAAGACAAAATAGTATCCGCTGTATGAAGCGCGATTGATGGGGTGCCATTGTCCTGCACGCACTTCTCGGTAAGAACATTTGATGGGGCATGATGTCATGCGTGCATTTGACGGGTCACCATGTTAACCTGTAACCAGTACTGAGCTCATTGGGGAGAATGGGATAGAAAACGAATTCAATAAATAAAAGTGCTCTTAGCACGCATTCAATGGACCAATGTGTACAATGTGGCTTTTTAATATGCAAAGTTTACTTTTTTGCATAAACAGCAATTTGAGCATGAAAACATTTCTTTTTACATTTCTGCATTTTTGCTAATTAGTGACTGCAAAGCAAAATTATGCAAAGCACATAGTAAAGGTGTAACCTAATGATTGGGGCACTGGGTTCCATCCCTACTGCAGCTCCTTATACCCTTGGGCAAGTCACCTAATCCTCCTTTGCCCCACCTTAGACTGTGAGCCCATTAGAGATCGAGAATGTACCTGCATATAGGATTAAAATTCAGTAAATGCACCCAAAATTTCTCTAAAGGATGCCGATCTCGTCGGCCGCTTAAGAAGTGGCAGCCAATCATCTGTCAATCATGCGTCTGCATCCTTTAGAGAATCGCATCTTTTTTCTTTTAATAGACATCTTAAATGTAGGCCGCATTTTACAGAGCTACATGTAAAGTGTCTATCTCGTGCCTACGGAGATGCATAGGGATGCTTATGGACGCCCAAGGCCACTTCTGGTGGAAACCATGCCCACGCCAGGTGTTCAGAAGCGCCCCTATGCGTTTCTGTAGGCAACAGTCAGACACCTATATTGTAGGCATCTCTCACCGCATGGATTGTTTTTTAAACATGCACACTAAAAAAATTTGTGTGTGCACATTTATACAGAATAGCACCTAGCATGTTGCTTGCACAAATCCTAACTGTGCAATCATTTGTTGTTAGTGTCCAATTATTAGAACATAAGCATAGCTTTAGCCCGTTCTCATGGTGGCCAATCCATGTCTTTCTCAATAACAGACTATGTCCTTATTTCTATTTTCTACTTCTTTGATTTTTGATCTTGGAAATATATTGTATGTTGTTATTTTAATCAGATACTTAGCAAGATTGTGAGCCTTCGGGACTGATAGGGTCGTTATTCTCAAGAACCTAATTTCATTTTAGTTTGATATATTGTAAACTGCTTAAGTTAGTAAAATGCAGGAGCGGTAGATCAAATCTTAAATAAACAAACATAAACTATGGACTTTTCCTCCAGGAACTTGCCAAACCTTTCTTAAAACCAGCTTCGCTATCCGCTCTTACCACATCCACTAGCAACGCGTTCCAGAGCTTAACTATTCTCTGAGTGAAAAAATATTTCCTCCTATTGGTTTTAAAAGTATTTCCCTGTAACTTCATCGAGTGTCCCCTAGTCTGTCATTTTTGACGGAGTGAAAAATCGATCCACTTGTCCTGTTCCATTGTTAACTGTTGGCTCAATTAAATTGTGAATGCACTCAAATTTATTCTCATAATTTTGTGTGTTATGTATAGAATCCAGGGGATATGTACAGTTTTGCGTATGTCTAGTTTCATTATAGAAATGATTAGTAGTAGTTGTAAAACTGTGTGTGAAAAATACTTCAAAAGTAATTAGGAGGAGGGTGTGGTGCAGTGGTTAGGGCTGCAACCTCAGACCCTGAGAAGGTGGGTTCAAACCCACATTGCTCCTTGTGACCATGGGCAAGTCACGCAATCCTCCACTGCCCCAGGAACTTTAGATAGGTCCAGATTCACTGAGGGCACAGATTGGAATCACACCCCCAACCGAGTGCCCGGATTGCTCTATAGCAATCCCGATATATGCGCAGACTATCTGTAGATGGTCTGCGCATGCTTAAAGAGCAGCGCCTTTTTTTTTTTACTCTAATTTTTAACTTTTTAGCATACCCAGCGAGCCCGTGGTTTTAACCCGCTTTAAACCCGCAGGTTAAAACCACAGACTCGCACTGTGGGAGAAGGCCAGGGCAGTGTTCGGGGCAGAAAGAGCAGGAGAGTCGGGGGCATAGAGTGCAGGAGGGTCACGGCAGAAGCAGGGCAGCGCTCGGGGCAGAGAGAGCAGGAGAAGAGAGCTGGAAACTCGGGGCAGAGAGAGCAGAGAGTCGGGGGCAGAGAGAGCAGGAGAGTCAGGGGCAGAGAGCGCAGGACAGTCGGGGGCAGAGAGCGCAGGAGAGTCAGGGGCAGAGAGCGCAGGAGAGTCATGGCAGAAGCAGGGCAGCGCTCGAGGCAGAGAGAGCAGGAGAAGAGAGCTGGAAAGTCGGGGCAGAGAGGAGAGTCGGGGGCAGAGAGAGCAGGAAGTCTCCTGCCTTTTATTTTTCCGGGAGGAGGGTAGGGGATGGTTTGGGGGGCCTCCAAAGGCAGGAGGGAGTGGGCATCCCTCCTGCCAATTTTCTCTCATATGTTTGTTGGGGGTCATTGGGGAGGGCCGTCATCAGCAGTGGGGGACTTTATTTTCCTTTTTTTTATGGGACTGATATTTTGTGTGTTATGGAAGAAAAAAAAAATGACCTGTCGGTATTTTTCCAATAGCTAAAACCCCTGTTTGTTTTTTTTGCATAGTCAAGTGATGCTAGTGCATCAATTGCTTGGCTAGTTTGCATGAGGATTTAGCTAATTTGCATGGCCGGATCAGAAAATGGGCGATCGAGGGGATCGGGTCCGTAAATGCAATCGTCGCTAAAGCTGGGCATCTAGCCCTAAGTTAGGTGTTTTGCAATAAAATCCCTAAGCAGACTTCATGATGAGATTATTTGTATACAAGGGTGGTTTGTAAAGTTTAGGGTAAAAAAAACCCAAGTTAAACATACATTTAAAAAACAGTTATATTTCTGAACATAGTCTCCATTGCAACTTCTACACTTAGGACTCCTTTTACTAAGCTGCGATAGCGGTTTTAGCGTGCACAGATTTGCCGTGCGCGATAAATGCTAATGCCAGCATTGAGCTGGCGTTAGTTTACCCGCGCTAATCTGCAGCGTGCGCTAAAAACGCTACCGCAAATGTACGCTCCATCTTATATATATGGCTAACTGAATTCCACCAAAAGTTGTAATTTAATCTGTCATAATTCTTCCAATTGTATGTTATCTATTGAACTGCTACTCCAGTCAATATAAATAAAAGATGGAGCGTACATTTGCAACACAAAAAGGATATATCGATAAGTTTAAGAAGATTTGGGGACCATTAACAGATTTTTGTAATGATTGATAAAATTTTTCCCATAATAAGATACTTGATAAAGGAGGGGAGTGGGGGTAGGTTTATTCTCTTTATCAGAAAATATAAATAAATTATCATAATAGTTGTTATATTGTGTGCAACTAACAAAATAAGGGGAGAGAAAGGGATTCATAATTGAATAATAGTTGATAAAATTATTAAATTTTATATGATGTCTAAAATTATAGTAAGGATTATATAAGATATGTTGTATGTACAATATGTTATGGAGATATCAAGTGTATACTTAAGGTAATTGTATGAATCTTTATGACACACTTGTTGTTATATGAAAAAATAAATAAAAAAAGGTTAAATCCTAAAAACGCTACCGCAGCTTAGTAAAAGGAGCCCTTAGTCCAGTCAGTGTCCAGTTTTTTCATCCCATCGGAAAAATAGGTTTTGTCAAATTTAAAAAAATATATTTATTTAACTTGTTTCTTTACCAAACTTTTCAGAGCGCTCTCTTATAATGGTCTATAGTGCAACAGGATGCAAACTTCTACAGAGATTCTGCTACTCACCTCCAAGACAGTTCACGATTTTCAATAGGAAGGTCTTGAATTCTGGAGGCATTTATACCAGCACCTGCCTGCAAATTAATGTTAATATTTAACAAATACTCTACAGCATAAACATGGATATGAAAGCTTTTGCAGCCAGTTAAAATGCAGTTCAAGTTGACAATTTAAGAAGTTGTGAAGTATTTACTCTAGAAAGCAGAACAGTAATGGGAGTTGGTTGGTTGGTTGGACACATGTGCTCTATGGTGATGAAAATTTATGGGGCAATTTTCAGTCTTAACCGTGAAAGGAAAGGAGGTCTTATTTATATTATAGTGGTTATATGGAAGGGCATTTTCGATATGACGTCCAAATCCAAGTTTGGACATTTTGCTGACTATGCACAAAAATCCAGTAGTGAATATGACCATGTTCAGAATTTCAAAACGTCTATCTTGTTTTGTTTTTTTTAATGGCCATTTTTCAGATGTGCATCTATCTTTTTGAACCATTTTTGAAAAAAATTTGTACAAAAGAAAAACTTACAAAACAAGCCATTGGGATGTAGAAGGGGCCAGCATTTTTAGTAGACTGACCACCCAGACATCCCAGCAGAGCAGTGGTGCACCATAGAGGGCATTGCAGTGAACTTCACAGAAAAAGTTCCAGGTACACACCTCACCATAACCCCTTAAATTGTATAGGGAACCCTTCAACACTCACCAAATACCTACTGGACCCAACTGTACACCACACCAATGGAAGATTAGATTCTTACCTGGATAATCTTCTTTCTGTTAAAGGACATAGGAGTCTCTACTCTAGGTGAATATCCTCTGGTTGCGAACTGCTTAAATCAATACCATAACAGTCGCAAGTCAAATGTGTGCAAATATAACTGTCAAAACAGTTATATTTGCATGCATTTGACTCGCAACTCTTTTCTTTGGATTGATGTTTTATTTATCAAGTGTGACGTGATATTCTGTGAAACCTAAAATAGAGTGACCCCTGATGCTCGTCGAAACACAGTACCGTGTCGGGTTCATATCATTGTACATCCTGGACTGAAATAAACCCATTGTGATTTTATCCTTTTGCCTCCTGTGGATTGTTCATTGTCCGTTCCCACTGTTTCTCTTGCTTGCACTGTGCCCCTGGGTTCTTATTCTGTTGGACTTTTGGTAGTACTAGGATTTACTAATACCATAGCCTGCAATTTTCCTTTAAATTTTAATAATTTTAATTTTTTATTTCCTTTTTGGAACATAGTTACTTTTTTGTATGTTTTATAAATTGTGTGAACCGTTCTGTTATTACATATGGAAGGACGGTATATTTAATCAAATAAACCATAAGCCATGTTAATTACATCTTTCAGCTCCTCCTCTTTCACCAGTGGAATATAGTGCCCTTTTCAGTTTGTACCAAAGCAATCAATATCCACTATAACAGAAGAAAGCAGAAGGAGGGGCATGGGGAACTCCCATGAAAAAACTGCTCTGTAACTCATGAAAAAGAATAATAATTAGCATGAACTAATAATATAGATGTAAGAACAAACCACCCTGCTGTGTGCAACTAACACAAACACATACAGAGCGCTGGATCTCAACAAACATATTGCTATATTAGCCATATATGATTAAAAGTTCGTACAACTGAGAAGAGAAAACCTCCAGTTATGGACTGCAGATTTGTCCGAGGCAGTAAACAGGCACATGGAAAACTGACAGGGTGGCCCGTAATGACTCCTATGTCCTTTAACAGAAAAAAAGATTATCCAGGTAAGAACCTAATCTTCCATTCTTTATCAAGGACACTCCCACCAAATGGTGTTGAACACTTAGGGGTGCAGTGACCATTCCTAGGCACAGGTTCAGGAAGTGACGTCAGAGGAAGGGCTGATGATGGCTCATGCCAGGAATATTACAGAGGTACGGAGCAAGAGAAGCGACACATACGTGACAGGAGGGGCAGGGGAGTGTGTGGAGGAGGCGGAGAAGAGGCCGGGGGAGGGATGCAACTGCCCCAAACGCCTCTCATCCTTGCTAGGCCATGACGTGGAACCCTGTCTTGTGAAGGTACACTGCTTCCACTACCATTACCTTAGTAAAGGTGCAAGGCGCCATTATTAAGCCAGAGGAGAGTACAGGGAATTGGAAATGGTGCTCCAGTACATGAAACCACAAGTACCTCCTGTGGGCCACAAAACTGAGAAAGTGGAGGCTATAAAAGGTTAGTTAGAGGGAGGGAGGGGATTATAGTGAACTGTGGCAGGCAATGGCAGCAAGAGGTAGCAGGTCAGAGTTGAGGAGACAAAGGCATGTTAACGTGTGTCAGAATTTTTAACGGATGTTAAACATTTAATACGTTAATCCTATTATTTTCTAATAAAAATGATTTTAAAAAAGGAGAAATTAGGTTCTTACCTGCTAATTTATTTTCTTTTAGCTTCTCCAGACCAGTAGAGGTTAACTTTACGAATGGGTATATATCTAATCATGACCAGCAGGTGGAGACTGAAAACAAAACTGTGGGACAGTATATCCTATCCCCTCTTCTCTATTTCCCTCAGTCTGCCGAATAGCCAAGCAGAACCAAGAACTGGAAAACAGAAAGAAAACAATACTCCGAACAGGAGTAACAATTAACATACCCAAAAAATGCTGTTGGAAAATGCAGAGGAGAAATACCCGAAGGAAAATGTCCCCACAGCTCGCCAGCTAAGCCAGCCGAGCCACAGCCGCTGTTCTTCAAATCTCCCCGGCCCTAGCAAAACACAAAAAAACTGCCCGCACAACAGCCCGAACAACAACAACAGACAGGGTGGGGACCTCTACTGGTCTGGAGAAGCTAAAAGAAAGTAAATTAGCAGGTAAGAACCTAATTTCTCCTTCTTTAGCACTCTCCAGACCAGTAGAGGTTAACTTTATGAATGGGACGTACCAAAGCAGTCCCTCTCACGGGCGGGACCCCCGAAGGCCGATACCAGTACACGCTCCCCGAACACCGCGTCCCGACGCGCCTGCACATCAACCCGATAAGGACGAACAAAGGAATGCAAGGAGGACCAAACCGCAGCCTTACAAATATCCACTGGAGGCATGAGCGACGACTCAGCCCAAGAAGCCGCCTGACCCCGAGTGGAATGAGCCTTGAGAAACTCCGGAACAGGCTGCTGTTTCAGAAGATAAGCGGAAGCAATCATCTCCTTGATCCAGCGCACAATAGTAGCCTTAGAAGCGCCAGCTCCCCGACGAGGACCCGCCAGGAGGACAAAAAGATGATCGGACTTCCGGAATTCCTGGGTCCGCTGCACATAAGAGCGAAGGACCCGACCGACATCCAACTTGCGCAGCTGCCGTTGCTCAGAAGAGCCCTCCCGACCACCCAAGACCGGGAGAACCACCGATTGATTGACATGAAAAGGAGAAACAACCTTCGGCAGAAAGGAAGGAACAGGCCGCAAGACGACCCGCTCCCTAGAAAACTCCAAGAAGGGAGCCCTACAAGAGAAAGCCTGCAGCTCAGAAACACGCCTAGCAGAAGTAATGGCCACCAAAAAGACCGCCTTCAAAGTAAGGTCCTCCAAAGAACAGTCGTCCAAGGGCTCGAAAGGCGAGCGCACCAAAAACAGAGAGAACCAGATTAAGATCCCAAGAGGGAACCGAGGGCCGTAGGGGAGGCCTAAGTAACTTGGCCGCCCGCAAAAACCGAATCACATCAGGAAGAGCCGACAAACGCTGACCTGACACCAACCCTCGAAAAGCCGACAGGGCCGCAAGATGAACCCGGAGAGAAGACCAAGCCAGGCCTCTATCCAGGCCATCCTGCAAGAACTCTAGAATGTTAGGCAGGGAAGCGCGAAAAGAGGTCACTCCCCGCGCCCAACACCATTCCTCAAAGAGACGCCAAACCCGCACATAAGCCCGAGAGGTAGAAAGCCTCCGGGACCCCAACAGTGTAGAGATCACCTAGTCTGAATATCCCTTCTTGCTAAGGCGACCCCTTTCAAGAGCCACGCCGTAAGACAGAAGGGAGACGGGTCGAACATGGGAATGGGACCCTGTGTCAGAAGGTCGTCCGAGAGAGGCAGAGGAAGAGGATCCGCCACCAGGTGCCTCACCAGATCCGCATACCACGGACGTCGAGGCCAATCCGGAGGCACCAGCACCACCAGACCCGGATGGTGAACAATGCGAAGAAGCACTCTGCCCACCAGCGGCCAAGGAGGGAACACATACAACAGCCCCTCCGTTGGCCACGGCTGGACCAGAGCATCCAGATCCTCGGCCAGACCGTCCCTGCGACGGCTGAAGAAGCGGGGCACTTTGGCGTTGCCACCCGTGGCCACCAGGTCCATCAGGGGCTGCCCCCAAGCCTGCACTATCAACTGAAACGCACCGGCGCCGAGACACCACTCTCCTGGATCTAGGAAGTGACGACTGAGGAAGTCTGCCTGAACATTTTCTACCCCGGCTATATGAGAGGCCGAGAGGTCCAGCAGATGGGACTCCGCCCCAAACCATGAGCAGAGCCGACTCCTGCGCCACCGGAGTGCTCCTGGTGCCCCCCTGACGATTGACATAAGCCACCGCCGTGGCATTGTCCGACAGCACTCTGACCGACTTGCCCAGCAAAAGGGAGTGGAAAGCTAACAGCGCCAGACGGACCGCTCTGGTCTCCAACACGTTGATCGACCAGGCAGCCTCCTCCGCGGACCAGGTGCCCTGAGCTGAGTGACCCAAACACTGAGCCCCCCAACCCAGGAGACTCGCATCCGTCAGGAGCACCGTCCACTGCGGGAGATCCAGACCCACCCCCTGAACCAGGTGAGGGGTCTGGAGCCACCAGCGGAGGCTGCCGCGCGCCAACCCCCGCAGGGGCACCGGAACATCCAAATCTTGCCTCTGGGGAGACCACCTCCGGAGCAGAGCATACTGAAGAGGACGCATGTGGGCCCGCGCCCACCTCACCACGTCCAGGGACGCCGCCATCGACCCCAAGACTTGGAGGAACTCTCGCGCCCGAGGACACCGGGACGCCAAAAGCAGGCGAATCTGCGATTGCAAATTGCTCACCCGGGCCTCTGGAAGGAAGACCTTCCCCAAGGAGGTGTCGAACAGAACCCCAAAGTACTCCAGGCGCTGAGCCGGGACCAACCGACTCTTGGAAAGATTGACCACCCAGCCCAGCGACCGGAGAAACCCCACCACCCGAGCCGTAACCCGGGAGCTCTCCTGCAACGACTTTGCCCGAATCAACCAGTCGTCTAGGTAGGGGTGAACCAGGATGCCCTCCGACCGCAAGGCTGCCGCGACGACCACCATCACCTTGGTGAACGTCCGGGGAGCCGTGGCCAGACCAAAGGGAAGCGCACAGAACTGATAGAGCCGCCCCAAGATCGCAAAGCGCAGGAAGCGCTGATGAGAGTCCCGAATGGGAACATGCAAGAGGCCTCCGTCAGATCGAGAGAAGTGAGGAACTCCCCCGGCTGAACCGCCAGAATGACCGACCGCAGAGTTTCCATGCGGAAAGAAGGAATCTTGAGAGCCCTGTTGACCCCTTTCAAATCCAGGATGGGCCGAAAGGTCCCCTCCTTCTTGGGCACCACAAAGTAAATGGAGTACCTGCTGGTGCCCCACTCCGGAGGGGGCACCGGCACCACTGCCTTGAGATCCAGCAAGCGCTGCAGGGTCTGGCGAAAAGCTTGCGTCTTCCCTGGAGACTGACATGGAGAAGCGAGGAAAAGGTCCGGCAGAGAGCGGGCGAACTTCAGAGCATAACCGTCCCGCACCACCTCCAGGACCCACTGATCGGACGTGATCTCGGCCCACTTTGGGAAAAATTCGCGCAGCCGGGCCCCCACCGGAACCAAAGGGGGCACCGGCAAGGAGTCATTGCGCAGAACGGGAAGCGGGGGAGCCGGCGGAGGGATTCTCTGCCCCCCGACGGGCCCCCCGAAAGGGCTGCATGCGCTGAAAGAACCGACCCCTGGAAAATCCCGGAGCCGGGAAAGAAGCAGCCCCACGCCCAGGGCGATACTTGCGAAACTCCCGCAAACGCCCCCGGGCAGCGCCACCCCGAGACGCAGGACGGGCACGGTCCTCAGGCAGACGGGGATCCTTAGAGTCCGTCAGAGTCTGAATCAACTTATCCAATTCCTCCCCAAACAAAAAAGACCCCCGAAAGGGAAATTTAGTAAGTTTAGCTTTGGACGCAGCATCCGCCGCCCAAGCGCGCAGCCACAAAATACGCCGCGCGGCCACTCCAAAGGCCATAGACTTAGCCGAGATCCGCACTAAGTCATAAAGAGCATCAGAGAGGAACGAGGCCGCCATCTCAATCTTTGCCACCTCCTGATCCACCAGAGACCAGTCATCAGACTCCCGATCCAGGACGCGCTCAGCCCACCGAAAAACGGCGCGAGCGACCAGCCCCCCACAAATAGCCGCCTGGACCCCAAAAGCCGAGACCTGAAAATTGAGCTTAAGGATATTCTCCAATTTGCGTTCCTCAGAGTCCCGCAAGGCAGACCCGCCCTCAACAGGCACGATATGCCGCTTAGAAATCGCCGAGACCACCGCGTCTACGACTGGCGATACTAAAGTAGCCCGATCCCCCTCTGGGATGGGATACAAACGAGCCATGCTACGCGCCAGACGAAACACAAAATCCCGAAAATCCTGACGCACAGGAAAAGAGCGGGAAACAGGACAGACCCCCTGAAGCAGAGGGGCCCCCATACGCAGGGTCTCCGGCGGCGCAACTTCAAAAATGCAGCACCAAGGAGACCTGCTACATCAGGTCTAAAAGCTCATCCCTCAGAATAAAAAGTGCACCACGGACGCATCTGCTCTGGAAGACGGGAAACCCGCCGCCCCGCTGCCAGCGGGCGTCCCCTCTAGAGGATCCTGGAAGCCCGCCAAAGCAGCCAGGTCCTCAACCATGCCAACCCGCTCCTCCGACCACCATTCCGCAATCCAAGCCCCCACGCGGGTGCTTGGATGAGGGAGGAGGAAGAGGGGACGCCAAACAAAAAGAGGGAGGCAAAGCCATAGGGGGCGCGGAGGGAAACCACCCCCGAAACCCCCCAGGTGCACGTGGGACCCCCAATTGTCTGCACAAAGAAAGAAAATAAATTGGGGACAAAAAACCCCTGGGGGTCCCCAGGGACTCCCTGCCCCAGCAGGGGTCCCCGCTGAAACCTGCCCCTGTGTTTGCAATACAGGGGGAAGGTCACCTGAGGTTGCAGACAAAATGGAGGGGCCAGACAGAGAAAATGGCAAAGTTCCCGCCAAAAAAGCTCCCTCCATGGCCTGTAGCGGCTGAGAAGACTGAACAGTCCCAGCTAAAACAGGCAAGTCGGCATCAGCTGTCAAAAAATCAGCTGAGAGGAAATCCTTCGGGGAATCCCTCCGTGGGCGGTTGGAGAAGACCGGGCTTCCCCACTGCTCCAAGCCGACTCGCGAGGCACCATCGGCTGGGAGCTCTGGGCGCCTGCAGCCGCTGCCGACGGAGCTCCACCACCTCACCGACCCAAACCGCCGAGTTCAGGCCGGCCGCGAGTGCCTCGCGGCTGGACCTAATTGTGTCCCCCTCCCCCGGAGAAGGGCACAATTGCTCCATACGCGACCTAGCTAGAAAAAAGTGCCGGTTAGATGAAAAAATACAGTAAAATACAGTTTTCTTAAAGGGAAACAACCCTCCAGACCAGCACTACCTCAGGATTTTTTTTTTTTTTTTTTTTTTTTACAGAACAGATTCCACAGACTCTCGAAGCAATATGCCTTGCTTGATTTAGGGGGCAAGGCTTACTGCTGAGGCTCCTCTAAAAAAATGTGGGGAGGTGGAGGAAGTGGGGGGAGGGACCCCGCTCGAGACCCGCCGGGTTTGACACCCCCGAGGTCGGACGAACCCCCAAACAGGGCCCGCCCAAGCTCCGTCCGGCTAAAAACAGGGACAACAAACCCCTTAAACAAATTCCAACAGCCCTACCAAGGGAGATGGGTACAGATCACTCAACACCTGCTGGAGACTGAAAGAAGACTGAGGGAAATAGAGAAGAGGGGATAGGATATACTGTCCCACAGTTTTGTTTTCAGTCTCCACCTGCTGGTCATGATTAGATATATACCCATTCGTAAAGTTAACCTCTACTGGTCTGGAGAGTGCTAAAGAATCATATTATTGTATAAGAATATAAGAACTGCCACTGCTGGGTCAGCCCAGTGGTCTATCGTGCCCAGCAGTCCGCACATGCGGCAGCCCTATGGACATAGACCAGTGCCCTGAGACTAGCTTTACCTGCGTACGTTCTGGCTCAGCAGGAAGTTGTCTAACTTTGTCTTGAATCCCTGGAGGGTGTTTTCCCCTATAACAGCCTCTGGAAGTGTTCCAGTTTTCTACCACTCTCTGGGTGAAGAAGAACTTCCTTACGTTTGTACGGAATCTATCCCTTTTTAACTTTAGAGAGTGCTCTCTCGTTCTCTCTACCTTGGAGAAGGTGAACAACCTGTCTCTATCTACTAAAAGCTCCTTTTATAAAGGTGTTTAATGTGCAGCCCTAGTTAAGACTTGAATTTTAAACATATGCTGGCTGACAGCATTTTTTGGTCCACCACCAGCACTAAAATTGGAAATGAAATGCTGGATCTTTGTGGGCTTCAGTACTGAATTTCCAGCTTTTTAAAAGCTGGCTAGCGCATGCCTGGTTAAGTCAAAAATCAAACAACTGGCCATGGGCTAGTGCACATAAATAAGACTGCTGTTTAAATGGTTCTATTTAGGCACTAAACATGGCCAGTTTGCTTTGAATTCATTCAATTTTTTATACCATTCTCCCAAGGGAGCTCAGAATGGTTTACATGAATTTATTCAGCTACTTGAGCATTTTTCCCTGTCTGTCCTGGTGGGCTCACAATCTATCCAATATACCTGGGACAATGGGGGGATTAGGAGAGCATCCCAAAGCTGTGCCCAAAACGTCGATCGCGATCTGAAGGCAACGCGAGTTGATTGTGGAGCCTGGGATTTCTCCCTGCTTCCCCAACGCTGACACAGCAACAGATTACAGTATTTTTCGCTCCATTAGACACACCTGACCATAAGATGCACCCTAGATTTAGGGGAGGAAAACAAGAAAAAAAATCATTCTGAACTATATACCAGGCTCTGCACCCAGCCCCCCTCACTCCTTGCCAGACCCTGCACCCAGCCCCCTTCCTTCCCTGCCCTACCAGTCTATGCTGGACCAATAGGAGATGCAGCTAATCAAACCCTAATGCAGGGGTGCCCTCACTTTTTTGTAATATAAAGCAGTTACTATACCTCTTCCCAAGTTTGGCCAAACTAGTCTTTAGTGGAGGGACACAATCCCATGTCTGGAGAAGAACCTTAAAGCAGCCCTGCTTTCTGAAAATACTTCTCAATTATTTTAGACCTGGCTACCAATTAAAGCCAGGCTATAAGAGATATAACCCACTACTAAGCAAAATCAGGAGCTCCTTCATACCAGCTCTGAGAAGCGGCGATTGCTGTGGATCCGGTTCACGGGCTCCTAGCTCCTTTTCAGGCGCTCGGACAGACTCCGCTCTTTCAGTCCTGGGATAAACTTGTTAGAACCCCATTGCTGCTGACTGGAGATTCCTGGCTCCCAACACCCAGGAAGATGCAGGGCTTGACAGAGAAGAACGCGAGTGGAAAGCGAAGACTTCCCATCCCCAATATTCCTCACAGCCCAGAGCGTCCTCAACTAGTCGCTGTAGGACGCTGGCAGCCACCATTTATGTTTTATTAATATTTCATATACTGGGGGTGTGGCTTTGCGGCGTGCTAAGATGGACGGGTGAATGAACGGCTCCGTAGTGAAAGGCTAATACTGTGGAAAAAAAATAGATTAATAGTTGTGTAAGTCGGGTTGAAAAAGTGTATTTAGTTTTAAAATGGCTTCGGGCAAACATAATAAAAACAGTTTGGCGGGATTAGGAGAGGGAAGTGTAAAGGGATCAAAGTTAGAATCGGTCTCCCCGTCAACGATCCCTTTGCCATCGGAGGACATTGAAAATAGGGATTTGATGAAAGAATTACAGAATATTAAAGAAATTGTGCTGGAAAGTGCCAAGAACATTAAGGACCTTAAAGAAGAAGTGGAAATTTTAACAAAGAGAATGCAGGCAGCTGACTTTACAATAGAGCAGTTAGAAAAGCGCGCTGAAAAATCTGAGGCAGAGATTCTGACATGCAAAAAAGATCATAAGGAAACTGAAATGTTAAGAAAGGACCTGGAAGATTTGTCGAATTGAGAAAGGTGAAATAATTTACGTTTGATTGGGGTATTAGAAGGTGTAGAAAAAAATGACCCTATAGCGTTTCTAATGAACTTTATACCAAAAATTTTACCGTTCAAAAATCCTTATCCGTTAGAAATTGAAAGGGCGCACCGAATCCCATCAAAATGGTTAAATAGTCAAAAGGGTCCCCGTCCGCTGATTTTTAAGCTGCTTAGGTATCAACAGGTTGCAGAAATCATAAAACTGGCTAAGGATAATAAAGATTTGAAGTGCCAAGATTCAAAAGTCTTTATAGTTCCGGATTTTGCAAAAGCCACTGCCTATAAATTTAATTTAAAGGATATTTGGCATATTCTTCATTTTAATGATCGAGAATTTTCGTTTTGTTCACATGTTCATAAATCTTTCTCTAGAATTGATTATATTTTTATTTCTGATAAGTTAGTCCAAGATTTTACTAAAGCTTCTATAGACCCAATAATATTATCTGACCATGGTGGTGTGTGGATTAGCTTTAATTTTACTGACCAAGATAATGTTAGGCCTGTTTGGAGGTTTAATAATGCATTGCTTGCATATCCAAAATTTTGTTTAGAATTTCAAGTAAAAATTGATGAATACCGTATTTTCGCGGATATAACGCGCGCGTTATACGTGATTTTACGTACCGCGCATACCCCTCGCGCGTTATATGCCTGAGCGCGGTATACAAAAGTTTTTAAACATAGTTCCCACCCCGCCCGACGCCCGATTCACCCCCCCAGCAGGACCGCTCGCACCCCCACCCCGAACGACCGCTCGCACGCGCTCCCACCCGCACCCGCATCCACGATCGGAGCAAGAGGGAGCCCAAGCCCTCTTGCCCGGCCGACTCCCCGACGTCCGATACATCCCCCCCCCCGGCAGGACCACTCGCACCCTCACCCCGAAGGACCGCCGACTCCCCAACAATATCGGGCCAGGAGGGAGCCCAAACCCTCCTGGCCACGGCGACCCCCTAACCCCACCCCGCACTACATTACGGGCAGGAGGGATCCCAGGCCCTCCTGCCCTCGACGCAAACCCCCTCCCCCCAACGACCGCCCCCCCCCCAAGAACCTCCGCCCGTCCCCCAGCCGACCCGCGACCCCCCTGGCCGACCCCCACGACACCCCCACCCGCCTTCCCCGTACTTTGTGTAGTTGGGCCAGAAGGGAGCCCAAACCCTCCTGGCCACGGCGACCCCCTAACCCCACCCCGCACTACATTACGGGCAGGAGGGATCCCAGGCCCTCCTGCCCTCGACGCAAACCCCCCTCCCTCCAACGACCGCCCCCCCCCCCAAGAACCTCCGACCGACCCGCGACCCCCCCTGGCCGACTCCCCCACCCCCCTTCCCCGTACCTTTGGAAGTTGGCCGGACAGACGGGAGCCAAACCCGCCTGTCCGGCAGGCAGCCAACGAAGGAATGAGGCCGGATTGGCCCATCCGTCCTAAAGCTCCGCCTACTGGTGGGGCTTAAGGCGCGTGGGCCAATCAGAATAGGCCCTGGAGCCTTAGGTCCCACCTGGGGGCGCGGCCTGAGGCACATGGGCCAAACCCGACCATGTGTCTCAGGCCGCGCCCCCAGGTGGGACCTAAGGCTCCAGGGCCTATTCTGATTGGCCCACGCGCCTTAGGCCCCACCAGTAGGCGGAGCTTTAGGACGGATGGGCCAATCCGGCCTCATTCCTTCGTTGGCTGCCTGCCGGACAGGCGGGTTTGGCTCCCGTCTGTCCGGCCAACTTCCAAAGGTACGGGGAAGGGGGTGGGGGGGTCGGCCAGGGGGGTCGCGGGTCGGTCGGAGGTTCTTGGGGGGGGGCGGTCGTTGGAGGGAGGGGGGTTTGCGTCGAGGGCAGGAGGGCCTGGGATCCCTCCTGCCCGTAATGTAGTGCGGGGTGGGGTTAGGGGGTCGCCGTGGCCAGGAGGGTTTGGGCTCCCTTCTGGCCCAACTACACAAAGTACGGGGAAGGCGGGTGGGGGTGTCGTGGGGGGTCGGCCAGGGGGGTCGCGGGTCGGCTGGGGACGGGCGGAGGTTCTTGGGGGGGGGCGGTCGTTGGGGGGAGGGGGTTTGCGTCGAGGGCAGGAGGGCCTGGGATCCCTCCTGCCCGTAATGTAGTGCGGGGTGGGGTTAGGGGGTCGCCGTGGCCAGGAGGATTTGGGCTCCCTCCTGGCCCGATATTGTCGGGGAGTCGGCGGTCCTTCGGGGTGGGGGTGCGAGTGGTCCTGCCGAGGGGGGAGAAGAATCGGACGTCGAGGGGGGGCATCAGGCTTTCAGGATGGGGACAGGACTTCAAGGGGGGACAGGCAGACCTTCAAGGGGGGACAGGCAGACCTTCAAGGGGGGACAGGACTTCAAGGGGGACAGGCACGGAGAGTCGGGGCAGTGCACCGAAAGTCAGGGTGAGTCGGGGCAACCAGATGAGAGTCGGGGAGGGCGAAAGGAGAGTCGGGGTGGCCAGAGGAGAGTCGGGCAGCATGCGCGTTATATGCCTGAGCGCGGTATAGAAAAGTTTTTGTACATATCATCGTGATTTCTGCGCGCTATACCCCTGTGCGCGTTTTACAATGGTGCGCGTTATATCCGCGAAAATACGGTATTTTCAAATTAACAATACGGAGGAAGTCTCTGTAGAAGTAATGTGGGATGCTTTTAAAGCAACGATGAGAGGACAAATTATATCTTTTCCAGCTTATTCTAAAAAACAATTAAAAGAGCAATTTTTTAAGTTAGAGCAAGAAATTAAATTTTTGGAGTCAAAATTGATTAGAAAATGGGAGAACTCTATGTTGAAAGTTAAATATAAGTATAATGAGATTTCTTTTAAATTGTCTAGGAAAAATATTCTTTGTCAGCAAGCTTTGTATTATGGTAATTCAAATAAGGCGGGAAGATTATTGGCTAATTATCTAAAAGCGAAAAAAAGAAAGACGAAATTAAGCGCAATTAAAGATGAGAAAGGAAATATTCATTTTCAAATTAGACCTATCTTAAATCAGTTTTTAAATTATTATAAAAACCTGTATTCTTCTGAGTCTTATTTAAATAAAGAAAAGGATGGTGTAGAGTTTTTAAAGTTTATTGAAGGTCCGAAGGTTCCTGATCATATAAAAAGAAGTTTGGAACATAGGAGATCCAGCTTTCTCTGTGTCCCTAGACGCAGAGAAAGCTTTTGATCATGTGGAATGGACATTTATGTATCAGGCCATGGAATGGTTTGGTATTAGTTTGGGATTTATACAAATGATTCAAACTTTGTATAGCTCTCCTGTTGCTAGATTGTATATCAATAATAATGTCTCTGAATGTTTTAAGTTGCAAAGGGGGGTTAGACAGGGTTGTCCTCTGTCTTCTATGCTTTTTGATATAGTGCTTGAGCCCTTATTATTAGCTATTCAACAAGTGAAGGAGATACAGGGTATACCATGTTCTGGTAAAGAGTATAAAGTATCTGCATATGCGGATGATATATCGGATTATATACTGCTTCATTTGAGAAATCCTGAAACAACCATTCCAAGTTTACTTGATTTGATTGAAAAATTTGGAAAATTCTCAGGATATAAAATAAATTGGTCCAAATCAGAAGTTCTTCCTCTAGAGGGCGTGGCTTTGGAGCAGATGAAGATGGCTGGGTAATGGAGTAGCTCCGCGAAGTCAAGCTATTTATCAGATAATATAGCCGGGAAAAATTTCAAACATCACTTTGTGTTTAAATATATTTATTGATTTTCAAATCATATAATCAAGAATACCTTGTACAGAAAGCAAATTAGCAATTCTACATAAAGCAAGAAACATTCCAATAACACTAAATCATGTATTAACTAAAATGCTCAAGTCCTCAAATTTGGATCCAAGATTTCTTATAAAATAAAACAAAGATAGAAGAATTGAACTTAATGTACACTCTTTCATAAAGTTAGCTGGAAGGCTGATTGCTGGGATTAACCAAAAGTCATAGAGCTTATGATTTTTCTACCTCCAATCGGGAGAGCGCTAAAAAAGAAGTCAACTGATTAGGCTCAAAGAAAACATATTTAACTGATCGGTGATGCACTATACATTTACAAGGGTGTCGCAAATAAAAAGTAGCACCCAAAGATATAACACCTGGCTTCAACAAAAGAAATTCACGACGACGCTTTTGCATCTCTCGTGATAAATCAGGAAATACCTGCACTTTACAACCCATAAATTCTTTCTGTCTATTTTTAAAGAACAGTTTTAACAACCATACTTTATCAATAGAGAGAGCTACTGTTATAATCAAAGTGCTCGATTCTACAACCTCTTTATCTGATTTTTCCAATAACTCTGATACATCCAATAGTCCTTGATCCGACGGCTTTTTTGGTAATTTAATCTTATTAGGTAAATAATAGACTCGTGATAAAGGAGGTAATGAATCTTCTGAGGCCCCCAAAACTTCAAGAAAATATCTTTTAAACATTTCTCTAGGAGGTGTCAGTGGAAGCTTAGGAAAATTAATGATTCTTAAGTTATTGTATCTGGAGTTATTTTCTAAATTCTCCATCTTTCTTCTAAGATTGATATTGTCTTTCATTAAAGTTTCCTGTAATTGTTTGGATGATTTAATGTCCTGTTCAAGCTTTTGAACAGAGGAATTAGAGGCAGTCATATCCTTTTTCAGTTCTTTAAGTTCAGTAGAATGTTGAGATAATTTCCCCTCAATTAACTGAAGTTTGGGACTTATGGTCTTCACTAGTCCGGCCATAAGATCCCATAGTGAGTCCAGAGTTACTTCTGAGGGTTTTTCCAGAGAAATTATAGGTAAAGAAATGTCATAGTGCTCACCGTCCAGTTGAATGACTTGTCGTTGTCCCTGAAGGTTAACTCGCCTCTCAGATGATTCCCCCTCAGCTTCTTCATTCAAACATCACTTTGAAATAGTAGATCGGAGGTTAGAAATGGCTTCAGGTAAACAAAATAAAAATTCGGCAACGGGGAATGGCTCAGGAAATGTTAAGCGGTCAAAACTAGATACGGCATCCCCGCTGTCAGTTCCGTTGCCGCCGGAAGATGTAGAAAATAAAGATATAATGAAAGAAATTCAGGCAGTAAAGGAAATAGTTTTAGAGTGCGCTAAGAATATAAAAGAAGTTAAGGAAGAGGTAGTGTGTTTATCAAACAAACTGCAAGTTATGGAATTAAAAGTGGACCATATAGAGAAACGAGTTGAAAGGTGTAAGGAAGAAATTGTACAACATAAGGAACATAGTAAAGAAATTGAAGCGTTGAAAAGGGAGCTAGAAGATTTGTCTAATCGTGAGAGAAGGAGCAATTTAAGGGTGCTTGCAATTCCGGAGGGAATTGAACAGTCTGATCTGATTGGTTTCTTACTTAATTTTCTGCCAAAGGTGCTCCCATAGTAACATAGTAACATAGTAGATGACGGCAGATAAAGACCCGAATGGTCCATCCAGTCTGCCCAACCTGATTCAATTTAAATTTTTTTATTTTTTATTTTATTTTTTGTAATTTTTCTTCTTAGCTATTTCTGGGCAAGAATCCAAAGCTTTACCCGATACTGTGCTTGGGTTCCAACTGCCAAAATCTCTGTTAACATTTACTCCAGCCCATCTACACCCTCCCAGCCATTGAAGCCCTCCCCTGCCCATCCTCCACCAAACGGCCATACACAGACACAGACCGTGCAAGTCTGCCCAGTAACTGGCCTAGTTCAATATTTAATATTATTTTCTGATTCTAAATCTTCTGTGTTCATCCCACGCTTCTTTGAACTCAGTCACAGTTTTACTCTCCACCACCTCTCTCGGGAGCGCATTCCAGGCATCCACTACCCTCTCCGTAAAGTAGAATTTCCTAACATTGCCCCTGAATCTACCACCCCTCAACCTCAAATTATGTCCTCTGGTTTTACCATTTTCCTTTCTCTGGAAAATATTTTGTTCTACGTTAATACCCTTCAAGTATTTGAACGTCTGAATCATATCTCCCCTGTCTCTCCTTTCCTCTACGGCAGGGGTGCCCACACTTTTTGGGCTTGCGAGCTACTTTTAAAATGACCAAGTCAAAATGATCTACCAACAATAAAATTAAAAAATAACACAACGCACACTGTACGCATAGAAAATGTTAATTATCATTCCTATTCCAGGGTTTTTCAAAGAGGTCAAAGCAGATGACTCTATGCACTATCACCTCAGTAACAACCATACAAAAATAGACAAATATACCCCTTTCCCTTTTTACTAAACCACGATAGCAGTTTTTAGAACGCAGGGAGCTGCGCTGAATGCCCAGCGCTGCTCTCGACGCTCATAGGCTCCCTGCGCTAAAAAACTCTATTGCGGTTTAGTAAAAGGGGACCTTAGTGTAAAATATAGACAGCAGATATAAATTCAGACACATTTTGATCACTAAATTTAAAATAAAATCATTTTTCCTACCTTGTCTGGTGATTTCATGAGTCTCTGGTTGCACTTTCTTCTTCTGACTGTGCATCCAATCTTTCTTCCCTTCTTTTAGCCTGTATGCTTCCTCTCCTCCAGACCTCGTTCCCTCCCCCAACTTTTCCTTCCTCTCTCCCTGCCCTTTCTTTCTCTCTGCCTCCCTTTCTTTTTTTTCTGTTTCTCTTCTTTCCTTCTGTCTCCCTGTCTGCCCTTTTTCTTTCTTTCTCCCTGCCCTCCTCCAAGCCACTGCCATCGGGGACCAGGACCCAAACCGCCACCAATAACAGGCCCGAAAGCCGACGCGCCCCAAGCTCTCCCTGCTTCGTCCGACCAGCATTCCTCTCCCCGACGTCAATTCTGCCTTCGGGGAGAGGAAGGCTGATTGGCCCAAGATCGCGATCGACCTATTAGGGGAAGTGCTGTCGGGTTCTGCCTTTGCGGAAACAGAAAATAGGCAGGACCCGGCAGCAAGAAGAGCAAATGCTTCACTAACCTGTCTCCCGCCTTAGCCCATAGCGAATGCTTGCTTCAGGGCTCGCAACATGTGCGTGCCGGCCTCCCTTCTCCCCCCCCCGGACATAACTTCCGGTTTCGGAGGGAAGAGAAGGGAAGCCGACACGCACACGTTAGAGCCACGGAGCATAAGTTCGCTACAGGCTGAAATCTACAAGCCGGGTTTTTTTGGTTTTTTTTTTTTTTAAATGTTCAGCAGCGGTGGCAGCAGCAGATGACGGCTGGGCGGACCGCCCAGCTAAAAGGCCCTAGAGAGAACACTGGAGAGGAAGGCTGATCAGCCCGGTAGATCAGGACGGCAACACGAGTCTATCACGGAGCCCGGGATGGGCTCTGCCATCGACTCGCGTTGCCTTCCTGAGCTACTGGTAGATCGCGATCGACGTGTTGGGCACCCCTGCTCTAGGGTATACATATTCAGGGCTTCTAGTCTCTCCTCATACGTCTTCTGGCGCAAGCCTCCTATCATTTTCGTCGCCCTCCTCTGAACCGCCTCAAGTCTTCTTACATCTTTCGCCAGATACGGTCTCCAAAACTGAACACAATACTCCAAGTGGGGCCTCACCAATGACCTGTACAGGGGCATCAACACCTTCTTCCTTCTACTGACTACGCCTCTCTTTATACAGCCCAACATCCTTCTGGCAGCAGCCACTGCCTTGTCACACTGTTTTTTCGCCTTTAGATCTTCGGACACTATCACCCCAAGGTCCGTCTCCCCGTCCGTGCATATCAGCTTCTCTCCTCCCAGCATACACGGTTCCTTCCTATTATTAATCCCCAAATGCATTACTCTGCATTTCTTTGCATTGAATTTTAGTTGCCAGGCATTAGACCATTCCTCTAACTTTTGCAGATCCTTTTTCATATTTTCCACTCCCTCTTTGGTGTCTACTCTGTTACAAATCTTGGTATCATCTGCAAAAAAGGCACACTTTTCCTTCTAACCCTTCAGCAATGTCATTCACATACATGAAGTGAGGCTCACCGGCCTGTAGTTTCCTGCTTCATCCTTGTAACCACTTTTATGAATAGGGACCACATCCGCTCTCCTCCAATCCCCAGGAATCACTCCCGTCTCCAGAAATTTGTTGAACAAGTCTTTAATAGGACTCGCCAGAACCTCTCTGAGCTCCCTTAGTATCCTGGGATGGATCCCGTCTGGTCCCATCGCTTTGTCCACCTTCAGTTTTTCAAGTTGCTCATAAACACCCTCCTCCATGAACAGCGCAGAATCTACTCCATTTTCTCGTGTAACTTTGCCAGACAATCTCGGTCCTTCTCCAGGATTTTCTTCTGTGAACACAGAACAGAAGTATTTGTTTAGCACATTTGCTTTCTCCTCATCACTCTCCACATATTTGTTCCCAGCATCTTTTAGCCTAGCAATTCCATTTTTTATCTTCCTCCTTTCATTAATATATCTGAAAAATTTTTTATCTCCCTTTTTTACATTTTTAGCCATTTGTTCTTCCGCCTGTGCCTTCGCCAAACGTATCTCTCTCTTGGCTTCTTTCAGTTTCACCCTGTAGTCCTTTCTGCTCTCCTCTTCTTGGGTTTTTTTTATATTTCATGAACGCCAACTCTTTCGCCTTTATTTTCTCAGCCACTAGGTTGGAGAACCATATCGGCTTCCTTTTTCTCTTGTTTTTATTGATTTTCTTCACATAAAGGTCCGTAGCCATTTTTATTGCTCCTTTCAGCTTAGACCACTGTCTTTCCACTTCTCTTATGTCCTCCCATCCTAACAGCTCTTTCTTCAGGTACTTTCCCATTGCATTAAAGTCCGTACGTTTGAAATCTAGGACTTTAAGTATCGTGCGGCCGCTCTCCACTTTAGCCGTTATATCAAACCAAACCGTTTGATGATCGCTACTACCCAGGTGAGCACCCACTCGAACATTAGAGATACTCTCTCCATTTGTGAGGACCAGATCCAATATCACTTTTTTCCTTGTGGGTTCTGTCACCATTTGTCTGAGCAGAGCCTCTTGAAAGGCATCCACGATCTCCCTACTTCTTTCCGATTCCGCAGACGGAACATTCCAGTCCGCATCCGGCAGGTTGAAATCTCCCAACAGCAGAACCTCCTCTTTCCTTCCAAACTTTTGGATATCCACTATCAGATCCTTATCAATTTGCTGCGATTGAGTCAGAGGTCTGTAGACTACACCCACGTAGATAGAAGTTCCATCTTCTCTTTTCAGAGCAATCCATATCGCTTCTTCCTCTCCCCAGGTCCCTTGCATTTCGGTCGCTTGGATATTGATCTTTACATAGAGAGCTACTCCTCCACCTTTATGACCATCTCTGTCCTTCCTAAAAAGATTAAATCCCGGTATGTTTGCATCCCATCCATGTGATTCACTGAACCATGTCTCTGTGATAGCAACAATATCTAGATCTGCCTCTACTATCAGGGCTTGCAGATCATGAACTTTGTTGCTTAGACTGCGAGCATTTGTGGTCATTGCTTTCCAGCTATTTTTCAGCGATAATCTCCTTTTTCGTATGGATTTTTGTGTCGTTTCACTTTCCGTTGCAATACTAAGAAATGAGTTGCTGATATTGCTTATGTTGTAGCCTTTACTACTATCACATCTTTTCTTTTGCCGGGGGTGGTCTCTATAATTGTCCTTCGTACATACACCACCCCCACCTTCTAGTTTAAATGCCTAGAAAAATATTGTCTAAATTTCTCTGCAAGGTTTCTTTTTCCTGCTGTAGTAATATGTAGCCCATCAGTGCAATATAGCTTCTTGTCCTTCCATGTATTTCCCCATCCTCCTATGTACCTGAAGCCTTCTTGATGACACCAGGCTCTGAGCCATCTATTAAAGTCCTCTGTGTTTTTCACTCTTTGCTCTCCCTTTCCATATGCAGGCAGTATTTCAGAAAAAGCTAAAGTCTTTACAAAAGGTTTCACGCCCTCCCGATTCAAAACAAGTTTCCGTTGGAAATCGATAGAGCGCAAAGGGTCCCAACAAGATTGTCAAGCAGCCAAAAAGGTCCGCGTCCACTGATATTTAAGTTACTTAGATATCAGCAGGTATCTGAAATAATTAAACTGGCTAAAGACAACAAAAATTTTAAATGTCAGGACTCTAAGATTTATATCGTTCCTGACTTTGCCAAAGCAACGGCACAAAAAAGAAAGCAGTTATTAGATCTGAGACCGCAGCTGAGGAGTTTGGGAGCCCGATATGACCTAATATACCCGGCAACTATGCGAGTCACTTATAAGAATAAAACTTTAAATTTTGAAACCGCAGCAAAACTCAAAGAATTTCTGGACCAGTGTGAATCACCTATGGCTACTTAGAAGTGATCTGGATAAATATAATTTTTCTTTGGTTGTAATATTTGTTTTTGTTTTAAAGATTTATATGTCTTATGAAGTTAATAAGATACTGATGGCATGGCTGCAGTTGGATTTGAAATACATTCCACATTCTATTTTGTCACGAGGTCAAATGGAATGTAGCCTGAATGAATATCTAATATAATAAAATGCTAGGCCGCGCATGCGCACTCAAAAGTCATGTTCCCTGATCCGTCGCGGAAACACGAGTGCGCATGCGCGGCCCCGGCTGCGGCTTTCAAATAAAAAAAAAATTAACACAGCTGCGGCGGCCTTCCTCATCCCCGCCTCTCACAGTGAATGGTACCGGCTCCTCTCTCGAACTGCACCAGGATCGAGAGAGGAGCTGCAGCGGCGGCTTTCAACTTAAAAAAAAACAAACCAACACACAACTTGAGGTCGCCGCTCTCACCCGGCTCCCACTGTGCATGGTACCGGCTCCTCTCTCGAACTGCATCAGGATTGAGAGAGGAGCTGCAACGGCGGCTTTCAACTGAAAAACAAAACAAAACACACAACTGGAGGTCGCCGCTCTCACCCGGCTCTCACGGTGCGGCTGAGCACTGGCGGCCGGCGAACCCTAATTGCGGCGGCGGCTTTCAACTACAAAAACAAAAACAAAAAAAAGCTGAGGGTAACAGCTCTCACCCGCTCTCACGGTGCGGCGACCGGCGAACCCTAATTAACATTTAATCAAAGGAAACAACCGGGGCTGCCTAAAGAAACAAAGTTAGGAGCTCTGGGGCTGCCAATCCACCTCTAATGCTCCCTCTCACCTACTCCCGCTGCAAAATAAATCCCTGTTCATAAATGGAGGCACGGAACTGAATACAAACTGCTGCACAGGAAAATGGACAGGGGAAGATATGCTGCTGTAGCTGCTGTACAGAGAAGTGGGGAGGGAGGAAAATGCTGCACAGGGAAGTAGGGAGGGGGGAAATGCTGATGCACAAGGAAATGGAGGAGGAGGGAATGCTGATATGGCTACTGTACAGTAAAGTGGACAAGGGGAGATAAATGCTACATAGGGGACAGAAAGAGAGACAAATAGAAAGAAAGACAAATAATAGAAGGGAGGGAGACAGAAAGAAAAGAAGAAAGACACAAGGACAGGGAGTGAGACAGAAAGAAAGACAGACAGACATACATACATATATTCTAGCACCCGTTAATGTAACGGGCTTAAAGACTAGTATGAGTTATAATACTACAGACCTTTTGTATGGCAGATGTTAAATCTATGGATTGAACTGACTTGCTGATTGAAGAGACAGACTGAGGAAAAGTTGGATGTTTATGCAAAACAGTTTGAATAAGATAATTTATGTGTACTAACTACTGAGATTGAGAATGTATAATCTGCAAGCAAGAGGACATTAATTAGTGTGGATCTGCAAGCAAGATGGGATTTGGAATGTGACTTTATATACCTTATAACTTTTCATTTCAAGAAGATGAAGTCTGCTGTATTATAAGGATTAAGACAGTGCATTTGAAAATCCATTAATGGAGCAGTGGATCTAATATTGCTGTTTTTGCTAAAAGTTGGTCTGACCATATACTAAACAATGACAGATATGTGATGGTGTATAAAAATGAACAGGGATTATGCATGTATGATACAGCTGATCTTTGTCTGACACCATAGGTCTGAAACCATGACCATTATAAATCTTTTTGGCAAAAATTGAAGGATGAAAGAAAAATTTGGATATTACAGTATAAGGCATATGATCTAAAAGGATGTTGAAAATGGATTGAAAGTCAGAAGGATAGCAGATATGCTATTATGGAAAATTTAATGTGGATTTTTATGAGGGCTGTGCTGAATGGATAAATTTTGTTGTTTTTGAAAAATTTTATTGACTTTTTGAAAGAAATAAGTTAAGAAGGATGATTTGCAATATATATTCAATAATACTTAAATGTGTCAAAGGACTTGAGGTTTTGTGATGTAATTTGTCCTAGAAAGTGGCTATGATATGGAAGGTTATAATTTTAAAAGTTTGTTTGATTATTTATTTATTTACAATGATATCTTATTTGTAATGAATGAATAGGGAAGTGATGGTTCATGGGGGGAAAAAAAAAGGAGGAGGTAATTCTTGATAAAGAAGTCTTGTTTGATAAAGTGATTTTCATTTAATATTATAATGCTTTGGCTAATGGTTTAATGATTATAAATATAGCTTGTGGGGAGTTTATCTGTTGCCTAGTCAAGATGTGCATTTCAAAGTTGGCAATTAATTTAAGGGAGGGATGGGAGGGGGTAGGGATTAAGGGTATTGGGAGGGGTAGAGGGGAGGGGTTGGGGTCTAATATTACTTCTAATAAGGGGAAAAGAGGATATAATATTGATGTGATGAATATTTTGGATTATTGTTTTGATTTACTGTAATGACTCTAAAGATTCTTTCACTAAATGTTATTGGTCTCAACCATCCGATAAAAAGGAAAAAAGCATTGCTATATTTAAAAAAACAGAATGCGGATGTCTATTTCATACAGGAGACTCACCTTAATGGAGATGAATCAAAAAAATTAATTGGTAATTGGGTGAAGGATTGTTTTTTTTTGCACCTGCGGTGGGGAAAAAAGCTGGGGTAGCTATTTTAATTAACAAAAAATGTTCAGCAGGATTTAATATGGTGGCTGCAAATAAATTAGGAAGGTGGGTGCATGTGAACATGAGTATGGGCAATAATACCGTGGCGCTATTTAATGTGTAAGTCCCTAATTCGAATCAAATTGATTATTTTAAAACTCTACAACCAATAGTTTTACCACTGGCTGCTAATAATTTGATAGTAGCAGGAGATTTTAATGCTGTTGTGGACTCTTTATTGGATAAAAAACCTACTAAAATTTTAAAATCTTTAGGGTTGGATAATTTTATAAATTCTTGTAATTTAAAAGATATTTGGAGAATTCTTCATTTTAATGATCGAGATTTTTCGTTTTATTCGCATGTTCATAAATCTTTTTCTAGAATTGATTATATTTTTGTTTCTGATGGGTTAGTACAAGATGTTACTCAAGCTTCTATAGAACCAATAATTTTATCAGTTCATGGTGGTGTGTGGATTACTTTAAATCTTAATGACCTAGACAATGTTAGGCCTGTCTGGAGATTTAATAATGCATTGCTTGCATATCCAAAATTTTGTGAAGAATTTCAATCAAAAATTGATGAATATTTTCAAAATAATAATACAGAGGAAGTGTCTTTAGAAATAATATGGGACGCTTTTAAAGCAACAATGAGAGGGCAAATTATATCATTTTCAGCCTATTCTAAAAAACAATTAAATAAGCAATTTACTGAATTAGAACAAGAAATAAAATATTTAGAGTCAAAATTGATTAAAAAATGGGAGAATTCTACGTTACAAAACTTTATTAAAAGTAAAATATAAATATAATGAAATTTCTTCTAAATTGGAAAAAAAAAATATTCTGTGTTAGCAAGCTTTGTATTATGATAGTTCAAATAAGGCGGGAAGACTATTGGCTAATTATCTAAAAGCGAAAAAAAGAAAGACGAAATTAAGCGCAATTAAAGATGAGAAAGGAAATATTCATTTTCAAATTAGACCTATCTTAAATCAGTTCTTAAATTATTATAAAAACCTGTATTCTTCTGAGTCTTATTTAAATAAAGAAAAGGATGGTGTAGAGTTTTTAAAGTTTATTGAAGGTCCGAAGGTTCCTGATCATATAAAAAGAAGTTTGGAAGAACCAATATCACTAAAAGAATTACAAACAGCACTGAAATCTCTTAGAGTAGGGACCGCTCCAGGTGGTAATGGTTTTACGGTAGAGTTTTATAAAGCATTTCAAAATACCCTATTATCTTATTTATTAAATTTGTATCAGAATCAACTTAATAAAGATTGTATATTAGGCACTATGGCAGAATCGTTGACCATTGTTTTGCCAAAGCCAAATAAAGATCCCATGTTGGTTTCAAATTACAGGCCTATTTCTTTGATTAATGTTGATGGAAAATTATTAGCCAAACTTTTGGCCATGCGTTTGGCAAAGGCTCTTCCTTATATAATTGGTATGCACCAAACAGGGTTTGTTGCTCAGACACTCTTCTAATAATACTAGATTGGCCTTTCAGATGTTATATTTAACAAAAAACATAGGAGATCCAGCTTTCTCTGTGTCCCTAGACGCAGAGAAAGCTTTTGATCATGTGGAATGGACATTTATGTATCAGGCCATGGAATGGTTTGGTATTAGTTTGGGATTTATACAAATGATTCAAACTTTGTATAGCTCTCCTGTTGCTAGATTGTATATCAATAATAATGTCTCTGAATGTTTTAAGTTGCAAAGGGGGGTTAGACAGGGTTGTCCTCTGTCTTCTATGCTTTTTGATATAGTGCTTGAGCCCTTATTATTAGCTATTCAACAAGTGAAGGAGATACTGGGTATACCATGTTCTGGTAAAGAGTATAAAGTATCTGCATATGCGGATGATATATCGGATTATATACTGCTTCATTTGAGAAATCCTGAAACAACCATTCCAAGTTTACTTGATTTGATTGAAAAATTTGGAAAATTCTCAGGATATAAAATAAATTGGTCCAAATCAGAAGTTCTTCCTCTAGAGGGCGTGGCTTTGGAGCAGATGAAGATGGCTGGGTAATGGAGTAGCTCCGCGAAGTCAAGCTATTTATCAGATAATATAGCCGGGAAAAATTTCAAACATCACTTTGAAATAGTGGATCGGAGGTTAGAAATGGCTTCAGGTAAACAAAATAAAAATTCGGCAACGGGGAATGGCTCAGGAAATGTTAAGCGGTCAAAACTAGATACGGCATCCCCGCTGTCAGTTCCGTTGCCGCCGGAAGATGTAGAAAATAAAGATATAATGAAAGAAATTCAGGCAGTAAAGGAAATAGTTTTAGAGTGCGCTAAGAATATAAAAGAAGTTAAGGAAGAGGTAGTGTGTTTATCAAACAAACTGCAAGTTATGGAATTAAAAGTCACAGTTTTACTCTCCACCACCTCTCTCGGGAGCGCATTCCAGGCATCCACTACCCTCTCCGTAAAGTAGAATTTCCTAACATTGCCCCTGAATCTACCACCCCTCAACCTCAAATTATGTCCTCTGGTTTTACCATTTTCCTTTCTCTGGAAAAGATTTTGTTCTACGTTAATACCCTTCAAGTATTTGAACGTCTGAATCATATCTCCCCTGTCTCTCCTTTCCTCTAGGGCAGGGGTGCCCACACTTTTTGGGCTTGCGAGCTACTTTTAAAATGACCAAGCACCAAGGAGAAATTAGGTTCTTACCTGCTAATTTACTTTCTTTTAGCTTCTCCAGACCAGTAGAGGTTAATCTTTACAAATGGGTATATATCCAATCATGACCAGCAGGTGGAGACTGAAAACAAAACTGTGGGACAGTATATAATATACTCCCTTCTCTATTTACCTCAGTCTGCCGAATAGCCAAGCAGAACCAAGAACCTGGAAAACAGAAAGAAAATCAATACTCCAAACAGGAGTAACAATTAACATACCCAAGTGCTGTTGGAAAATGCAGAGGAGAATACCCGAAGGAAAATGTCCCCACAGCTCGCCAGCTGAGCCACAGCCGCTGTTCTTCAATTCTCCCCGGCCCTAGAAAAATACTAGAACCCACAGCAAAAAACAAAAACTGCCCGCGAAACAGCCCCAACAACAACAACAACAACAGACAGGGTGGGGACCTCTACTGGTCTGGAGAAGCTAAAAGAAAGTAAATTAGCAGGTAAGAACCTAATTTCTCCTTCTTTAGCACTCTCCAGACCAGTAGAGGTTAATCTTTACAAATGGGACGTACCAAAGCAGTCCCTCTCACGGGCGGGACCCCCCAAAGGGCCGATACCAGCACACGCTCACCGAACACCGCGTCCCGACGCGCCTGAACATCTACCCGATAATGTCTAACAAAGGAATGCAAGGAGGACCAAACCGCAGCCTTACAAATATCCACTGGAGGCACGAGCGACGACTCAGCCCAAGAAGCTGCCTGACCCCGAGTGGAATGAGCCTTGAGAAACTCCGGAACAGGCTTCTGTCTCAGAAGATAAGCGGAAGCAATCGTCTCCTTGATCCAGCGCGCAATAGTAGCCTTAGAAGCGCCAGCCCCCCGACGAGGACCCGCCAGAAGGACAAAGAGATGATCGGATTTCCGGAATTCCCGGGTCCGCTGCACATAAGATCGGAGGACCCGACCGACATCCAACTTGCGCAGCTGCCGTTGCTCAGAAGAGCCCTCCCGACTACTCAAGACCGGGAGGACCACCGATTGATTGACATGAAAAGGAGAAACTACTTTCGGCAGAAAGGAAGGAACAGGCCGCAAGACAACCCGCTCCCTAGAAAATTCCAAGAAGGGAGCCCTACAAGAGAAAGCCTGTAGCTCAGAAACACGCCTAGCGGAAGTAATGCCCACCAAAAAGACCGCCTTCAGAGTAAGGTCCTTCAAAGAACAGCCATCCAACGGCTCGAAAGGCGGGCGCACCAAAACAGAGAGAACCAGATTGAGATCCCAAGAAGGAACAGAGGGCCGTAGGGGAGGCCTGAGCAACTTGGATGCCCGCAAAAAGCGTATCACATCAGGAATGGCCGACAAACGCTGACCTGTCAGCAACCCTCGAAAAGCCGACAGGGCCGCAAGTTGAACCCGGAGAGAAGACCAAGCCAGGCCTCTATCCAGGCTAGAATGTTAGGCAGGGAAGCGCGAAAAGAGACCACTCCCCGCGCCCGGCACCACCCCTCAAAGAGACGCCAAACCCGCACATAAGCCCGAGAGGTAGAAAGCCTCCGGGACCCCAAGAGTGTAGAGATCACCTTATCTGAATATCCCTTCTTACTAAGGCGACCCCTTTCAAGAGCCAAGCCGTAAGACAGAAGGGAGACGGGTCGAACATTTGGAATGGGACCCTGCGTCAGAAGATCATCCAAGAGAGGCAGAGGAAGAGGATCCACCACCAGATGTCTCACCAGATCCGCATACCATGGACGTCGAGGCCAATCCGGAGCCACTAGAACCACCAGACCCGGATGGTGAACAATGCGAAGAAGTACTCTGCCTACTAATGGGCAAGGAGGGAACACAAACAACAGCCCCTCCGTCGGCCACGGTTGGACCAGAGCATCCAGACCCTCAGCCAGACCGTCCCTGCGACGACTGAAGAAGCGGGGCACTTTGGCGTTGCCACTCATGGCCATCAGGGGCTGCCCCCAAGCCTGCACTATCAACTGAAACGTCACGGCGCTGAGACACCACTCTCCTAGATCCAGGAAGTGACGACTGAGGAAGTCTGCCTGAACATTTTCTACCCCGGCTATGTGAGAGGCCGAGAGGTCCAGAAGATGGGACTCCGCCCAAACCATGAGCCGAGCCGCCTCCCGCACCACCTGAGTGCTCTTGGTGCCCCCCTGACGATTGACATAAGCCACCGCCGTGGCATTGTCCGACAGGACTCTGACCGACTTGCCCAACAAAAGGGAGTGGAAAGCTAACAGCGCCAGACGGACCGCTCTGGTCTCCAACACGTTGATCGACCAGGAGGCCTCCACCGTGGACCAGGTGTCCTGAGCTGAGTGACCCAAACACTGAGCCCCCCAACCGAGGAGACTCGCATCCGTAAGGAGCACCGTCCACTGCGGGAGATCCAGACCCACCACCTGGACCAGGTGTGGGGTCTGGAGCCACCAGCGCAGACTGCAGCGCGCCATGCCTCGCAGGGGAACAGGAACATCCAAATCGTGCCTCTGGGGAGACCACCTCCGGAGCAGAGCATACTGAAGAAGATGCATGTGGGCCCGCGCCCACCTCACCACGTCCAGGGACGCCGCCATCGACCCCAAGACTTGGAGGAAATCTCGCGCCCGAGGACACCGGGACGCCAAAAGCAGGCGAATCTGAGATTGCAATTTGCTCACCCGGGCCTCCGGAAGGAAGACCTTCCCCAAGGAGGTGTCGAACAGAACCCCAAGGTACTCCAGACGCTGAGCCGGGTGGAAAGGTTGACCACCCAGCCCAGCAACCGGAGAAACTCCACCACCCGAGCCGTAACCCGGGAGCTCTCCTGCAACGACTTTGCCCGAATCAACCAGTCGTCCAGGTAGGGGTGTACCAGAATGCCCTCCGACCGCAAGGCTGCCGCGATGACCACCATCACCTTGGTGAACGTCCGGGGAGCCGTGGCCAGACCAAAGGGAAGCGCACAGAACTGATAGTGCCGACCCAAGATCGCAAAGCGAAGGAAGCGCTGATGAGAGGCCCGAATGGGAACATGCAAGTAGGCCTCCGTCAGATCTAGAGAAGTGAGAAACTCCCCCGGCTGAACCGCCAGAATGACTGACCGCAGAGTTTCCATGCGGAAAGAGGGAATCTTGAGAGCCCTGTTGACCCCTTTCAAATCCAGGATGGGCCGAAAGGTCCCCTCCTTCTTGGGCACCACAAAGTAAATGGAGTACCTGCCGGTGCCCCACTCCGGAGGGGGCACTGGAACAACTGCCTTAAGGTCTAGCAAGCGCTGAAGGGTCTGGCGAAAAGCCTGCGTCTTCCAAGGAGTCTGACATGGAGAGGCGGGAAAAGGTCCGGCAGAGAGCGGTCGAACTCCAGGGCATAACCATCCCGCACCACCTCCAGGACCCACTGATTGGACGTGATCTCGGCCCATTTGGGGAAAAATTCGCGCAGCCGGGCCCCCACCGGAACCAAAGGGGGCGCCGGCAAGGAGTCATTGTGCAGAACGGGAAGCGGGGGAACCGGCGGAGGGATTCCCTGCCCCCCGACGGGCCCCCCGAAAGGGCTGCATGCTGTAGCGTGGCCGGCCCTCAAGGCTCGCAGTAACCGGCCCACGCTTCTAATATTCTCCCCAGCGTGCTTCCTCAAGATGTAGGAAGTCCCTGTTGTGCATAAACTTAACCTATGTGTATAAACAGGATGGCCTCACACAGGTAAATAATGAAACAAAAATCAAATTTATTGTTCAACTGGCAAGTCCAAAAAAAAATGCATCAAAAGAAAATGTATTCCAAAGGTCTTTGGCAAAATTATGAAGAACAACATAATATGATAGAAACCAGCCTGGTCTGGATATCTGTCTCAAAGTTCTTTAACAATGTCCCAGGTGTAACAGAGTTTCTTGATGTTCCTTGACTCTACCAGAGTCTTATTGGTCAATAGGCCAACTATGCATGGTGCACTGCACTGCGCTGCGCTGCCTCATTAAATGCAGTAACAAAGATTGGCAGATTTGTTAAAGGGTTCTTTGTTATCAATAGAAAAGAAAAAAAACCTGAAAATTATTCACCATGGTGCTGTGTAAATCCTGTCTCAAACTCCCAGGATATTCACACTTTCTGAATAAGAACTTGCTGCAGTTCCTTCCACAGCAGCCCTCTTGGTAAGCAAGAAAAAAAACTTCCCATACAAGCACACCTTGGGCTAGCATGCATTCCATTAATTAGCAGACTTTAGGAAAATACTTATGCTCAATAGAAATGGAAACATTCAACAAAACTTTAGAAAAAAAAAAAACCCAATTCCAACTTAATTAATTTCTATTTCTTCAAATAGTCCCACCTCTGGTAAAGTGCTACAATCCATAGCTTCACCTTCAGGATTTATCAGGGTTGTATCATCTGGTTCTGTGTCCAGCATTTCAATGTCCCTTGTCTCAGGGGGACTTGGAGGCTCCTTCCACCTGAGAGCTTCTCCTCTGTCTCCTTTCCTCTTGGTCAGCCAGCTCTCTAAATGCTGCCAAGCTGCTGTACCACGCCCAGCCCTACTCCGGGGCTGAACTTCCTTCAGCTGTGGTTGCCTTTTCCCCTGCTTAGCCAGCTTTCCACAAAATGGAGGATTTAAAGGGGACCTACCAGTTTTCACCAGGCTGTGTTCTGAATTAGGTTTAAACACAGCCTGTGCTTCCTGTTCTTGTTCTTGCCTAATAGGGACAACATGGTTAGCCCGGACTAGTTTCAGGGGGTGTTTTTTATCATTCTTCCCTGGCACAAGGCCGGCATTGGACTCGGGCTTGTGACAATGCGCTGGAAGAACCGACCCCGGGAAAACCCCGGAGCCTGGAAAGAAGCAGCCCCACGCCCAGGGCGATACTTGCGAAACTCCCACAAATGCCCCCGGGCAGCGCCACCCTGAGACGCAGGGCGGGCACGGTCCTCAGGCAGATGGGGCACCTTTGAGTCCATCAGAGTCTGAATCAACTTATCCAATTCCTCCCCAAACAAAAAAGACCCCCGAAAGGGAAATTTAGTGAGCTTAGCTTTGGACGCAGCATCCGCCGCCCAAGCGCGCAGCCACAAAATACGCCGCGCGGCCACGCCAAAGGCCATAGACTTAGCCGAGGTCCGCACCAAGTCATAAAGAGCATCTGAGAGGAACAAGGCAGCCATCTCAATCTTCGCTACCTCCTGATCCACCAGAGACCAGTCATCAGACTCCCGATCCAGGACACGCTCAGCCCACCGAAACACGGCGCGAGCGACCAGCCCCCCACAAATAGCCGCCTGGACCCCAAAGGCGGAGACCTGAAAATTTTGCTTAAGAATGTTCTCCAACTTGCGCTCCTCAGAGTCCCGCAAGGCAGAACCGCCCTCAACAGGCACGGTATGCCGCTTAGAAATCGCTGAGACCACCGCGTCAACGACTGGCGATGCAAAAGTAGCCCGATTCCCTTCTGGGATGGGATACAAACGAGCCATGCTGCGCGCCAAACGAAACGGCGCCTCTGGCGTTTTCCACTGTTCCAGAATAATATCCCGAATATCCTGATGCATAGGAAAAGAGCGGGAAACGGAACGGATCTCCCGTAGCAGAGGGTCCCCCACACGCGGAATCTCCGGCGGCGCATCCTCAAAACGCAACACCGAAGAAACCTGTTGAATCAGGTCCGGCAGCTCATCTCTCTGAAAAAGGCGCACCACGGACGCCTCTTCGCCGGAGGACGGGAAACCCGACAACCCGCCGCCAGCGGCCGTCCCCTCGAGAGGGTCCTGGAAATCCTCTGAAAGGTCCAGGTCCTCATCCAGACCGACACGCTCCTCCGACCATAAATCCTCGTCCCACGACACCCGCGGACGCTTGGACAAGGGAGGAGGAGGAGGGGACGCCACAACAGACGAGAGAGGCAAAGCCGCAGGGAGCGCGGAGGAAACCCCACTCCCCGAAACCCCCTGAGCGCATCCGGGACCCCCAGACGCCTGAAAATAGGCTCTGCACAAGGAAAAAAAGAAATCAGGAGAAAAACCCCCCGAGGGTCCCAAGGGACTCCCTGCCACAGCAGGGGACCCAGCAGAAACCTGCCCCTGCTTTTCCAATACAGGGGGAAGGTCACCTGAGGTGGAAGACAAAATGGAGGGGCCAGACTGAGAAGATGGCGACTTTCCCGCCAAAAATGCTCCCTCCATAGCCTGTAGCGGCTGAGAAGCCTGAACAGTCCCAGCCGCTAAAGCAGGCAAGCCGGCATCAGCTGTCAAAATATCAGCTGAGAGGGAATCCCCAACAACCCGACCGTCGGCGGCTCGGGGAATCCCTCCGTGGGCGGTTGGGGAAGACCGGGCTTCCCCACTGCTCCCAGCCGACTCGCGAGGCACCATCGGCGGGGAGCTCTGGGCGCCTGCAGCCGCTGCCGACGGAGCTCCACCACCTCACCGACCCAAACCGCCGAGTTCAGGCCGGCCGCGAGTGCCTCGCGCCTGGAGCACAATGAGCACTTTTTCCCTTTAGAAGTGCTCATTGCTCCATACGCGACCTAGCTATAAAAAAGTGCCGGTTAGATGAAAAAATACAGTAAAATACAGTTTTCTTAAAGGGAAACAACCCTCCAGACCAGCACTACCTCAGGATTTGGGGTTTGTTTTTTTTTTTTTTTACAGAACAGACTCCACAGGCTCTCGAAGCAATATGCCTTGCTTGATTTAGGGGGCAAGGCTTACTGCTGAGGCTCCTCTAAAAAATGTGGGGAGGTGGAGGAAGTGGGGGGAGGGACCCTGCTCGAGACCCGCCGGGTTTGACACCCCCGAGGTCGGACGGACCCCCAAACAGGGCCCGCCCAAGCTCCGTCCGGCTAAAAAACAGGGACTATAAACCCCCTAAACAAATTCCAACAGCCCTACCAAGGGAGATGGGTACAGATCACATCAACACCTGCTGGAGACTGAAAGAAGACTGAGGTAAATAGAGAAGGGAGTATATTATATACTGTCCCACAGTTTTGTTTTCAGTCTCCACCTGCTGGTCATGATTGGATATATACCCATTTGTAAAGATTAACCTCTACTGGTCTGGAGAGTGCTAAAGAAACAGGGTTTGTTGCTCAGAGACACTCTTCTAATAATACCAGATTGGCATTGCAAATGTTATATTTAACAAAAGAAATTGGAGATCTGGCTTTTTCTGTGTCTCTAGATGCAGAGAAAGCTTTTGATCGTGTGGAAGGAGAAATTAGGTTCTTACCTGCTAATTTACTTTCTTTTAGCTTCTCCAGACCAGTAGAGGTTAATCTTTACGGATGGGTATATATCCAATCATGACCAGCAGGTGGAGACTGAAAACAAAACTGTGGGACAGTATATAATATACTCCCTTCTCTATTTACATCAGTCTGCCGAATAGCCAAGCAGAACCAAGAACTGGAAAACAGAAAGAAAACAATACTCCGAACAGGAGTAACAAATAACATACCCAAATGCTGTTGGAAAATGCAGAGGAGAAATACCCGAAGGAAAATGTCCCCACAGCTCGCCAGCTAAGCCAGCCGAGCCACAGCCGCTGTTCTTCAATTCTCCCCGGCCCTAGAAAAATACTAGAACCCGCAGCAAAAAACAAAAACTGCCCGCGAAACAGCCCCAAGCACAACAACAATAGACAGGGTGGGGACCTCTACTGGTCTGGAGAAGCTAAAAGAAAGTAAATTAGCAGGTAAGAACCTAATTTCTCCTTCTTTAGCACTCTCCAGACCAGTAGAGGTTAATCTTTACGAATGGGACCTACCAAAGCAGTCCCTCACACGGGCGGGACCCCCGAAGGGCCGACACCAGAACACACACACCGAACACCGCGTCCTGACGCGCCAGAACATCTACCCGAAAGAGTCTGACAAAGGAATACAAGGATGACCAAACCGCAGCCGTACAAATGTCCACTGGAGGCACGAGCGACGACTCAGCCCAAGAAGCCGCCTGACCCCGAGTAGAATGAGCTTTGAGAAACTCCGGAACGGGCTGCTGCCCCAGAAGAGAAGCGGAAGCAAAAGTCTCCTTGATCTAGCATGCAATAGTAGCCCTAGAAGCGCCAGCCCCCCTAAGAGGACCAGTCAGAAGGACAAAGAGATGATTTTATTTCCTGATCTCCTGGGTCCGGTGCACATAAGAGCGAAGGACCCAACAAACATCCAACATGCTCAGCTGACTTTGCTCAGAAGAGCCCTCCCAACTACCCAAGACCGGGAGGACCACAGATTGATTGACATGAAAAGGAAAAACTACTATTGGCAGAAAAGGAAGGAACAGGCCTCAAGACAACCTGCTCCCTAGAAAACTCCAAGAAGGGAGCCCTACAAGAGAAAGCCTGTAGCTCAGAAACACACCTAGTGGAAGAAATGTCCACCAAAAAGACCGTCTTCAGAGGAAGGTCCTTCAAAGAGCAGCCGCCCAACGGTTCGAAGGGCGGGTGCATCAGAATAGAGAGAACCAGACTGAGATTCCAAGAGGGAATAGAGGACCGCACGGGAGGCCTGAGCACCTTGGCCGCCCGCAAAAAGCGAATCACATCAGGAATGGCTGTCAAACGCTGACCCGTCACAAACCCCCGAAAGGCTGACAAGGCCACAAGCTGAACCCGGAGAGAAGCCGAAGCCAGGCCTCTATCCATGCCATCTTGCAAGAACTCTAAGAAGTTAGGCACAGAAACGCGAAGATAGACCATTCCCCGACCTGGCACCACCCCTCAAAGAAGTACCAAATCCACACAGAAGCCTGAGAGGTAGAAAGCCTCCAGGACCCCAAGAGTGTAGAAATCACCCTATCTGAATACCCCTTCTTACCAAGGCGACCCCTTTCAAAAGCCAAGCCGTAAGACAGAAGGGAGACGGGTCGAACATGGGAACGGGACCCTGCGTCAGAAGGTCGTCCAAGGGAGGCAGAGGAAGAAGATCCGCCACCAGAGTGTCACCAGATCTGCGTATCACGGATGTCGAGGTCAATCTGGAGCCACCAGAACCCCCAGACCCGGATGGCGAACAATGCGGAGAAGAACTCTGCCCACTAATGGCCACGGAGGGAACCTGCACAACAGCCCCTCTGTTGGCCATGGTTGAACCAGAGCATCCAGACCCTCGGCCAGTCCATCCCTGCGACAACTGAAGAAGCGGAACACCTTGGCCTTGCCACTCGAGGCCGACAGTTCCATCAGGGACTGACCCCAAATCGGCATTATCAACTGAAGAGCCACAGGGCTGAGACACCACTCTCTGTGATCTAAGATGTGACTGAGGAAGTTCGCCTGAACAACCTCTACCCCGGCCATGTGAGAGGCCGAGAGGTCCAGAAGGCGTGACTCCGCCCCAAAGCATGAGCCGAGCCGCCTCCTCCGCCACCTGAGCGCTCTTGGTGCCTCAACGATTGACATAAGCCACCGCTGTGGCATTGTCAGACCGGACTCTGACCGACTTGCCCCTCAAGCGGGAGCGGAAGGCTAATAGCGCCAGAGGGACGGCTCTGGTCTCCAACATGTTGATTAACCAGGATGCCTCCTCCATGGACCAGGTGCCCCTAGACACTGAGCCCCCCCAACCGAGGAGATTGGCATCCGAGAGAAGCACCGTCCACTGCGATAGGTCCAGACTCATCCTCTGGACCAGATGAGAGGTCTGGAGCCACCAAAGAAGACTGCAGCGCGTCAAGCCTCACAGAGGGACAGGGACCTCCAAACTGAGCCACTGGGGTGACCATCTACGGAGCCGAGCATACTGAAGAGACATGTGGGCCCACCACACAACATCCAGGAACGCTGCCATCGACCCCAAGACTTGGAGGAAATCCTGCGCCCGAGGACACCGGGACGCCAAAAGAAGGCGAATCTGAGATTGCAATTTGCTTACCCGGGCCTCTGGAAGGAAGACGTTCCCCAAGGAGGTGTCGAACAGAACTCCAAGGTACTCCAGATACTGAGCGGGGACCAACCGACTCTTGGAAAGGTTGACCACCCAGCCCAGCGACCGGAGAAACTCAACCACCCGAGCCGTAACTCGGGCGCTCTCCTGCAACGACTTCGCCCGAAACAACCAGTCATCCCAGAAGGGGTGCACCAGAATGCCCCCTGACTGCAATGCCACCGTGACGACCACCATCAACTTGGCGAACGTCCGGGGAGTCGTGGCCAGGCCCAAGGGAAGCACCCAGAACTGATAGTGCAGACCCAATATCGCCAAGCAAAGAAAGAGCTGAGGAGCGGCCCGAATGGAAACAGGTAAGTAGGCCTCCGCCAGAGCGAGAGAAGTCAGGAACTCCCCCGGCTGAACCTCCAGAAGGACAGACTGCAGTGTGTCCATGCGAATAAAAGGGAATTCTGAGAGTCCTGTTGACCTCAGTTTAAACCAAGGATGGGCCGAAAGGTCCCCTCCCTTTAGGGCCCCATAAAGGAAAAGGCGTACCAGCCGATACCGCACTCCTGAGGGGACACTGGACAACTGCTTAGAGATCTAGCAAGCGCTGAAGGGTCTGGCGAAAGGCTAGCGTATCCCATGCCACCTGACATGGAAAGGCTAGATATGATCCGGCAGAGAGCGGATAAAATTCAAGTACATAACCGTCCCGCACCACCACCAGGACCCACTGATCGAACATGATCTTGGCCCACTTTGGAAACAAGTTGCGAAGCCTGACACCCCCGGGAACCAAAGGGGGCACCGGCAAAGAGACATCGCGCAGGACGGGCAGCAGGGGAACCGGGGGGGAAACTCCCAGCCCCCCGACGGGCCCCCTGAAAAAGACTGCATGCGCTAAGCCAACCGACCCCGGGGAAAAACCGGAAGCCTGGAAAGAAGCAGTCCCATGCCCCAGGCGAAACTTGCGAAATTCCCGCAGACGCCCCCGGGCAATGCCAACCCGAGAAGCCGGGCGGGCACGGTCCTCAGGCAGACGGGGCACCTCCGGGTCCGTCAGAGTCTGAACCACCGGATCTAAGTCCTCTCTAAACAAAAAACAACCCCCGAAAGGGAAATTTTGGGAAGTTCAGTTTTGGACGCGGCAACCGCCGACCAAGCGCGAAGCCACAAGGTACAGCGTGCGGCCACCAAAAGACCCAGACTTAGCAGCACCAAGTCACAAAGAACAACCGAGAGGAACGAGGCAGTCATCTCAACTTCACCACCTCCAGATCCACTAAGGACCAGTCATCAGACTCACGATCCAGGACATGCTCAGACCACCGAAACACGATGCGAGCCACCAGCCCCACACAAATAGTTGCCAGGACCCCCAAGGCAGAGACATCAAAATTATACTTAAGAAGTGTCTCTAACGTACGCTCCTCAGAGACCCTAAGAGCAGATCCGTCCATAACAGGCACGGTATGCCGCTTAGGAAGTGCCGAGACCACCGCGTCCCCCATTGGCGTAATTAAGGTAGCCCTATCCCCCTCCGGGATGGGATACCCATGAGCCAAGGCGCACACCAAACGAAATGGCGCCCGTAGGCCACTGCACCAACACAAAATCCCGAAAATCCTGATGCACAGGAAAAGAGCGGGAAACAGGACAGACCCCCTGAAGCAGAGGGGCCCCCATACGCGGGGTCTCCGGTGGCGCAACTTCGAAAATGCAGCACCAAGGAGACCTGCTACATCAGGTCTAAAAGCTCATCCCTCTGAATAAAAAGCGCACCACGGACGCATCTGCTCTGGAAGACGGGAAAACCGCCGCCCCGCTGCCAGCGGGCGTCCCCTCTAGAGGATCCTGGAAGCCCGCCAAAGCAGGCAGGTCCTCAACCATGCCAACACGCTCCTCCGACCACCAATTCGCAATCCAAGCCCCCCCGCGGGCGCTTGGATGATGGAGGAGGAAGAGGGGACGCCAAATGAAAAGAGGGAGGCAAGCCATAGGGGGCGCGGAGGGAAAACCACCCCCGAAACCCCCCAGGTGCACGTGGGACCCCCAATTGTCTGCACAAAGAAAGAAATTAAATTGGGGACAAAAAACCCCTGGGGATCCCCAGGGACTCCCTGCCCCAGCAGGGGTCCCTGCTGAAACCTGCCCCTGTGTTTGCAATACAGGGGGAAGGTCACCTGAGGTTGCAGACAAAATGGAGGGGCCAGACAGAGAAAATGGCAAAGTTCCCGCCAAAAATGCTCCCTCCATGGCCTGTAGCGGCTGAGAAGGCTGAACAGTCCCAGCCGCTAAAACAGGCAAGTCGGCATCAGCTGTCAAAAAATCAGCTGAGAGGGAATCCTTCGGCGAATCCCTCCGTGGGCGATTGGGGAAGACCGGGCTTCCCCACTGCTCCCAGCCGACTCGCGAGGCACCATCGGCGGGGAGCTCTGGGCGCCTGCAGCCGCTGCCGACGGAGCTCCACCACCTCACCGACCCAAACCGCCGAATTCAGGCCGGCCGCGAGTGCCTCGCGGCTGGACCTAATTGTGTCCCACTCCCCCGGAGAAGGGCACAATTGCTCCATACGCGACCTAGCTAGAAAAAAGTGCCGGTTAGATGAAAAAATACAGTAAAATACAGTTTTCTTAAAGGGAAACAACCCTTCAGACCGGCACTACCTCAGGATTTTTTTTTTTTTTTTTTACAGAACAGACTCCACAGGCTCTCGAAGCAATATGCCTTGCTTGATTTAGGGGGCAAGGCTTACTGCTGAGGCTCCTCTAAAAAAATGTGGGGAGTTGGAGGAAGTGGGGGGAGGGACCCCGCTCGAGACCCGCCGGGTTTGACACCCCCGAGGTCGGACGGACCCCCAAACAGGGCCCGCCCAAGCTCTGTCCGGCCAAAAACAGGGACTAGAAACCCCCTAAACAAATTCCAACAGCCCTACCAAGGGAGATGGGTACAGATCACTCAACACCTGCTGGAGACTGAAAGAAGACTGATGTAAATAGAGAAGGGAGTATATTATATACTGTCCCACAGTTTTGTTTTCAGTCTCCACCTGCTGGTCATGATTGGATATATACCCATTCGTAAAGATTAACCTCTACTGGTCTGGAGAGTGCTAAAGAATGGACATTTATGTATCAGGCCATGGAGTGGTTTGGTATTGATTCGGGATTTATACAAATGATTCAAACTCTGCATAGCTCTCCGGTTGCTAGATTATATATTAATAATAATTTTTCTGAATGTTTCAAGTTGCAAAGGGGAGTTAGACAGGGTTGTCCTCTATCTCCTTTACTTTTTGATATAGTGCTTGAACCCTTATTATTAGCAATTCAACAGGTGAAGGAGATATAGGGTATACCGCGTTCTGGTAGAGAGTATAAAGTATCTGCATATGCGGATGATATATTACTTCATTTGAGAAATCCTGAAACAACCATTCCAAGTTTACTGGATTTGATTGAAAAATTTGGAAAGTTTTCAGGATATGAAATAAATTGGTCTAAATCAGAAGTTCTTCCTTTGAATGTGCATTGCACAAAAGGATTATTTGAATCATTCCCTTTTATATGGAAAGAAGAAGGAATAAAATATTTAGGTATATGGATAAAAAACACACTTGATGAAACAATTACAATGAATGAAAAAAGTTTATTACAAAAAGTAACAGAGTTATGTGAGCAATGGAATCCTTTACATTTATCTTGGTGGGGAAGAGTCCAAACTGTCAAAATGATGATTTTGCCTGTTTGTTATCAAATGGGAATGATACCAGTTTTTTTTCAGGGGTCTTTTTATAAAAAATTAAATAATATTCTTAGTAAATTTATTTGGCTGGGTAAAGCTGTAAGAATTGCTTTAGTGACTTTACAAAAACCAATTGAGGAGGGAGGGGTAAATTTTCCAAATTTTTATAGGTTTCATCAATCCTATATCTTGCGCCAAGGTATGTATTGGGTCCTCCCAGAACTCATGGAGAAGCTTCCGGATTGGTTGTGGTTGGAATGGCAGCTCATGTTTCCTATCAGGCTTCGTCATCTGCTTAGCATTAAAATGCCTAAAATAAGGAAAAGCAACAGGATAATAATGGACACATGGACAACATTAAAATATGTTAATAACTTAACTCCTCTTACTATTCAAAAATCTATTTGTCAAAACATATGGCTAAACTCCAAGATACAAATAGGCGGTTTTAAGATTGTCTGGAAGGATTGGATTAAGGCAGGAATACGTACTTTAAATGATGTTATTTCTGATGGTAAACTGCTGGAGTTTTCACAGTTGCAACATAAATTTGGCCTTGATAAAAAACAAAGTTATAAATGGTTGCAATTGAAGCAGACCATTCAGGCAGGGTTCCCTGAATGGAAATCTTTAAATAATCAATTTAGTTTAGAATTCTTATGCTTTCAGACAGACTTTCTGGGTCACCAGGCCGCACAGTGGTACAAAGTATTAACTGGCTATTTGAATAAAAAACTAAAGACTGTACTTAGAGATATTTGGAGCATTGAGATTAAGCATCAAATTAACGCATTTCAATGGCCACGTATTTGGTCTTGGAGGATAAGATGTACAATGTCTGCGTCTATGAGGCAAACATGGTTTTTCCTGTTACATAGAGCACTCTGGACCCCTGTTCGTTTACAAAAATTGGATTGCTCTAAGTCTAATAGATGTTGGCATTGTCATCTTGAGGCTGGAACTTTAGATCATCTATTATTTTTATTGTCCTTTTATTAACGCTTTTTGGAAATCGATCTGGGATCAAATAAATTGTATGATGGAGAATCCTTTAGCTTTGTCATACAATACAATTTTGTTTGGTATGTCTATGAGGGCCAAGTGTCAAATATCCTCTAATAATAATAAGCTTTTAATGATTTAACTAGACTTGTCATTCAACAAATAACTTATAACTGGAAAGACTATAAAGGGTTAGGTTATTGTTTTTGGTGGAATTCGGTGTGTCACATGTATGAAATGGAAAGAACATTGGCTGTTAAAAAAAGGTTATTTTAATAAATTTAAAGATGTATGGGGGCCATTAATAAATTATTATAATAAATAACTAACATTTTTCCCCAATTAGTATATATGTATGGTGGGTGGGAGGGTGGGTTTTTAATTTTCAAAGATAAATAAAAATGGTAGATATGGCTGTATTGTTGTGTGATAGGTATCTACAAATATTTTTAGAGGGATGAGTGGTGGGTAATTTCTTATTGTGTGAAAATTGTAGAATTTCAAGTGGAATTGTATATTATGAATGGATTTGTTGTACACTTGTTTGAAAATTTTTTAAATGAATAAAGAAATATAAAATAAATATTTGATATACTGCTTAAGCATATTACAGATCTAAATGGTTACAATTAAAATGCAGATAATTAAAACTTCCCTACCTGTCCCAATTATTAAGTAGTAAAGATATAACAAAATTCAATAATAAAAAATATTAATTCTAAATAATTTTAAAATACTGTATAATAAAACTAATTTTTAAAAGGGGGGAAAAAAAAGAAATAGAACAAAATTAAACATCACCATCAGGCCACAGCACCGACAAAACGGCAAAAGAACAAGATGAATGTTCAAAAAAAATAAATAAACCAAAACAGGTGAGAGCAAAAACCAAAATAATAAAAACAAACCTTAAGTCCAGTCTGAGATCTGCTCAGCGCAAGACATCTGTGCAGGAGTCAGGCTGCAGGAAGCCGAAACCGCTCACAACAGAGACAGCCACAGACATCCAGCGAACACATACAGCAAGTCAAAGACATCGGCAGAGAAGAAAAGAGGCAGACCATCACCGGAGATTCCAGCAATGAAGACTCCACCCGTTGGGAAACAGCGCGCAACAACCGCCAACCGAGCATAGCATCCAATAGCACAGCTGTCTCAGTATGTAAGGGAGCTAAAGTGAAGCCATCTGCAGGGAAGCGGTACAGCATCCACCCAGCAACAAGACCAGGCCCCAAAGAGAGGAAGCTGCCAGCGCAGCCCTCGGGCACGGCGCTGTCTCGTCAACAGTGCAACTGAGCCACGCTGAAGTTGGATCTCTGTCGCCCTTAATGGAGAAGTCGAGGAGGCCCAATCCAGAGCCATTTGCCAGTGTGTCCAACATTCTACACCTGACCACCGACTCCCCCCTCGAACCCCAGCTCCCCGCTGTCGCTTGATGCGCAGCTCCGAACGCTGACCCAGGAGCCATCACCTACCGGGCTGCCAATCCACCATTGACTTCCCCGCCGGCCGCTAATGCAGGCCAGGCAGCCATGACCCTGCCCAACACATCGGTAGCAGAGTCAGGCCTGCACGCAGCATGTAACGCCTGTCTAATCCACCCGGGAAGACAGCCCGGACCGCAATTACCACGGAGGCATGGCGAGCCACACTTCTGGCAGCTTCCTCCACGCTGACCGGCTCCCGAACCCAAATGCACCATAAAACACGGGCCAACGACCTGCGGAAACAAGCTGATACACAGAGCCAAAGCCGAAAGCCACCTCAGAGGATCAGGAACAGATATCTTTTTTGTTTTTTTGTGGTATTCGCTACATAAGACACACCCTTATTTTCCCCCACATTTTTTGGGAAAAAAAGTTTGTCTTATGGAGTGAAAAATACAGTAGGTTCATGCAACGAATGCGCAAGTTCCCCCCCCCCCCGCCCCCCCGACGTCAATTCTGACGTCGAAGAGGAAGTTCCTGGCTTGCCTGAAACTTCCTCTCCGACGTCAGAATTGATAATAATAATAATAATTTTATTCTTATATACCGCCAAAGCCATAGAAGTTTGAGGCGGTTTACAGCAAGAAGCACTGGACAATCAGCGAAGAGGTTACAATCAAAGTCAGCGAAGAGGTTACAATCAAAGTCAGCAATACAATCTTACATAATGAAGGAATATGAAGTTAGGAAGTTCATTAGTGTTACTGGTTGAGTAAGCAGAGCTGAGAAGATTCTTAGTTAACAAATCGATTGAACAAGCTCGTTTTACCAGTTTTCTAAAATTGAAGTAGGATGATGAGAGCGCAAAAACGTTACTAAGCCAATCGTTCCATTTGCCTGCCTGGAAGGCAAGAGTTCTGTCCAGGAATCTTTTGTAGTGGCAGGCTTTTATTGTTGGATAGGAGAACAGATGTATTCTTCGTGTGGGCCTAAGATTGATGTCTGGGGGGGGGGAAGGAGAAATTAGGTTCTTACCTGCTAATTTACTTTCTTTTAGCTTCTCCAGACCAGTAGAGGTTAACTTTACGATTGGGTATATATCTAATCATGACCAGCAGGTGGAGACTGAAAACAAAACTTTGGGACAGTATATCCTAGCCCCTCCTCTCTATTTCCCTCAGTCTGCCGAATAGCCAAGCAGAACCAAGAACTGGAAAACAACAGAGAGAAAAAACAATACTCCGAAAGGAGTAACAAATAACATACCCAAAAATGCTGTTGGAAAATGCAGAGGAGAAATTCCCGAAGGAAGAAGGTCCCCACAGCTCGCCAGCTAAGCCAGCCGAGCCACAGCCGCTGTTCTTCAATTCTCCCCGGCCCTAGAAAAATACTAGAACCCGCAGCAAAAACCAAAAACTGCCCGCGCAACAGCCCCAACAACAACAACAACAACAGACAGGGTGGGGACCTCTACTGGTCTGGAGAAGCTAAAAGAAAGTAAATTAGCAGGTAAGAACCTAATTTCTCCTTCTTTAGCACTCTCCAGACCAGTAGAGGTTAACTTTACGATTGGGACATACCAAAGCAGTCCCTCTCACGGGCGGGACCCCCGAAGGGCCGATACCAGAACACGCTCACCGAACACCACGTCCCGACGCGCCTGAACATCTACCCGATAATGCCGAACAAATGAATGCAAGGAGGACCAAACCGCAGCCTTACAAATATCCACCGGAGGCACGAGCGACGACTCAGCCCAAGAAGCCGCCTGACCCCTAGTGGAATGAGCCTTGAGAAACTCCGGAACCGGCTTCTGACTCAGAAGATAAGCGGAAGCAATCATCTCCTTGATCCAACGCGCAATAGTAGCCTTAGAAGCGCCAGCCCCCCGACGAGGACCCGCCAGAAGCACAAAGAGATGATCGGAGCTCCGAAAATCCCGGGTCCGCTGCACATAAGCATGGAGGACCCGACCGACATCCAACTTGCGCAGCTGTCGTTGCTCAGAAGAACCCTCCCGACTACCCAAGACCGGGAGGACCACCGATTGATTGACATGAAAAGGAGAAACTACCTTCGGCAGAAAGGAAGGAACAGGCCGCAAAACAACCCGCTCCTTCGAAAACTCCAGGAAGGGAGCCCTACAAGAGAAAGCCTGTAGCTCAGACACCCGTCTAGCGGAAGTAATGGCCACCAAAAAGACCCACTTCAGCGTAAGGTCCTTCAACGAACAGCCATCCAACGGCTCGAAAGGAGGGCGCACTAGAACAGAGAGAACCAGATTGAGATCCCAAGAGGGAATCGAGGGCCTTATGGGAGGCCTGATCAACTTGGCCGCCCTAAGAAAGCGAATCACATCAGGAATGGCTGACAAACGCTGACCTGTCACCAGCCCCCGAAAAGCCGACAGGGCCGCCAGATGAACCCGAAGAGAAGACCAGGCCAGGCCCCTATCCAGGCCATCCTGCAAAAACTCTAGAATGTTAGGCAGAGAAGCGCGAAAGGAGACCACTCCCCGCGCTCGGCACCATTCCTCAAAAAGACGCCAAACCCGTACATAAGCCCGAGAGGTAGAAAGCCTCCGGGACCCCAAAAGTGTAGAGATCACCTTGTCGGAATATCCCTTCTTACTCAGGCGGCCCCTTTCAAGAGCCAAGCCGTAAGACAAAAGGGAGACGGGTCGAACATGGGAATGGGACCCTGCGTCAGAAGATCGCACCCGAGAGGCAGAGGAAGAGGATCCGCCACCAGATGCCTCACCAGATCCGCATACCACGGACGACGAGGCCAATCCGGAGCCACCAAGACCACCAGCCCCGGATGGCGAACAATGCGAAGCAGTACTCTGCCCACTAATGGCCAAGGAGGGAACACATACAACAGCCCCTCCGTTGGCCACGGTTGGACCAGAGCATCCAGACCCTCGGCCAGACCGTCCCTGCGACGACTGAAGAAGCGGGGTACTTTGGCGTTGCCACTTGTAGCCATCAGATCCATCAGGGGCTGCCCCCAAGCACGCACTAGCAACTGAAACGCCTCGGCGCCGAGACACCACTCTCCCGGATCCAAGAAGTGACGACTGAGGAAGTCCGCCTGAACGTTTTCTACCCCGGCAATGTGAGAGGCCGAGAGGTCCAGAAGATGCGACTCCGCCCAAACCATGAGCCGAGCCGCCTCCTGCGCCACCAGAGTGCTCTTGGTGCCCCCCTGACGATTGACATAAGCCACCGCCGTGGCATTGTCCGACAGGACTCTGACCGACTTGCCCAACAAAAGGGAGTGGAAAGCCAACAGCGCCAGCCGGACCGCCCTGGTCTCCAACACGGTGATCGACCAGGAGGCCTCCTCCGTGGACCAGGTTCCCTGAGCTGAGTGACCCAGGCACTGGGCCCCCCAACCCAGGAGACTCGCATCCGTAAGGAGCACCGTCCACTGCGGAAGATCCAGACCCACCCCCTGAACTAGGTGAGGGGTCCGGAGCCACCAACGCAGACTGCAGCGCGCCAAGCCTCGCAGGGGAACCGGAACATCCATCCCGTGCCTCTGGGGAGACCACCTCCGGAGCAGAGCATACTGGAGAGGACGCATGTGGGCCCGCGCCCACCTCACCACGTCCAGGGACGCCGCCATCGACCCCAGGACCTGGAGGAAATCTCGCGCCCGAGGACACCGGGACGCCAAAAGCAGGCGAATCTGAAACTGCAATTTGCTCACCCGGGCCTCTGGGAGGAAGACCTTCCCCAAGGAGGTGTCGAACAGCACCCCGAGGTACTCCAGACGCTGAGCCGGAACCAACCGACTCTTGGAAAGGTTGACCACCCAGCCCAGCGACCGGAGAAACTCCACCACCCGAGCCGTAACCCGGGAGCTTTCCTGCAACGACTTGGCCCGAATTAACCAGTCGTCCAGGTAGGGGTGTACCAGGATGCCCTCCGACCGCAAGGCTGCCGCGACGACCACCATCACCTTGGTGAACGTCCGGGGAGCCGTGGCCAGCCCAAAGGGAAGCGCACAGAACTGATAGTGCCGACCCAAGATCGCAAAGCGCAGGAAACGCTGATGAGAGGCCCGAATAGGAACATGCAAGTAGGCCTCCGTCAGATCGAGAGAAGTGAGAAACTCCCCCGGCTGAACCGCCAGAATGACCGACCGCAGCGTTTCCATACGGAAAGAGGGAACCTTGAGAGCCCTGTTGACCCCTTTCAAATCGAGGATGGGCCGAAAAGTCCCCTCCTTCTTGGGCACCACAAAGTAAATGGAGTACCTGCCCGTGCCCCACTCCGGGGGGGGCACTGGAACTACTGCCCTGAGATCTAGCAAGCGCTGAAGGGTCTGGCGAAACGCCAGCGTCTTCCCAGGAGTCTGACATGGAGAAGCGAGGAAAAAATCCGGCAGAGAGCGGGCGAACTCCAGGGCATAACCGTCCCGCACCACCTCCAGGACCCACTGATCGGACGTGATCTCGGCCCATTTGGGAAAAAAGTCGCGCAGCCGGGCCCCCACCGGAACCAAGGGGGGCGCCGGCAAGGCGTCATTGTGCAGGACGGGAAGCGGGGGAACCGGCGGAGGGATTCCCTGCCCCCCGACGGGCCCCCCGAAAGGGCTGCATGCGCTGGAAGAACCGACCCCGGGAAAACCCCGGAGACTGGAAAGAAGCAGCCCCACGCCCAGGGCGATACTTGCGAAATTCCCGCAAACGCCCCCGGGCCGCACCACCCCGAGACGCCGGGCGGGCACGGTCCTCCGGCAAACGGGGAACTTTCGAGTCCGACAGAGTCTGAATCAACTTATCCAAGTCCTCTCCAAATAAAAACGACCCCCGAAAGGGAAATTTAGTAAGCTTAGCTTTGGACGCAGCATCCGCCGCCCAAGCGCGCAGCCACAACACACGCCTTGCGGCCACGCCAAAAGCCATGGACTTAGCCGAGATCCGCACCAAGTCATACAGAGCATCCGAGAGGAATGAGGCAGCCATCTCAATCTTCGCTACCTCCTGATCCACCAGAGACCAGTCTTCAGACTCTCGATCCAAGACCCGCTCCGCCCACCGAAACACGGCGCGAGCGACCAGTCCCCCACAAATAGCCGCCTGGACCCCAAAGGCAGAGACTTGAAAATTTTGCTTAAGGATGGTCTCCAATTTGCGCTCCTCAGAGTCCCGCAAGGCAGAACCGCCCTCAACAGGCACGGTATGCCGCTTGGAAATAGCCGAGACCACCGCATCCACGACTGGCGAAGCTAACGTAGCCCGATCCCCTTCAGGAATGGGATACAGGCGAGCCATGCTGCGCGCCAGCCGAAACGGCGTCTCCGGCGTTTTCCACTGCTCAAGAATAATATCCCGAATATCCTGATGCATAGGAAAAGAGCGGGAAACGGAACGGATCCCTCGTAACAGAGGGTCCCCCACACGCGGAGTCTCCGGCGGCGCGTCCTCAAAACGCAAAGCCGAAGAAACCTGTTGAATAAGGTCAGGCAGCTCATCTCTCTGAAAAAGGCGCACCACGGACGCCTCGTCACTGGAGAACGGGAAACCCGACAACCCGCCGCCAGCTTCCGTCCCCTCCAGAGGGTCCTGGAATTCCTCAGAAGGGTCCAGGTCCTCCTCCAGACCGACACGTTCCTCCGACCACAAATCCTCGTCCCACGACACCCGCGGACGCTTGGACAAGAGAGGCGGCGGAGGGGACGTCACGTCAGACGAGAGAGGCAAAGCCGCAGGGAGCGCGGAGGAAACCCCACCCCCCGAGACCCCCTGGGCGCAACCGGGACCCCCAGCCGCCTGAAAATAGGCTTTGCATAATGAAAAGAAAAAATCAGGGGAAAAACCCCCCGAGGGTCCCAAGGGACTCCCTGCCACAGCAGGGGACCCAGCAGAAACCTGCCCCTGCTTAGCCAAAACAGGGGGAAGGTCACCTGAGGTGGAAGACAAAATGGAGGGGCCAGACAGAGAAGATGGCGTCTTTCCCGCCAAAACAGCTCCCTCCATAGCCTGCAGCGGCTGAGAGACCTGAATAGTCTCAGCCGCTAAAACAGGCAAGCCGGCATCAGCTGTCAAAATATCAGCTGAGAGGGAATCCTCTAAAACCCGACCGTCGGCGGCTCGGGGAATCCCTCCGTGGGCGGACGGAGAAGACCGGGCTTCTCCACCGTTCCCTGCCGACTCGCGAGGCACCATCGGCGGGGAGCTCTGGGCGCCTGCAGCCGCTGCCGACGGAGCTCCTCCACCGCACCGGCCTGAACACCGCTTGCACAGGCCGGCCGCGAGTGCCTCGCGTCTGGAGCACAATGAGCACTTTTTCCCTTTAGAAGTGCTCATTGCTCCATACGCGACCTAGCTGTAAAAAAGTGCCGGTTAGTTGAAAAAATACAGTAAAATACAGTTTTCTTAAAGGGATACAACCCTCCAGACCAGCACTACCTCAGGATTTTTTTTTTTTTTTTTTTTACAGAACAGACTCCACAGGCTCTCGAAGCAATATGCCTTGCTTGATTTAGGGGGCAAGGCTTACTGCTGAGGCTCCTCTAAAAAAAAATGGGGAGGTGGAGGAAGTGGGGGGAGGGACCCCGCTCGTGACCCGCCGGGTTTGACACCCCCGAGGTCGGACGAACCCCCAAACAGAGTCCGTCCAAGCTCCGTCCGGCTAAAAACAGGGACAATAAACCTCTAAACAAATTCCAACAGCCCTACCAAGGGAGATGGGTACAGATCACTCAACACCTGCTGGAGACTGAAAGAAGACTGAGGGAAATAGAGAGGAGGGGCTAGGATATACTGTCCCAAAGTTTTGTTTTCAGTCTCCACCTGCTGGTCATGATTAGATATATACCCAATCGTAAAGTTAACCTCTACTGGTCTGGAGAGTGCTAAAGAATAAGAAGGCTTGTACAGTCATTGCACGCACCTGGCCTGTTGCTAGACTCATGAAATCACCAGACAACAAATCACCAGACAACAAAGGTAGGAAAAATGATTTCATTTTCAATTTAGTGATCAAAGTGCGTCAGTTTTGAGAATTTATATCTGCTGTCTATATTTTGCACTATATTTAATGGGTTCCAAAGGGGGGAGGGGCCGGGGAGGGGGGGCTTCCTGTCCCCTTTTAAGGAAAAAGATAAATGGCCATGTTAACTATGTTCTGTATATGTAACATCAAGGGAAAGGGAATGGCACTTGATATACCACTTATCTGCAAGTATTTATTTTATACCTGGAGCAACAGAAGGTAAATGACTTGCCCAGAGTCACAAAGAGCTGCAGTGGGAATTGAACACAATTTTCCTGGTTCTCAGGCCACTGCATTAACCTACTCCTGCACTCCAATATAAAATAGTAATGCCATAATGAGAAGTCCGTGAGACACTGTGCAGAAGGAGCAGACTAGGAACAACATGAGACTTACTGTAATGGAATCTCCGAGGGCTGCAATTACTTTTATATCTGCAGGTTTAACTCTGTGAACTGAAAGAGAGAAGGAGAGGAAGGAGTTGCTGGGGACATATTCCTTAATTATCACAAGTTACAGAGCTCCTGTTAAGGTCAACCCAACATTTCACTACATTATTTTATCCCAATTCAGTAAATTATTTTTGCCCAGAGAGATAGATGCGTGGCCCAGACTTCCAGAAGAGAGGATGGTGGGAGCCATAACATCTACCAAATTTAGAAAAAAATGAGAAAAGCATCCTTAGTGCTAGAAATTATGGGTAAAGCCAAAGATTATATGAAGTATGGGGTACTAAAGTAGGAAGGAAAACTGGACCTAGTATTTGAGCCTTTATCTGTCATTATATTGTATGGTGGCAGATCACTATTAGCAATTTCATTAACAAAAGTTACCGCATGAGCCCCTACCATCGCCTATTTTGTATGCAGTAATGGCCCTCATGCTAAGCCCTTGCTAATCAATTAGCACACAGCAATGCCTAGCACTGTCACAGCCATTCTCTACTCAAAAACATGTCCCCTTCCAAGAAAAGTATTTTTTTAGCACGCAGTGTGCTCACGCAAATTGCCCATTTTATCATGGGATACCACAGCATATCCTGAAGTGAGCCTTTTAAACATGCAGCAAGAATGAACTGGTGCTTACCTTAATTTAGTTAAAGGACCCCAAAGATAACTGCCAGGAGAAAATCAACATATTCATCAAAACAATGAGACCCCCCATAAAAAGTATGCACTTAATAGTTGTCCTCAAATTCATTCCTTTTCTGACCTTCTCAGACTTCCTTGACTATTTTGATATGAGTAGAGGGAAGCAAGACTGGAAATGTAAAGTATTTTTGGCCAAAACTAAAAATTGTCTCACTGCTGTAGCTGGTCCCTCTAGTTGGTGAAGCTGAGGGTGAAAACATGCAATATTGACGTCTGTGGTTATAACGTCAAAGTTTCCTCTAGAATTATTTTCCTATTGTGGCCGGCTTAATAATCTCTGAATAGTCTCTGGACAGATGCATGCAACCCTTACTTGGAAAAACACTAAGGGAGGCTGGTAGGGAGCAGAGCAAGAAAACCAATAAGCAAAAATGATCAAACTATAGTATTACTGTCCCTTAGTCTCCTTCATTGTATAATGTCACTCCTGTTCTGTATCTCTCAGTTTCCTTTAGATGGATTTGGCACTGTCGCAATAAAAAGCCTCTGTTCCTCTCAATAATAATAATAACAGTTTATATGCTGCAGGACCGTGAAGTTCTATGCGGTTTACAATGATTAGAAAGATGCTACAGATTCAGTGGAACTTACATAGTTGGAGATTAGTGGCTAACAGTTTAAGGGATCAGTTGTTATGGGAGAGAATGAGTTGGGAGATTGTGATGGGAAAGATTGTGCAGATCCGCTACCTAGGAACAGATATGTTTTTAGGTGTTTCCTAAATTCCCCATAAGTAGTAGGCATAAGCAATTGTTCCAGATCTTTGCCCCATAATGCTGCTTGATAAGAGAGATGTTGATGGTATCTTTTAAATTTACATCCTCTAACCGGTGGGGAGATGAACTTCAGGTGTGCACTTCTCTTTTGTCTATTGGTTGAGAAGGAGAAGAGGTCAGTTATATATTTAGGGGCTAAACGGATAGTACCTTAAAGCAAAAACATCCCAACTTGAACTTTGCACGTGCCTCCATCGGCAACCAGTGATAGGCCAATTGTAGATATTATGATGCAAACCACTGAGAATCTAAGACGGGTGGTATAGAAAAAAGTTTCTAAAAATTAAACATAGGGTCAACCCTTATTCTCCTCCTCAGACTCTCAGTTGGCATAGAGGGCATGAAGCATACGCTCCTCCTCCTACTCTCAGTCTGTGTAGTCATTCTAGATTAGGCAGGACCTTTCTTCCTTTTTCTGAGACTTGAGTCTTCTTTTGGCTCACTACAAGCTCGCCCCCAATGGACTAGACAGAATTTGGGTCTTAGCATACATTTGAAACCACTCCTAAGTTCCAAGCCTTCTCCTCGTGTTGGATGTTGAACTTGCAGCAGCTTCACTTTCCTGACTTCTCATTGGAATGGGATCCTCCCCCCTGACTCCACCCTTCCCTTCCTCTTGGCACAGTGTACCTCAGGGTTAGTTGCAGCTCATGCTTAGACCTAGCTTTGCTCTCCATTCTCCTTTCTAACGGGAAGCAAGCTCCACTTTTGGCCTTTCCCTTCTCCTTCTCTCCCTTAGGTCTCTGATGCCAAAGACCAAGATTTTTCATGTCCCTGAGTGGGAAGGCCACTACTTCTCCTCCTACATCTTTACATGATTCCCTCTAGGGAAGGAAGATTCTGGCCACCTCCCTACACTCCAAATTTCTAAAGAATACTTGGAGGATGAAATGTACAGCACCGGCATCTATGAAGCAAACTTGTTTTAGTTTGTTTTTTTTTGTTACATTGTTCCTTTTGGATCCCGGTTAGATTGAATAAATTAGAAATTCAAAGTCTAATAGATGCTGGCATTGTCATCTAGACATGGGGACATTGGATCACTTACTGTTTTATTGTCCTATGATTCAGATTTTTGGGAAATCGATTTGGGGACATATTAATAATATTTTAGATCCCTTTGATTTATGAAGTTGTGATTTGTGGTACACTTATATATTAAGGATCCCTTAGATAAATATAAATGGAGAAATTAGGTTCTTACCTGCTAATTTACTTTCTTTTAGCTTCTCCAGACCAGTAGAGGTTAATCTTTACAAATGGGTATATATCCAATCATGACCAGCAGGTGGAGACTGAAAACAAAACTTTGGGACAGTATATACTATCCTCCCTTCTCTATTTCCCTCAGTCTGCCGAATAGCCAAGCAGAACCAAGAACTGGAAAACAGAAAGAAAACAATACTCCGAACAGGAGTAACATATAACATACCCAAATGCTGTTGGAAAATGCAGAGGAGAAATACTCGAAGGAAAATGTCCCCACAGCTCGCCAGCTAAGCCAGCCGAACCACAGCCGCTGTTCTTTAATTCTCCCCGGCCCTAGAAAAATACTAGAACCCGCAGCAAAAAACAAAAACTGCCCGCGAAACAGCCCCAACAACAACAACAAGAGACAGGGTGGGGACCTCTACTGGTCTGGAGAAGCTAAAAGAAAGTAAATTAGCAGGTAAGAACCTAATTTCTCCTTCTTTAGCACTCTCCAGACCAGTAGAGGTTAATCTTTACAAATGGGACGTACCAAAGCAGTCCCTCTCACGGGCGGGACCCCCGAAGGGCCGATACCAGAACACGCTCACCGAACACCGCGTCCCGACGCGCCTGAACATCTACCCGATAATGTCTAACAAATGAATGCAAGGAGGACCAAACCGCAGCCTTACAAATATCCACCGGAGGCACGAGCGACGACTCAGCCCAAGAAGCCGCCTGACCCCGAGTGGAATGAGCCTTGAGAAACTCCGGAACCGGTTTCTGACTCAGAAGATAAGCGGAAGCAATCGTCTCCTTGATCCAGCGCGCAATAGTAGCCTTAGAAGCGCCAGCCCCCCGACGAGGACCCGCCAGAAGAACAAAGAGATGATCGGAGCTCCGAAATTCCCGGGTCCGCTGCACATAAGCGCGGAGGACCCGACCGACATCCAACTTGCGCAGCTGCCGTTGCTCAGAAGAGCCCTCCCGACTACCCAAGACCAGGAGGACCACCGATTGATTGACATGAAAAGGAGAAACTACTTTCGGCAGAAAAGAAGGAACAGGCCGCAAAACAACCCGCTCCCTCGAAAATTCCAAGAAGGGAGCCCTACAAGAGAAAGCCTGTAGCTCAGAAACCCGCCTAGCGGAAGTAATGGCCACCAAAAAGACCGACTTCAGCGTAAGGTCCTTCAAAGAACAGCCATCCAACGGCTCGAAAGGCGGGCGCACCAAAACCGAGAGAACCAGATTGAGATCCCAAGAGGGAATCGAGGGCCGAATGGGAGGCCTGAGCAACTTGGCCGCCCGAAGAAAGCGAATTACATCAGGAATGGCCGACAAACGCTGACCTGTCACCAGCCCCCGAAAAGCCGACAGTGCCGCCAGTTGAACCCGGAGAGAAGACCAAGCCAGGCCTCTATCCAGGCCATCCTGCAAGAACTCTAGAATGTTAGGCAGGGAAGCGCGAAAAGAGACCACTCCGTGCGCTCGGCACCATTCCTCAAAAAGACGCCAAACCCGCACAGAAGCCCGAGAGGTAGAAAGCCTCCAGGACCCCAAAAGTGTAGAGATCACCTTATCTGAATATCCCTTCTTACTAAGGCGGCCCCTTTCAAGAGCCAAGCCGTAAGACAAAAGGGAGACGGGTCGAACATGGGAATGGGACCCTGCGTCAGAAGATCGCACACGAGAGGCAGAGGAAAAGGATCCGCCACCAGATGCCTCACCAGATCCGCATACCACGGACGACAAGGCCAATCTGGAGCCACCAAAACCACCAGCCCCGGATGGCGAACAATGCGAAGCAGTACTCTGCCCACTAATGGCCAAGGAGGGAACACAGACAACAGCCCCTCCGTTGGCCACGGTTGGACCAGAGCATCCAGACCCTCGGCCAGACCGTCCCTGCGACGACTGAAGAAGCGGGGCACTTTGGCGTTGCCACTTGTGGCCATCAGATCCATCAGGGGCTGCCCCCAAGCCTGCACTATCAACTGAAACGCCACGGCGCCGAGACACCACTCTCCTGGATCCAAGAAGTGACGACTGAGGAAGTCCGCCTGAACATTTTCTACCCCGGCAATGTGAGAGGCCGAGAGGTCCAGAAGATGTGACTCCGCCCAAACCATGAGCCGAGCCGCCTCCTGCGCCACCTGAGTGCTCTTGGTGCCCCCCTGACGATTGACATAAGCCACCGCCGTGGCATTGTCCGACAGGACTCTGACCGACTTGCCCAACAAAAGGGAGCTGAAAGCCAACAGCGCCAGCCGGACCGCTCTGGTCTCCAACACGTTGATCGACCAGGAGGCCTCCTCCGCGGACCAGGTACCCTGAGCTGAGTGACCCAGACACTGAGCCCCCCAACCCAGGAGACTCGCATCCATAAGGAGCACCGTCCACTTCGGAAGATCCAGACCCACCCCCTGAACTAGGTGAGGGGTCTGGAGCCACCAACGCAGACTGCAGCGCGCCAAGCCTCGCAGGGGAACCGGAACATCCATCCCGTGCCTCTGGGGAGACCACCTCCGGAGCAGAGCATACTGGAGAGGACGCATGTGGGCCCGCGCCCACCTCACCACGTCCAGGGACGCCGCCATCGACCCCAAGACCTGGAGGAAATCTCGCGTCCGAGGACACCGGGACGCCAAAAGCAGGCGAATCTGAGATTGCAATTTGCTCACCCGGGCCTCTGGGAGGAAGACCTTCCCCAAGGAGGTGTTGAACAGCACCCCAAGGTACTCCAGACGCTGAGCCGGGACCAACCGGCTCTTGGAAAGGTTGACCACCCAGCCCAGCGACCGGAGAAACTCCACCACCCGAGCCGTAACCCGGGAGCTTTCCTGCAACGACTTTGCCCGAATTAACCAGTCGTCCAGGTAGGGGTGTACCAGGATGCCCTCCGACCGCAAGGCTGCCGCGACGACCACCAACACCTTGGTGAACGTCCGGGGAGCCGTGGCCAGCCCAAAGGGAAGCGCACAGAACTGATAGTGCCGACCCAAGATCGCAAAGCGCAGGAAACGCTGATGAGAGGCCCGAATGGGAACATGTAAGTAGGCCTCCGTCAGATCGAGAGAAGTGAGAAACTCCCCCGGCTGAACCGCCAGAATGACCGATCGCAGAGTTTCCATACGGAAAGAGGGAATCTTGAGAGCCCTGTTGACCCCTTTCAAATCCAGGATGGGCCGAAAGGTCCCCTCCTTCTTGGGCACCACAAAGTAAATGGAGTACCTGCCCGTGCCCCACTCCGGAGGGGGCACTGGAACAACTGCCCTGAGATCTAGCAAGCGCTGAAGGGTCTGGCGAAAAGCCTGCGTCTTCCCAGGAGTCTGACATGGAGAAGCGAGGAAAAAATCCGGCAGAGAGCGGGCGAACTCCTGGGCATAACCGTCCCGCACCACCTCCAGGACCCACTGATCGGACGTGATCTCGGCCCATTTGGGGAAAAAGTCGCGCAGCCGGGCCCCCACCGGAACCAAAGGGGGCGCCGGCAAGGCGGCATTGTGCAGGACGGGAAGCGGGGGAACCGGCGGAGGGATTCCCTGCCCCCCGACGGGCCCCCCGAAAGGGCTGCATGCGCTGGAAGAACCGACCCCGGGAAAACCCCGGAGACTGGAAAGAAGCAGCCCCACGCCCAGGGCGATACTTGCGAAATTCCCGCAAACGCCCCCGGGCCGCACCACCCCGAGACGCAGGGCGGGCACGGTCCTTCGGCAGATGGGGAACTTTCGAGTCCGACAGAGTCTGAATCAACTTATCCAAGTCCTCTCCAAATAAAAACGACCCCCGAAAGGGAAATTTAGTAAGCTTAGCTTTGGACGCAGCATCCGCCGCCCAAGCGCGCAGCCACAACACACGCCTTGCGGCCACGCCAAACGCCATAGACTTAGCCGAGATCCGCACCAAGTCATATAGAGCATCTGAGAGGAATGAGGCAGCCATCTCAATCTTCGCTACCTCCTGATCCACCAGAGACCAGTCATCAGACTCCCGATCCAAGACACGCTCCGCCCACCGAAACACGGCGCGAGCGACCAGTCCCCCACAAATAGCCGCCTGGACCCCAAAGGCAGAGACCTGAAAATTTTGCTTAAGTATGTTCTCCAACTTGCGCTCCTCGGAGTCCCGCAAGGCAGAACCGCCCTCAACAGGCACGGTATGCCGCTTGGAAATTGCCGAGACCACCGCATCAACGACTGGCGAAGCTAACGTAGCCCGATCCCCTTCTGGAATGGGATACAGGCGAGCCATGCTGCGCGCCAGCCGAAACGGCGTCTCCGGCGTTTTCCACTGCTCCAGAATAATATCCCGAATATCCTGATGCATAGGAAAAGAGCGGGAAACGGAACGGATCCCCCGTAACAGAGGGTCCCCCACACGCGGAGTCTCCGGCGGCGCGTCCTCAAAATGCAAAACCGAAAAAACCTGTTGAATAAGGTCAGGCAGCTCATCTCTCTGAAAAAGGCGCACCACGGACGCCTCTTCACCGACGAACGGGAAACCCGACAACCCGCCGCCAGCTTCCGTCCCCTCCAGAGGGTCCTGGAATTCCTCAGAAGGGTCCAGGTCCTCCTCCAGACCGACACGTTCCTCCGACCACAAATCCTCGTCCCACGAAACCCGCGGACGCTTGGACAAGGGAGGCGGCGGAGGGGACGCCACACCAGACGAGAGAGGCAAAGCCGCAGGGAGCGCGGAGGAAACCCCACCCCCCGAAACCCCCTGGGCGCAACCGGGACCCCCAGCCGCCTGAAAATAGGCTCTGCATAAGGAAAAAAAGAAATCAGGAGAAAAACCCCCCGAGGGTCCCAAGGGACTCCCTGCCACAGCAGGGGACCCAGCAGAAACCTGCCCCTGCATAGACAAAACAGGGGGAAGGTCACCTGAGGTGGAAGACAAAATGGAGGGGCCAGACAGAGAAGATGGCGACTTTCCCGCCAAAAAAGCTCCCTCCATAGCCTGTAGCGGCTGAGAGACCTGAACAGTCTCAGCCGCTAAAGCAGGCAAGCCGGCATCAGCTGTCAAAAAATCAGCTGAGAGGGAATCCTCAAAAACCCGACCGTCGGCGGCTCGGGGAATCCCTCCGTGGGCGGATGGAGAAGACCGGGCTTCTCCACTGCTCCCTGCCGACTCGCGAGGCACCATCGGCGGGGAGCTCTGGGCGCCTGCAGCCGCTGCCGACGGAGCTCCTCCACCGCACCGGCCTGAACACCGCTTGCACAGGCCGGCCGCGAGTGCCTCGCGTCTGGAGCACAATGAGCACTTTTTCCCTTTAGAAGTGCTCATTGCTCCATACGCGACCTAGCTGTAAAAAAAAAAGTGCCGGTTAGAAAAAATTCAGTAAAATACAGTTTTCTTAAAGGGAAACAACCCTCCAGACCAGCACTACCTCAGGATTTTTTTTTATTTTTTTTACAGAACAGACTCCACAGGCTCTCGAAGCAATATGCCTTGCTTGATTTAGGGGGCAAGGCTTACTGCTGAGGCTCCTCTAAAAAAATGTGGGGAGGTGGAGGAAGTGGGGGGAGGGACCCCGCTCGAGACCCGCCGGGTTTGACACCCCCGAGGTCGGACGAACCCCCAAACAGAGTCCGCCCAAGCTCCGTCCGGCCAAAAACAGGGACAATAAACCCCCTAAACAAATTCCAACAGCCCTACCAAGGGAGATGGGTACAGATCACATCAACACCTGCTGGAGACTGAAAGAAGACTGAGGGAAATAGAGAAGGGAGGATAGTATATACTGTCCCAAAGTTTTGTTTTCAGTCTCCACCTGCTGGTCATGATTGGATATATACCCATTTGTAAAGATTAACCTCTACTGGTCTGGAGAGTGCTAAAGAAGATGACTTTTTTTAATTATGACGGGTACAGCTATACAATTAATCACACGAAATTGGAAAAATTGGGATCGACTTAAATACATTTTGGTGGGCAAATTTATGTTTAATTTATAAATTAGAGAAAAGGAATGCTGATCTATCAGGGAACACAAAAAATTTCAAATTAATATGGGGCCCATTGATGTCTTTTGTAGAATCACTATAGTTTGATTTTTATTGATGTATTAATTTGCATATCCAGGGAAAGGGGGGGAATAAAGTTTTTACATGAATTCTTATCTTCCTTGTGAGATTGAGAGGGGGGAAGGATTATGTAACAATTTCTTCAGGTTTATAAATGTTTAATATGTGGACAAAATATATAGAGCACTTATCATAAACTATGATAACTAATGGATAACTTGATGGATAATGTGGGGTAGGGGGGAGGGTTATAACTCTTTATAAGTCATGTAAGGATATTAAGTGTTGTTTTACATATAAAATGTATTTTTTTACTGTTTTCACTTATTGAAAGTGTAAAAATGAATAAAGAATTAAAATAATAATAATAAATAAATAAATAAATAAAGAATACCTGCTACCGATGGTTTGCTTGACTAGACCGCTGCATAACTTTGAGTGGAGCAGGCATCCAGAAAGTTCCTCCTGCAACGCACTGTTTTCTCTCAAGATTTGAACAGCCACCATGCTTGTGTTTCATTGACATATGTCTGCGTTCATTTTTGATTCCATTATTAAGTTTGTTTGTTTTTACCAACTTCCTAGTTTTCTTTGAATTTGGATAGACAAATCTGCCTCCCTTTTGGCTGATTTCCCAGCAACTATGCAAAAGATAGCTAACATATAGTTTATTGAGTTTAATAAGGTCACAGGAGCAAAGGAAAAATTATGTTCTTACTAGAGAATGACACGGTGAAAAAATTGGTCCCCGTCACCGCCCCGTCCCCGTCTCACCATCCCCGTCACCGCCCCGTCCCCGTCTCACCATCCCCGTCACCGCCCCGTCCCCGTCTCACCATCCTCTTCACCGCCCCGTCACCGCCACTGCCACCCCATTCACCGCCCCGTCACCGCCACTGCAATCCCATTCACTTTTCTTTATTTACGTATAAAGGAAACATTCTTTAAAACTTTAAAACTTAGTTAAATATTAGTTAATAACTATACAAAAACAAAACACGCAGAGAAAAAATTAATTAATATAAATTCCCTGACTTCCCTGCACTGTCCCCCCTTGAAGGTCTGTCCCCATCCTGAAAGCCTGATGCCCCCCCCCGACGTCCGATACATCCCTCCCCCCGAAGGACCGCCGACTCCCCAACAATATCGGGCCAGGAGGGAGCCCAAATCCTCCTGGCCACGGCGACCCCCTAACCCCACCCCGCACTACATTACGGGCAGGAGGGATCCCAGGCCCTCCTGCACTCGATGCAAACCCCCCTCCCCCCAACGACCGCCCCCCCCAGCTTCAAAATGATGCCTGAAGTTACCTTGGGGGTTCTGAGCACTATTAATTTTAATTTATTACAGCACTCCAGAAATATTTTTCTAATTGTTTTAACTTGGAAAAGCGAACCAGGATTGTCTTAATGAAAGGCTTATGTTCTGCACTGCAGCCCTCCTGCCCTCGACGCAAACCCCCCTCCCCCCAACGACCGCCCCCCCCAGCCGACCCGCGACCCCCCTGGCGACCCCCCCACCCCCCTTCCCCGTACCTTTGGTAGTTGGCCGGACAGACGGGAGCCAAAACCGCCTGTCCGGCAGGCAGCCAACGAAGGAATGAGGCCGGATTGGCCCATCCATCCTAAAGCTCCGCCTACTGGTGGGGCCTAAGGCGCGTGGGCCAATCAGAATAGGCCCTGGAGCCTTAGGTCCCACCTGGGGGCGCGGCCTAAGGCACATGGTCGGGTTGGGCCCATGTGCCTCAGGCCGCGCCCCCAGGTGGGACCTAAGGCTCCAGGGCCTATTCTGATTGGCCCACGCGCCTTAGGCCCCACCAGTAGGCGGAGCTTTAGGATGGATGGGCCAATCCGGCCTCATTCCTTCGTTGGCTGCCTGCCGGACAGGCGGTTTTGGCTCCCGTCTGTCCGGCCAACTACCAAAGGTACGGGGAAGGGGGGTGGGGGTCGCCAGGGGGGTCGCGGGTCGGCTGGGGGGGCGGTCGGAGGTTCTTGGGGGGGGCGGTCGTTGGGGGGGGGGGGGGTTTGCGTCGAGGGCGGGAGGGCCTGGGATCCCTCCTGCCCGTAATGTAGTGCGGGGTGGGGTTAGGGGGTCGCCGTGGCCAGGAGGGTTTGGGCTCCCTTCTGGCCCGATATTGTCGGGAAGTCGGCGGTCCTTCGGGGTGGGGGTGCGAGTGGTCCTGCCGGGGGGGGGGGATGTATCGGACGTCGGGGAGTCGGCCGGGCAAGAGGGCTTGGGCTCCCTCTTGCTCCGATCGCGGGTGCGGGTGGGAGCGCGTGCGAGCGGTCGTTCGGGGTGGGGGTGCGAGCGGTCCTGCTGGGGGGGTGAATCGGGCGTCGGGCGGTAAATAGCGGTTCCTAGAAGGGGGTACATTGGCCCGCGGGGACAAACCTGTTCACCGTTTCCGCGGTCGGTGAATGGCCTTGTCCCCGTCACCGCAGCGACTGCTAGTTTTCTTCCCCGTTTTCGGCGGTGACCCGCGGCTTAAATGCGGTGGCCGCGGGTAAACCGTCACCGTGTCATTCTCTAGTTCTTACCTGTTAATTTTCTTTCCCTTAGAGGCAGCAGATGAATCCAGAGACCAATGGGATAGCCCACATCTACCAGCAGGCGGAGATAGAGAAACTGATTAACAGGTGGTTCTATTGGCTGGCACTCCTCCTGTTTCATCAGTATAGCTCCTTGCCCAAGCACACATAACCAGCAATAGGCATAGCATGTAAAAAAACTTCTTTCCCAGAACAAATCGCAAAAGGCAATGATACAGAATACAATTATCAACCACAACAAACCGCAAAAGTTGCACAAGAAAAAACCGACAGACAATACCAGAAAGGGTGGGGCTCTGGATTCATCTGTTGCGTCTAAGGGAAAGAAAATTAACAGGTAAGACCATAATTTTTCCTTCCCTAGCAACAGCAGCAGATGAATCCAGAGACCAATGGGATGTAGCAAAGCAATCCTCAATCTGGGTGGGAAGCAAACGCCGCCTCCGCAACAACCAAAGCACTAAACACATCTACCGCATGTGTCCCCACATCCAACCAGAAATGCTGAGAAACAACACTCTCGGAAGACCAAGCAGCCGCGAGACAAAACTCCTCCAAGGAAAAAACCTCTGGACCGAGTCCAAGAAGTAGCCATCGCACTGGCGGAATTGTCATGAAGTTCGTTCGCCAATTGCTTTCCTGCCATCAAGTAAGCAGAATGTCCTTCTGGACCCATCGAGCGATGGCAGCTTTGGACGCCGCCAGAAAATCGAGGCGTCCCGTGAATAATAAAAAAACAGGTGATCTAAACAACCAAAAGGCATTAGAAACCTTGCTCTCGAAGAAAGCTATGCAATATCAAAAAATGCAATGAATAAAAGCACGACTCCCTATTTCTCCTCCCAGGAAGAAGGAAGGAAAAGTGAGCTAGTCATAAAAGAAAGGATGACACCCCCTAGAAAGAATTGTGGTACCGACTGAACTGATACCCCATACTTTAACTGATACCCTGATACTTTAAAAAGCGAGCAGCGTGGAAGCTGCATTTAAAAAGATCCTGACCTCCTCACCGATCCAGCGGGCAGGCAGGAATCGAGGCAGGAGCCCGATCCTGCAGGGGCGTTGAGCCGTTTCCGCCCCCCCCCCCCCCCCGAATCCAGCGGGGGCCTACTTTAAAAAGGGAGCAGCGTGGAAGCTGCATTTAAAAGATCCTGACCTCCTCACCGATCCAGCGGGCAGGCAGGAATTGAGGCAGGAGCCCGATCCTGCAGGGGCGTTGAGCCGTTTCCGCCCCCCCCCCCCCGAATCCAGCGGGGGCCTACTTTAAAAAGCGAGCAGCGTGGAAGCTGCATTTAAAAAGATCCTGACCTCCTCACCGATCCAGCGGGCAGGCAGGAATCGAGGCAGGAGCCCGATCCTGCAGGGGCGTTGAGCCGTTTCCGCCCCCCCCCCCCCCCGAATCCAGCGGGGGCCTACTCTTAAAAAGCAAGCAGCGCCAACGGCGCGCCTTTGTGAAGCGACACTTATTGAAGCGACATCCCTTGAAATCCTCAAAATAACCTGTATAACATGATAATTTGTTAGCACTGTTTATCACCATAAGAACCTATACAGACAGATAAGTTGTTAGTACTGTTTATCTCCATAAGAACCTATACAGACTGATAAGTTGTTAGTACTGTTTATCTCCATAAGAACCTATACAGACTGATAAGTTGTTAGTACTGTTTATCTCCATAAGAACCTATACAGACTGATAAGTTGTTAGTACTGTTTATCTCCATAAGAACCTATACAGACTGATAAGTTGTTAGTAATGTTTATCTCCATAAGAACCTATACAGACGAATAAGTTGATAGTTACTGTTTAGCCCCAAAACAATCTATACGTCCTCCTTATAATCTGATAAGATACTAGTACTGTCTATCCCCTAATATCCTGACAAGCACAGACAAACTGCTATAGCTGACACTCTTCGTTTGTGCTTCCCATTCCTACTTAACTTTGATAGTATTCCCCCGAACCAGTAGGGACCCTCACAATTCAAAGAAGAGCTCCACTTCTCACAACAGTGGGAAGAAAACTCACCCATCTCTGAACTCACTACTGAAGGACACAGACGCTACAGAACAAAAGGGAAAAAAATAAAATAAAAACGCCTCCTCCTCCCCTAACATCCCCACTCCTCCCAACCTGCACATCACACCAGTTACCAAACAGCAGAACCTCCTGCACCCTACACAAACACCACCATGCCTCCCAACTTTTCAACAAACGTACTCCTACATCTACTACTCTTCCTACTTCTAACCAACAGAAAAACAGAAGGTTATCACACATCCTCTATCCCAACCTTAACAGAATCCCAAAGGTTCCCACTACCTACCAGAAAACTTCATTCACCCAGAAACCTGATAGATTGCTCCTCACTCAACCACATCAGCATACCAACCAGCTGGGGAAAAAGACCACCTCCAAAACCAAAGCCAGAAAACCGCAACCATCATCCACAAACCAAAGAAAATCTCCTCCACCCAAACCGCTCACCCACTCCCCAAACTCTCAACATCTCATTATCCTGCGCATACATGAACATCAGATCAATAAGCACAAAAGCAGACCTCATTAAGGACTGGATAGTTAAAAAGCAACTAAGCTGCTTATTCCTATCCGAAACCTGGCTAACCTCGGAATCCGATCCCACCATCACAGAACTATGCCCTATTGGTTACAAAATAGAACTGATCTGCAGGAAAAAAAAACGTGGTGGAGGTCTAGCCATCATACTCAAAAACAACATTAATATAAAGACCCTAGACAAACACACCACCCCTCACCTAGATCTCCTAGCCTGTCAACTATCCGATGATTCTCTCACAGGAACACTAACATGCATCCTCTGTTACTCAACACCAGGAAAATGGAATGACAACAAACAAGATATCGAAGAATTTATTTACCAGAACTCCCTAACCTCACCTCATAATCTAATCCTAGGAGATATAAACCTCCATCTTGAAGATCACACCTCTAAACAAGTAATAAATTTACTCTCATACCTCAAAGCACTGAACTACCAGGTCCTCGACCCCCAACCCACACACGAAAAAGGCCACCAACTAGATGTCGCTGCTTACATGACCCAACACCCCCACAAACCCGAAATCCATATCTCAAATGGGGCCTGGCACCCCTCACTCTGGTCAGACCACTATGAATACACCTTTAACATCAACTGGCCTCAAAACATCAACAAACAACCGCCAAAAAAAACCTCCTTCAAAACACGCCAAAAAATTGAACCCCCCACATTCTGGGACAAAGCAGACCACTCCATCACCAACACAGCCCCCAACGAATTCATATCCCAATGGCGAACCATAAGCGAAACCATCCTGAATGAACTAGCCCCAGAAAAATTAAAATTTAAAATATGTAGACCTTCTGATAAATGGTTCGACTCCGAACTCCTCCAATCAAAAAAGCTCTGCAGACAACTAGAGAGAGACTGGAAAAAAAATAAGAGCTTAAAACACACTAAAACTGCATGGAGAAATCAAATTAACCAATATAAAACCAAACTCAAGGAAAAACGGAAAGCCTACTACTCCAAAATGATAGGCACAAAAATCCCAGACACAAAAAAGCTATTCAACCTAGTAAAGAACCTCACTGATACTAAACCTTATCTTGCCACTCAAGGTACCCACCCACCGACAGCCATCCACCTAGCAGACTACTTCAAAAACAAAATCACCAATATCAGAACCGCATTCATCGATACACCCACCCATCTCGAAAAGATAACAACAAACCCAATAACAGGCGAAGCCATCGTAGCAGACAGAAGCTGGTCCAACTTCCCAATCCTACTTTGGTCGGATATGAACCGACTCTACAACAAATACAGCCATGCCTCCAGCGAACTAAATAATTGCCCCACCTACCTGTTATCAAACGCCTCCACCACATTCAAAACCAACTTTATGTTATGGATTCAAACCACACTAACAGAAGGCCAATTCCCACAGGACTTAGAAGAGATCTTAATCACCCCAATCATGAAAGATCACAAAGGCCCAATAGATAGCCCCTCCAACTACAGACCTATCGCTTCAATTCCAATATACGTCAAAATAATAGAAGGCCTAGTCACACAATACCTCACAATCTACCTGGAAAAACATAACCTACTCCACCCCTCACAATCAGGATTTCGAACCAACCATAGTACAGAAACACTACTTGTCTCTCTTCTAGATACAGCCCGGCAACACATCAGTAAAGGAAAAAAGATGATACTAATACAACTTGACCTCTCTGCTGCATTTGACCTAGTTGACCACACCATATTACTACAGATACTCGACGCCATAGGGATCTCTGGCAAAGTTTACAACTGGTTTCAAGGGTTCCTCAAATCAAGAACCTATAGGGTAAAATACAATGATATCAAATCAGAGCCATGGGCAAATCCCTGCGGAGTTCCACAAGGATCACCTCTCTCACCTACACTCTTCAACCTCTTTATCTCCTCCCTAGGAGCCACCTTAGATAACCTAAATGTCACATCCTTTAGCTACGCAGACGACATCACCATACTCCTCCCCTTCGACCCTTCAGAGCCCACCACCACCGCAAAGCTGGAAACAACCCTAGATACAGTAGAAAAATGGATGATAGATCATAAACTAAAACTAAACTCAGAAAAAACAAAATTCCTCCTGCTCGAAAAAGCCAAATCTCCTACCATCACAGAACTGATAATCAAAAATACCAAATACCCAATACAACCCGAACTAAAACTACTAGGAGTCACCATAGACAGATGTTGCACAATGCAGTCCCAAATCAACAAGACGACCCAGAAAGCTTTCCTAACCATGAGAAACCTACGCAAAATCAGAAAATTCTTCAACCAAACACAATTCAGACTAGTCGTACAATCCCTAGTCTTAGGTCTGCTGGACTATTGCAACTCCCTATATCTTCCTTGTCCAGCCATTATGATAAAGCAACTCCAGACCATACAAAACACCGCCCTCAGACTGATCTACTCACTTAGAAAATATGATCACATAACAACCGCCTTCTTAGACTCCCACTGGCTACCCATACAAGCACGAATTCAATTCAAATTCCTCTGCCTATTATTCAAAGCAATACAAGGCTCTTCCCCATCCTACCTAAACAATCGCTTAAACCAGATCTCCACCACAAGACAAAGAAGAACCCCAAATCCTTTTGCCTTCCCTCCACTCAAAGGCACACAACGCAAGAAAATGTTTGACAACCTTCTGGCAACACAAGCAGCAAAACTCAACCATTCCATCTCCAACCTGCTGACAACATCGGACGACTTCAAAACATTCCGTAAAGAAATCAAAACCCTGCTTTTTAAAAAATTCATCCAAAAACCTTAAACCACTTCACCTACCTCCAGCTAAGTTCACCTACCTCCAGAAAATTCACCTACCTCGACTGAACTCATCTACCACCAGACAATCCTCCCCCAAGTATCACACCTAATCACCCTTCATATAAACAGACCATAAAAAGATTGTAATCTTGCCTACTCTAACTGTGTTCCATTTGCTAATATCACACTGCTAGGCACTGTCAGTTTTCTATCCAACCCATAAGATCCCCAAGAAAAAAAAAAAAAAAAAATTGTATCCTCACTGGAAAATGTCCAGTAAAATCCTCTGTAATGTGATCATCTCTGGAAATGTCCAGTCAAATCTTTTGTAATCCGCCTTGAACTGCAAGGTATAGGCGGAATAGAAATCCGTAATGTAATGTAATGTAATGTAATAATGGAAATCAGAAATAAGAATCCCCGCTGAACAAGGCCTGCAACTCGGAAAACTGCAGAGCCTAAACCAAAGCCACAAGAAACCCCATAGTCAATGGCACAAGGAGGAAATGACGCCTACAGGAAACTGCGAAGAGGTACCAGAAGATTGCACTCCAGACAGGGCTTTTAAGAGGTGTACAAATATACCATGCTCCGTTTAGGAACGGAACTACATGAAGCTGAGAAGTAATCGAAGAGCAATATACCTAGCCCCGATAACCAGCTAAGAATAATACTTGAAGTTGAAGGGAATGGAACGCTAAGCCCTTGGCAATACCCCGGTGCCAAAAAGTAACTATGTAAGGTGCAAAGTTGAGAAGTATCCAAAAGGAAGCAGAATCCACAGGTGAAGACGTCTGTAGCGCCAGGATAAGAGAAGAAACAACCCGCAGCGCATAACCCTTACACGTCAGTCAGGACTTCTCAAAAGCAAGGTCGTAATACCCAAGTAGTACGAATATCCATGTCGATCGGACCCTAGGTGAGCATATCCGGAGATACCAGGAAATGTCATAGTCCAGCTGTCGAAAGAGTCATCCGATCCGCATAGCAAAGATGGCGTAGCCAAGCCAGAATTCTACAAATACAGTACCCGGAAAGAAAGCTGGAGATGGCAAATCCAAGCCATCATCAGCCAGGGGAAAACACTGAAAAAGAGAAACCAGAGGTGAGAAAGAAGCCACGCTGTTTCCCCCCTCTAACTCCCACTCCCTGTGCTAGGAAGTATTGAATCGTGAGACGAGACCAAGAGGTCTAGTACCAGGAGATCTCACGTCCATAAAAAGAGCTGGAACGCCTAAGCCAAAATTCCCAATATCCAGGATGTAGAAGATTTCACTATCACTAACGTGCACACTAACTAGAGCGTACACAGTGCTGAACACTGTAACATGCAAGAAATGGGTCATGGTCAGATTGCATGGAGAGAAAGTCTATCCAAACTCTTTTCTTGACCCCAAAAATGATCTGCCAACAGAAGAGGAAGATGAGGGTCTACCCATCGAAGTAGAATAACAACTGTACCCGGCAATGGAGTACAGCACCTACTGCCCAAGCTGTAGATAAAAGCAATGTTACTTACCGTAACAGTTGTTATCCAGGGACAGCAGGCAGCTATTCTCACTAGTGGGTGATGCCATCCGACAGAGCCCCGATACGGACGTCTCATAAGCATGTCTTGCTTGAAGAAACTCAGAAGTTTCGAGATGCCCGCACCGCGCATGCGCCAGTGCCTTCCCGCCCGATGGTCCGGGCGTGTCTCCTCAGTTCAGGTAGCTAGCAGAGAAGCCAACCCAGGGGAGGTGGGTGGGACGTGAGAATAGCTGCCTGCTGTCCCTGGATAACAACTGTTACGGTAAGTAACATTGCTTTATCCCAGGACAAGCAGGCAGGTATTCTCACTAGTGGGTGACCTCCAAGCTAACCTCAATGGGATGGTGGGAGAGTTGGCAACTTAGGAGAATAAATTTTGTAACACTGTTTGGCCAAACTGTCCATCCCTTCTGGAGAACATATCCAGACAATAATGAGAGGTGAATGTATGAACCGAGGACCAGGTGGCAGCCTTACAAATCTCCTCAATCGGTGTCGATCTGAGGAAGGCTACAGAGGCTGCCATTGCTCTGACCTTATGGGCTGTGACCTTACAGGGAAGGGGTAATCCAGCCTGGGCATAGCAGAAAGAGATACAAGCTGCCATCCAGTTGGAGATGGTGCGCTTTGATACAGGTCGTCCCAACTTATTTGGATCAAAGGAGACGAAAAGTTGAGGAGCAATTCTGTGTGGCTTGGTGCGATCCAGGTAGAAAGCCAAAGCACGTTTACAGTCCAGAGTGTGAAGAGCAGATTCTCCAGGATGAGAATGAGGCTTTGGAAAAAAACACTGGAAGTACAATGGATTGGTTGAGATGAAATTCAGAGACCACTTTAGGTAGGAATTTTGGATGAGTGTGGAGGACCACCTTGTCATGATGGAATACTGTGAAAGGTGGGTCCGCCACCAAGGCCTGAAGCTCAATGACCCTGCGAGCAGATGTGAGGGCCACTAGAAAAACCACTTTCCAAGTGAGAAACTTTAGTGGAGCCTTCTTTAGAGACTTAAAAGGAGGTTTCATAAGTCGAGAAAGGACAACATTGAGATCCCAAACCACTGGAGGCGGTTTGAGAGGAGGATTGACATGAAAAAGTCCTTTCATAAATCTGGAAACCACAGGATGAGCAGAGAGAGTTTCCCCCTGTAGAGGCTGATGGAAAGCCGCAAAAGCACTCAGGTGGACTCGTATAGATGTCGACTTGAGACCAGACTGAGACAGGTGTAGAAGATAGTCCAACACAGAGGAAAGGGAGGCTCGCTGAGGCTCCTTAGAGTTGGAAATACACCATGAAGAAAATCTAGTCCATTTTTGGGAGTAGCAATGACGAGTAGCAGGCTTCCTGGAAGCCTCCAAGACATCCCTCACCGCCTGGGAAAACTGGCGAGGAGTTACGTTGAGAGGAACCAAGCTGTCAGGTGGAGAGACTGCAGGTTGGGATGAAGTAGAGATCCCTGATACTGAGTAAGCAGCGAAGGAAACACCGAAGGAGAAATGGTTCCCTGCTGCTGAGTTGAAGTAGAAGGGAGAACCAAGGCTGTCGGGGCCACCGAGGAGCTATCAGAATCATGGTGGCACGGTCGGACCTCAGCTTGACCAGAGTCTTTTGAATGAGAGGAAATGGAGGAAACGCATACAGAAAGCGATTCCCCCAATCCAGCAGAAAAGCATCCGCCTCGAGGCGAAGAGGAGTGTAGATCCTGGAGCAAAATTGAGGCAGCTTGAAGTTGTGGGGAGCCGCAAAGAGGTCTATCTGAGGCATCCCCCACTGAGCAAAGATCTGATGAAGGGACGTGGAATGGAGTGTCCATTCGTGAGGCTGGAGTAGACGACTCAAGTTGTCTGCCAAGACATTTTCCTTCCCCTGAATGTAGACAGCTTTGAGGAAGGCGTTGTGGCAAACCGCCCAATCCCAGACCCTGAGAGCCTCCTGGCAGAGGGAGGCCGAGCCCGTGCCCCCCTGCTTGTTGACATAATACATGGCGACCTGATTGTCTGTGCGAATGAGGACCACCATGTCGTGGAGCAGATGTTGAAAAGCTTGAAAAGCATTGAAGATGGCTCTGAGCTCCAGAAGATTGATTTGATGGAGTCGGTCCGCACTGGTCCAGAATCCCTGAGTGTGAAGACCATCCAGATGCGCTCCCCAGGCATAGGTCGAGGAATCGGTCGTGAGAACCTTCTGGTGGGGAGGAGAGTGAAACACTAAACCTCTGGATAGATTCGAAGAGGTCATTCACCAAATTAAAGACTGCCGAAGAGCAGGAGTGACGATGATGTGTTGAGTCAACGGATCCGACACCTGAGTCCATTGAGACGCCAGGGTCCACAGAGGAATTCTGAGATGGAGTCTGGCAAATGGCGTCACATGAACTGTAGAGGCCATGTGGCCCAGGAGGACCATCATGTGTCTCGCTGAGATGGACTGGCGAGAAGACACAGACTGGCAGAGATGAAGAAGAGCATCCATGCGCTGAGGAGGAAGGAATGCTCTGAGGCATATGGTATCCAGGACCGCCCCGATGAAGGGGAGCGACTGAGTAGGCTATAGATGAGATTTGGGGAAGTTGATCTCGAAGCCCAAACTCTGCAGGAAGTAAATAGTGGCCAGGGTCGTCGAGATGACCTCTGGAGCCGAGGGGGCCTTGATGAGCCAGTCATCGAGGTAGGGAAATACCTGAAGACCCCTGTTCCGGAGTGCAGCGGCCACTACTACCAGACACTTCGTGAATACTCTGGGAGACGAGGACAGGCCGAATGGAAGCACTCGATACTGCAGATGTAGATGTCCCACCCGAAATCTGAGGAACTTGCGAGAGGCCGGATGAATGGGAATATGAGTGTAGGCCTCCTTGAGATCCAGAGAGCATAACCAGTCGTTCTGCTCGAGGAGGAGGTAGAGAGAAGCAAGGGTCAGCATTCGAAATCTCTCTTTTACTAGGAATTTGTTGAGGACCCTGAGGTCCAGAATGGGTCGCAGGTCGCCCGTCTTCTTCGGAACAAGGAAGTACCGGGAGTAAAACCCCCGGTTGAGTTGGTCCACCGGAACTGGCTCGACGGCCCGAAGTTGGAGCAACGCCTGAGCCTCCCGAAGAAGAAGGGCGGTCTGAGTCAAGTTGGAAGGATACTCTCTTGGAGGGTGGTCCGGAGGAACCCGATGGAATTGAAGAGAGTATCCCTCCCTGATGATAGTAAGGACCCAGAGGTCGGTGGTTATCGCCTCCCAGCGATGATAAAATTGATGTAGGCGCCCCCCGATGGGAAAAACAGAGGGAGGCAGAATGAGGCTGGTTATGCCCTCTAAGAGACAGTCAAAAAGGCTGAAGTGCCTTGGGGACAGTAGACGGCTGAGGCTTCTGCTGAGCTTTCTGAGGAGGCTGTCTCTTCGCGGGTTGCCTCGCAGGCGGAGCTTGCCTCGGCTGATAACGCCGTTGATAGATCAATGGCGGTCGAGAGGGTCGAGACTGCTGAGGCTTAGGCTTCGGCCGAAGAATGGACTGAAAGGACTTTTCATGATCAGACAATTTCTTCATGACTGTCTCGATGTATTCGTCAAAAAGATCCGCCCCAGCACATGGAACGTTCGCCAGGCGGTCCTGAAGATTCGGGTCCATGTCAATGGTCCTCAACCAGGCCAAACGGCGCATCGCCACAGAGCATGCTGCAGCCCGGGCCGAGAGCTCGAAGGCATCATAGGAAGATTGCATCAACTGAAGACGAAGCTGGGACAGCGAAGCAACCACCTCCTCAAACTCAAAACGAGCCTGGGACTCGATGTAGGGCGTAAACTTCCGAAGCACAGGAAGAAAAAATTCCAAATAAGTGGCAAAGTGGAAATTATAATTTAGAACTCGGGACGCCATCATAGAATTCTGATAGATGCGCCGTCCAAAATTATCCATGGTTCTGCCCTCGCGGCCCGGAGGCACCGAAGCATACACCTGGGCAGGATGAGACCGCTTGAGTGAGGATTCCACCAGGAGGGACTGATGTGAAAGCTGAGGTCCCTCGAAGCCCTTATGGTGCACCGTGCGGTACCAAGCATCCAATTTTCCAGGGACCGCAGAGATAGAGTAAGGAGACTCAAAACACCTCATGAAGGTCTGGTCGAGGAGCTTGTGCAGAGGCAGACGTAAGGACTCGGCTGGAGGATGAGGAAAGTGCATGGTATCGAGGTACTCCTTGGAGTATCGAGAACCAGAATCGAAGGTAATGTCCAGGTCATCCGCCATCTGTCTCAAAAATGAGGAAAAAGACAGTTGGTCCGCCAGTGCCGGTCTTCGAGAAGGATTGGAAGAAGTCGAGGCCTCGGGCTCCCCAGAGGCCTGCGAACAACAAGATGAGTAAAAAACTTCGGGGTCCTCGAACTCCGGTCCCAAAGGAGGAGACCCAGCCTCAGCAGAGTACCCCATACGAGGCAATTTCTTTTGAGGAGAGATGGTCGAGTGCCGAGAGGAATGCCTCGAAGAGTGCCTGGATCGATGCCCCTCTCGATGTCTGGATGGGGATCGAGCCCGCCTGTGAGAATACTGATCCCCAGAAGCCTCTGAAGAGCAGATAAAACTCGAGGCCGTCAATCGGAGAGGCGGAAGAATCGGCGCCTCCCCAGACGCCGCCCAGGCTTGATAGGGGGTTCGGAAGAACTCGTCCTGTTTCCTGCTATGCCCAGGACTGGGAGGCCCCGAAGGTGGACGCCACACTGTGTCATGAGGAGGGGTAATAGGCTCCAAGGAAGGCAAGTCAGTAAGGGAAGCCTTCCTCGAGGGAATAGGCTCCAAAGGAGGCATGTCAATAAGGGAGGCCCTCCTCGAGGAAATAGGCTCCAAGGGGGGCATGGCACTACAGGAGGCCTACCTCGAGGAACCGGACACCGACCGCCGCTCCTCCTCGCCGAGCAATGAGGCCGTGTGGCGCGGCGGAGGAGGAGGGGGCGGCCCGCCCCTCGGAATCGGAACTGGGAGGTCACCCTGGATCAAGGCAATCAGCCGGGGTCCCATGGTGGTCATGAGTTCTACAAACTGAGCCTCCAGAATGGACCGCAACGAAGCCGATATGGAGGGATCCGCACCAAAAGGGGGCCCTTCCGCACGGTCTCCGCGCTCTTTCGGTGCCGAGTGCTTTTGCTTGCCAGCCTTCGGCACTTTGAGCACCACCGGTGGAACTGTAGGGGTCGGTACCTGTTCCGAGGAGACGGAGGAAGGCACCGGCGCCGAGGTCGAGGCCGAAACCGGCGTGAACGATGCCGGTTTCAGAAGGCTCGAAGCAGCTGGGGGGGCGGAGGGCTTCGCAGACGGAGTCGGAGCACCAGTCGATGTCGAAGCCGAAGGATCCAACGCAGCTTCCATCTTGAACATCGACTCCCACAGAAGACAGCGGCGCTTAAACGCTCGCGCTGTCAGAGTGGAGCAAGGCCGGCACGATTTCGGAAGGTGATCCGGACCCAGACACTGAAGGCAGCGTCGATGCGGGTCCATGAGCGAAATCGCGCGCTGGCACTTGCTACACTTTTTAAAACCGGTTATTGGCCGGGACATAGGCCGGAAAAGCTCCGCCGCAAGGTCGAAGGCGCGGGGCCCAAGCCACGCGGCCGACCCGGTGTCGGAAGAAAAAAAATTTTTTTTTGTTTTTTGAAAAAAGAAATCAAAGAAAGAAATAAACGCACGGCAAGAGCAAAAGAGCTCAAACCACGGCGATGCAGAAGGCAAAAAACAGATTCAATAGGCGCAGAATTGAAGTAAACTTCTCAGCTCCGCGGAAGAAAAAGAACTGAGGAGACACGCCCGGACCATCGGGCGGGAAAGCACTGGCGCATGCGCGGTGCGGGCATCTCGAAACTTGTGAGTTTCTTCAAGCAAGACATGCTTGTGAGACGTCCGTATCGGGGCTCTGTCGGATGACATCACCCACTAGTGAGAATACCTGCCTGCTTGTCCTGGGATAATACCCCCATCAAAATACCGACTGAAAGGCCCTCAGCGGCATTCTGGAAGAAGGGTCTGAAGCTCCAGAAAGGTAGCCTGACCACGCTCAAGAGTAGAAGAATGAACAAGTACGGAGTCGACCCTGAAGACCAGACTCCTGAAGCTGAGGATGGAAGGCACCGAGTCCCCCCAACCCAACAGCCCGGGATGTATGGTGGCCATGAGCTAGTCCAGCAAAGACCGAGGCATGCCTTTTAAAGGAGAAATCTCGCTGAGCCACCAAAACATACACAGCGATGCATGAGGAGCCTATCAACTAATCGGAGCCCTGAGAAACCGGGCATCACCAGAACAAGGGCGACTGCTGTAGGGTTATAATGGGAAAGCAAGCCTAAGTTCCCAGCGCGGCAACAAGAGAATTCCATACTCTGAGTCTTGGTGACCAAAGAAGCCTGTAAACCTGAGACTGTGACCCATCGCCCAAGTTTCTAGGAAGAACACATGTCTCTCCCATAGGAACAAAAAAACATCTCCTCGACATACCTATAAATAGTACAGGAGAAAAAAGCGCTGTGCAAATTTCAAAGATTCACGTCCAAAGAACTGAGGAAAGAAATCACCCTGTTCGTGTCAATCAAATGACCCGACTGAAAGACAACCGAATCCAGCATTCAGTCAAGAAGAAATTAGGTGAATCACCTGGTAGCGCCAAAACAGTACCTCTGGCCACATTTTCTAAAATTTTCTTGAACCTTGGATAGGAGAAATGGCACGTGTGCCAAAATCGAAAGCGCTGCCCAAAGAGAGACAAGCAACTAACTGCCAAGATATGGAATCCATGATTGCCACCCCCCCATATAATATCATTAAATTGATGCCGTCTATCCCGCCAATACCTCTCAGTCTAGGTGGATTACAACAAGATGGTGCCTCGGCACTGCCATGGAGAATACATGGGTAAAAGAGGTATGTGGCTGGATCAGGGAGGGTCAATCAGGAATTGCTAGATCAATTTAACAAATGACAGGAAGAAAAACCGGAAAAGCGTTCATCTGGGACACCGCTGCAATGACAGGTTGTCCAGAGTGAGGTGCTATCAATCCAATGGAGATATATCGGACACAATATATACCAGCAAGGCCACTAGACCGTCCCAATTAGGGGCTAGATTGGAAAAGAGAGACTGCACGCCGCTTGGATACAGAAAGAATCGGAGCGGAGTAGCCTTTACCATGAAATAGGGGAACGCCGGAAAGGCCTGTGCAACAGCGGAGGAACATGAAAAGCACAGGAAAGGAAGAAAGTTATTCCCCCTACCATAAGTGGATAAGTTCCGCCAGGGCATCTAGCACTGCCGCCCCAAAACTGAGTTCAGTGCCCCTCAGCAAAGGACATGTACCTGGCAGGCAGAAAGAGAAAACACCTTGTCCAAAATACACTGCAGGGATGATGCAAACTGACAAACAGCCCTGTCTCCCCTCTCAGAGAGCCGGTCATCACATGGCTACCAGGGAACGACCCCGCACATAACAATCCGGAGAGGGGAAAAAAAAAATAGGGGAGCTGATTAACATACGTCAGGAAAAGACGATAGCCGCACAAGGTTGTTGAGTATCCCGAAAAACACAGGACCCTGCGTTGATCCAGATACAAACAAAACCTAGTCCTGCCCACTTGAAAAATGAAGGTGACACCAGGTAACCCCACATTACTAAGAGCGCGTAGCCCCAACAGGAAACTCAGCACGCCAGTACAAGGCGGTTTATTTTTATTTTATTTTGTTCTTTTTTTTTTTTTTGTAAATTCTATATCCCTTGTATTATCATCAGTAAGTGTATAAAATCACTTAAACTCTCCAGCAATATAATAGACATACATATGACAAGGAAATATTGTAATCGCACCACCTGATACCAGCAGTGCGACCCCAAGGCGCAAATAAGAGGCAACAGCCAACAGGCAGAACTCTTACCATACCGGGACCCCGGGATGCAGAAGGATAGATCCGAACCAAGACCCGGGTATCCCTCCCCCGCCGCTGACCGTCCCAGCGGCAAAGCACCTCCTGCTGACCCAGCGCCGTGACAAGCTGTAACCGAGGGGCCAATTGCCGAATGGACTCCCTCTCCAGCGCCCTCAGGCAAGGCAGGATGGCTCCTTCGGGAAGAAGGAAGAAGCACTTCGGGAGAGAGTCCCACCGCCGTGTGAACAGCAATTGTACCTGCAACCCCCGACACAGTCAGGATCAGAACCGGGAGACTGGGGAGGCGCAGAGATAAGGCCGCAGCTGAAAACAGGCGCCAATAACGCAGTGGCTCCGCCGCCAGCGTCAGAGCAGAAGCGCGAGCCACCCGCTCTCTGAAAGGCACTGACTCCACAAGCGCGACTCACTCGGCAGCTTGAACACCGCCGCAGCACCCACTGCGCACAGGACAGCCCCAGCGAACAGGCCGCAAAAGTCAGGTCTCTCCCGCCCACGCACAAAAACAAGCTCGCGGCTCCCGCGCGCGGGAAAACACCGATTTGAACAACAGTGCCCAAGACACCAAACAGAAGGCCTGAACTGAAAAAAGCACACATTGCAAATGAAAAACTCCCCATACTGCACATTGTTCACTGCCCTAACAAGGCTTAGAAGATGAGGAAAGCTAGTTGGAAGGCACGCAACTGCACAGCTGCAGGTACTCCAGAACAAGCACAAAACCAACACAAATCCATAGGTCCAAGACAACCACAAAATAATATAACCCGCAGGGCAATGTAACAAAGGGATACTCACAACCAGGCTTACAGGACTGACAGACACCGGCAGACACCGGTTGAGCACCCCTGAGAATGCATAACTGCAAATAGCAAATGGTCTCTTTCTTTTTTTTTTTTTCAAGGGAAAGAAGAAAAATTAAAGACCCAGCTAACCCCTCTATCACTGGAGGGGGGCCCAAGTGTAACCTCTAAAGCTGGCACCGTCCAGCTGGACACCCCTGTCTCACTGAATCTGATCACATCTCCCCACTACTTACCAGTCTTCACTGGCTCCCAGTGCTTTCCAGAATTCATTTCAAATGTTCCTGCCTAGCTTTCAAGATCATTCACGGCATCCTTCCACCCCTAATCCCTCTATCCTTCCTCGCCCAGACGCCTGCCACCACCAGATCAGCCCACAGACATAAACTATCCTTCCCCTCTCTACAAGGCATCCTCCATGCAGGTATACTGGGAAAATCCCTCCTCTCCAAAATCACGGGCCTTTGGAACGATCTCACTGTCCCGCTGCGGAACCTGGGTTCCCTCCAACTATTCCGAAAACAACTGAAAACCTGGCTTTTCCCTAGCATATAACTTTCTCTCCTTCTGTCTACATCCCCTCTTTTTATATGCTTTTGTAAACCCTTCTTCTTATTTTTAAGCTTTGTAAACCGTGTCGAGCTCCACTTCCGTGGAGATGATGCAGTATATAAACTTAAGGCTTAGTTTAGTTTAGTTAAGGAGAAATATAATTGCTGCCTCACTGAAGAGCAAACCTCAACAGGAGAAAATATTTATCCAGCCACAGCCAAAATTCAGGAGCTAGTGGAACAGCGACTTTCCCCTGCTGGGAGATAGAGCATACTGATGAAACAGGAGGAGTGCCAGCCAATAGGACCACCTGTTAATCAGTTTCTCTATCTCCGCCTGCTGGTAGATGTGGGCTATCTCATTGGTCTCTGGATTCATCTGCTTATGTTGCTAGGGAAGTGGAATTTGATTCACCGTTCAGATTATAGACTTGTTAAAACCCAAGGTAAAGTATAAGCCAATCAGTGAATCCCCTTCTCTACAGCCTTACTTTTTTAAAAAATTTTGTTTAATTTCGCTTGATGCAGTTTGATTTGTTGAGTAGGCTGCCTGGTCAACCAGTCAAACTGCATTAAATAAAAAGTAAACAACAACAACATAAAAAAAGCAGGGCTCTTAGGCTGGGGATTCTCCAAACCCCCCTGAAGGCCCTGACAGTACTGATCTGAATTTGATTGGCTGAGCAGCACCTGCCTGTTGCCCTCTCAACCAAACAAATTTCGAGCAGTGCCCTCAGGGCCTTCAGAGGGTAGAGTGAAAGCCCTGACTGCACGCAACTGAAGCCAATACAATGTGACACTTAGGGCCCCTTTTACAAAGCCGCAGTAGCAACTCAGGGTGATGAACAAATTAAAAATTGAAAATAAGAAACTCCATAAAATACAGTGTGTGTAGTAGTGCTGCCCGATTCAGGAAAAAAAAAATTCGATTCGATTCAGACTACTGAATTGGTTTTTCGATTCGATTCGATTTCTTGCCCAATTGGATGGTTTTTTTTTTTTTTTTTTGGGAGGGGGGTTTCAAACATCCTGGTGGGTTTATTTTACAACAAAATACCCCAGCAGTATATATATATATATATAATAGAGAACCAATCCGAATACTGCTATTACCCAGCAATACACTTCTAAATATAAGCCCAAACAGCTGGAAGGGCTCGGGTCTCAGAAACGGAGCTTACGCACAGTAGTGACAATCACAAACTGAGGAAAATCAGCGTAGTACAATCGCTCCAACTCCAATCATTGACCCACATATATTTTTTTAAAGCATTTTCAAAAAGCAATTAAAACAGCTAACCCACAGCCGGGTTGCATAGAAGAAGTGTAAGCCAGAAACTGAAAAAAACAGCAACCAAACTACTTAGCTTTTATGGCTGACTTTGCTGACTTTGCTGATTTGTCTTTATAGAAGAGTGCAGTCACTAGTGTAGATTTGCCGACGCGGCCAGCGTTTCGCGGAAATAATTAATCAAAAGCATCCGCTGCGTCAGGGCCACCAGGACATTCAAAAAGTCAAGGCTTCAATTACAGCACTCGGTCACAGAATTTCAAAGCTTTGAAATTCTGTGACCGAGTGCTGTAATTGAAGCCTTGACTTTTTGAATGTCCTGGTGGCCCTGATGCAGCGGATGCTTTTGATTAATTATTTCCGCGAAACGCTGGCCGCGTCGGCAAATCTACACTAGTGACTGCACTCTTCTATAAAGACAAATCAGCAAAGTCAGCAAAGTCAGCCATAAAAGCTAAGTAGTTTGGTTGCTGTTTTTTTCAGTTTCTGGCTTACACTTCTATGCAACCCGGCTGTGGGTTAGCTGTTTTAATTGCTTTTTGAAAATGCTTTAAAAAAATATATGTGGGTCAATGATTGGAGTTGGAGCGATTGTACTACGCTGATTTTCCTCAGTTTGTGATTGTCACTACTGTGCGTAGGCTCCGTTTCTGAGACCCGAGCCCTTCCAGCTGTTTGGGCTTATATTTAGAAGTGTATTGCTGGGTAATAGCAGTATTCGGATGGGTTTATTTTACAGCCTCTTCACCCCCTTTGCCTTCTCCTAACCACACTGGCGCTGTGGTGTAAACAAAATAAACAAACAAAAAAGACTTTTCCTCGCTCTGTTAAATCCTAGCTCACATTTGCGGTCTAACACCAGCTCCGGCAGGATACACATTTCAAATCTGACATATTGTAATCACAAAACAGAAAATAAAATTAGTTTTTCTACCTTTTGTTGTCTGGTCACTATTCAAATTTTGTTGGTCTCAGGCTCTGGTTGTCTTCTGATAACTTGCTTGCCAGGCTCTCCTTCTTTCTTCTTTCTCCCTTCTAATCATCCATTTTCCATCTCTGTCCTCCCCTTCCGTTTCTCTTCCCTCCCCAGGAGGTCTGGCATCTTTCCTTTTTTTGGTCTCCCTCCACAGATCCACCTTTTCTTAACTACCCTTTCATCCAGCATCTCTCCTTCCTTCCCCACCATCCCAGGGTCCACCATCTCTCCCTTTCTTTTCCCAACTATCCTCCTATCCAGTATCTCTATCCCCCCCTCCACACCATCCCTTGCGTCAAACTTCTCTCCCTTTCTGTACCTTCCCTCCCTAAATCCTATTGTCCATCATCTCTCTCCCTCGCCCCCTCTCCTCTATTTTCAGACCCATTTCTTCCTCCCCAAAGTCCAGCATATGCACATCTCTTTGAACCCCCCTTCCATCCCTCCATGTACTTCTATACCAGGGCCCCCCTCCCCTGCAGGTCTGTCCCCCCTTTGAAGGCCTGCCTCCCCCCTTGAAGGCTTGTCCCCTCCTTGAAGACCTATCCCACCCCTGAAGGCCTGCCTGACGTCAGAGGAGGGGCGGGACCGCGACAGAGGAACCAGCAGCTAACACCGTGATCTTGCTTGCAGGCTGTTACAGCTGGAAGGTAAACAGTGCAGGGAGGCCGGGGGTGGGAGCTGGAAGCCGGACGCCGGGGGGGGGGAAGCCGACAGCAGCACTTCCCGACTGACCCTCTCCCTCGCCTTCTAAAACAGGTGTGGCAGCTGCCGCTCCTGCTTTAGGGGGCGAGGGAGGAGGGTCAGGCGAATCAGGAAGCCATTTTTTTGTGTTTTGAATCGATTCGAAACGATTCACCCGAAGTGAATTGGTGAACTGATTCGAATCGTGAATCGGGCAGCAATAGTGTGTAGTCTGCGCTGATCTATGAGTACACATGACAGCTACAGTGTGGAACTACAAGTGGGGCATACAAATAGGCAGATCATGGGCAGGACTGCCACTTTTCTACGCAGCTTACAGAATAATGTAAGTTATGCATGTCGTATACCACAATTAGGTTCACCCAATTATAGCTGCCATTGGCCTGCGTACAGGGGCATGCCTATATTTAGACACAACATCACAAGTTATAGCTAGTATTCTATAGTGGAACATAAGAACATAACATAACATAACTTTATTTTTCTATACCGCCTTAATCAAAAGAATTCTAGGCAGTTTCCACAAAAGAGAAAAACTGGACAATCAGTGAAATACAAAATAGTAAGAAATGAATTAAAAGACATGAAAAGTTTAAAATTGATAGGATAAGATTAGTTATGTTTAAAAAGTAAAGATAAAAGCACAGATTAAGAAATGAATTTATCAAATAATATTGTCTTGATTTCTTTTCTAAAAGCGCCATAGGACAACATGGCTCCACTGATAAAATTACCCAACCAGGACTGTTGTTTGCTTGCTTGGAAGGCAAGCATCCTATCTAAATAAGACCTGAGTTTACAACCTAAAATCTTCGGGTAAGCAAATAGTTTGCAGTTCCTGGTTATCCGCACAGGGTTATATAAGGCAAAATGAGATAGTAGGTATGTAGCTGCCAATCCCCAAACTGACTTGAAACAGAGGCATGAGAATTTGAACATTACTCGTGCTTCCACTGGCAACCAGTGCAGTGATCGGCAATAAGGACTAATATGATCAATTTTCTTTAGTCCGAATATCAGACGAACAGCCGTGTTCTGCACTATTCTTAATTTTTTCACAACTTTCTTCGGTGCACCCAAATAGACAATATTACAGTAGTCCAATATAGATAATACCAATGCCTGCACTAACAGACTAGAAGCTAAGAAACCAAAATAATCACGCGGCAGCCCTTTGGTCAAAGACCAGCGCCCTAATTGAGACTAGCCCTACCAGCGCACGTTCTAGTTCAGCAGGAACTTGTCTAACTTTGTCTTGAATCCCTGGAGGGTATTTTCCCCTACGACAGACTCCGGAAGAGCGTTCCAATTTTCTACCACTCTCTGAGTGAAGAAGAACTCAGAGAGTGGTAGAAACCTGGAACCTGGGTTCTCCCCGCACTGTATTGGAGCACCCCCTTATAGAACTGCCATCTTAGTGCCAACACTCAGCTACCATTTATATAGCATGAGTTAGAATTCTGAGAGCTTCTTCAAACCCAAATTTGTTTTAACCAACTTCACTTAGTCTTAGTACTGACGTTTCTGTGAATATGCAGAATTTGCTGGCTTCTGAACCAGAAGTCTATAAGATCAGTCAGCTTCCTGTAGACAGAGCTGCCTACCTGAAGAAGGGTCCTTGGGAGAGGGGTCCATATCCTGGCACTTGAGGACTTCGTGCTCACCTAATCTAATTTGAGGTTTTTCAGGAAACTTCTGCAAGGAAATAAAAGGTTTGTAGAATTTTACATTTCATTCTCTTAAAGGAAGAGAACTCCACAGAATATTGAAAGCAGAGCAAGAAATATATTTGAAAAGAGGATTCCAGAAGTCTGTCTAAGAGTTTGACTGCCCTTGGACACATCTTCTTGAAACTTGCCTGAGAAAACTCTGCCTTCCTCTTGCCTCCGGGAGATGGGCCTTTGAACACAGTGACCTTGGGATCATGAATTCCTACCGCATACCTGTGAGTGATCTGGGTGTCTCCTGAATCACCTATTTAAGTTTCATCATGGAGCATCCATCACAGGTTTCAAGGGACAAGGATTTTTTTATTTACATTCATGTTTTTTGCCTGATGAGGACTTGGACCCTTTGTTCGATCCCCAAGATCCTCTCGGGGAACAGGGGGTGTGCGTGGACAATGAGGGAGTCTGTTTTTCTGAGATGCCGGTTGGCGAGGGTGTGTCGATGATGCACATTTTTCACCGGGAAGAGCTGCAGGAGCTTATTCTTCAGGTTTCTTCGGTTTTGCGCTTTGAGGAGGAAGCGAAGGACCCCTCTTACCAGTGGCTTGAATGGCAATCTATTTACCTTTACAAACAATTATCCAGCTGGGAAAATGGCTTTTGGAAATTGCATGCATTATGAAGGACCATTAATACTGTATATATAGGGGTTTAACGCGGGTAATACCGCACGTTAAACCGCCTGCCGCGCTAGCTGCTAACACCTGAATTGAGCAGGCGTTAGTTATTTAGCCGGCCGTGGGGGTTAGCGCGTGATGAAATGTCAGACATGCTAACCCCGCTAGCGCGGCTTGATAAAAGGAGCCCATAGCGTTTGAGCAATGAATTATATGGTTAAGTTCTATTGGAGTGTATGTTACAGTATGTGGGGCATAAATGTTTTAGGGTCTCTTATACAAAGGAATTGAATGGGATTCACTGCATTTATTTCAGTAGCATCGCTACTGTGGCTTTGTAAAAGAGGCCCTTAGAGAGTTTACCAGTGGATAAGCTACTTTTTAAACTTATATACATTGCAAACCTTTCTGAATGGCAGTATATATGTTTTTAATAAATGAAATGAAAAGTGTGTATATATACATACACACCGTATATATTCAAATATAAACCAATCCAAATATAAACCTAGATAACCACCCCCCCCAAAAAAAAAAATAAATAAAGGGGGCAATAGATGACGAATATAATCCGAGGGTTTATATTCAAGTACAGGTGATCCTCTCTCTCCTTCCTCCCCCTCCTTGGCATCCACATTCCTGTTTTCTAAGAGATGTCCTGTCCAGTTCCATTTTGTCCCAACCTGTCTTGACAGGCTCTGTGCTGCTCTTAGCTCCTCCCCACCCATTGTAGGCCTCTCCCTGGGCCTACTTTAAGCCCTGGTGGTCCAGTGATGAGCAGGGATAGAAGTGATCTTTCCTGTGCCCTGTCCTGGCTAATATGTATTACTCCACCCCATTTCTGCCTCCCAGACCCATTGTAGGCCACCCTTAAGCCTTGGTGGTCCAGCAGTGAGCCAGGGCAGGAGCAATCATCCTACACTCCTGTCCTGTGCAATTTTGCTACTTATAATGGCTGCCACAAGTTCCTGCAGCAACCTTGTGAGACTGCTAAACTCGCAAAAGTTTTGCAAGTTTGCCGTAGAAATTTGCGGCAGCCATTTTCAGTGGCGAGACTGCACAGGACAGGAATGTAGGTAGATCACTCCTGCTCCAGCTCACCGCTGTACCACTAGAGCTTAATGTAGGCCTGTGATGGTCCGGAAGGTGGGTGAGGCTGTGCAGAGCTGGGGAGAACTTGAATATAAACCGAGGCACCCATGTTTGAGCCATTATTTTGACCTCCAAAATCTTGATTTATATTCAAGTAAATGTGGTATATATGTATATATGAGGGGTTGTTGCCATTTTCTTAGCAACCGCTTTGAATTTCAATCAGAAATTTTATGTACTTATATAGTCATCATACTTACATATTACTTTTAAACAACATTTAATTATCTTAAGCTGTGTTGATGTTACTAACAGGCTAGCATTACTATCTAGCGATTTTTGCGGGTTAAAAATGTTTGCGCTAAAACACAGTAAAATAACTTCATTCAAATGATACAATTAACAATCACTGGGTTTTACTAAACCGCAGTAGAGGTTTCTACCATGGGTTGGCAAGTTAACTCCTCCGACACTCATAGTAAAAGGAGCAGTTTAGTATAAGGAGCCCAATGTGTCAGAATTTCACTGTGAATACTCAAAGTGTTCACCCTCGGCTTTAAACCAGGCCTTCATTTGCTTTGGGAAGGTTCTTAATAGCCTTATTGATTGGTCAATGTGGTAGGTTGTCCCAGATAATCTACAGCAGTGTTTCTCAACCTGTGGTACGTGTACCCTAGGTGGTACACGGGCCGCCTGTTGGGGGTATACAAACTGACCGTCGATTCCTCCCTGCCACCACCCGCCGCCACCCATTCAGTTATCCCCCACCGCTGCCACAACTCCGGGCAAGGAAGAGCCAGGCACGAGCAGCGATTGCACGCGGAAGGCTTGTGAGCCAGTAGCGTGCAATCATGCACCTTGGGGGCGGCAGTGGACTGGGTGGGAGGAGGAATTGGCGGCAGGTTGGCTTGGGGTCAGGCAAGCTTCGGCATGGGTCGGCTTCGGGGAGAGAAAGAGGAAGGGGGTGGGACAAAGGCTGGAAGGCAGTGAGGGGGAGGGGGCATGAACTTTGGACACAGAAGGGAGGGAGAGGGCATTAACAGGAAAGAAGGAAGAGAGGGGGCATTAATAGGGAGGTAGGGAGGGGGCATGAACTCGGGACACAGAAAGAAGGGCAGGAACATTAATAGGAAAAACAGTAAATGCAGCAATTTTACACAAGGGAGCGAGGAAGGGGGTATTAAGTTGGGACATAGGAAGGAGGGAGGGAATAGAAAGGGACAATTGTTGGACCTGAGTGAGTGAGTGAGAGAGAAAGAGATGGTGCACATGGGGAAAGAAAGAGGAAAGTTGGGCGTAGAGAGGAGTGAGGTAGAGATGCATGGGGAATAGAAGAATGAGAGGGAGAAATGTTGGATATGGTGGTGGAGAAGGAACAGAGGGATAGATTAAAGGGGATACAAAGGGGAGAAATGCTGGGCATAGTGATGGAGGGAGAGATGTGGCATGGTGTTGGAGAGGGGTGATAGAAGGAGTGGTAGTGGTGAAAAATAATCTGGGGGATGAGAGATGAAGAAAAGTTGGACTCATGGAGGGACAGAGAAATGTTCTGCACACAGGGATCTTGGAAAAGATGTTGTGTTTTTCTGCGTCTGCATTTATGGCAAAATCTTAGCACAGGGCAGCTCTGGGGACTTAATGCAATGATACATTTCTGTGTATATTTTACAATGATAGAATCTTATGGTTAGGGTTACCAAATTTTGGGGAATGAAAATCGGGTCCCATGACCTCACCCCCAGGACCACCCCATTTCACCTAGCCATGCCCCAGTCTGCCCCCAACCCCACCCCCTCGATCTGTTTGCTCGTTGGGACAGCATCTGCGCATGTGCTGGTGTGATGCAATGACAACATCGCATGCGCGTGGCATCTCTGCATTGCACCCGCACATGTGCAGATGCCGTCCCGACGTCGCTCGTTGCTGGAAACTTTTCAAAACCCAGACAAGTCATCTGGACATGTCCTCGAAACGGAGAACATTTCTGGGGAAATCCATACCTTTTGTAACCCTAGTTAGAGTAATCAGAGATTTTTCATGAACAAAAACAGCAGTCTGTAATAACAGTAGTTTTGAGAATGAAAGCAAGAGCCCTGTCCGCAGCCCATGGAAATGTGAATTTTTAATAAACAAAGCTGCGCAGTGGTATAAATTATTATCTGGATTTCTTAATAAAAAAACAAAAAACTGGTCTTAGAGACATTTGGAGCATTGAGATTAAGGAGAAATTAGGTTCTTACCTGCTAATTTACTTTCTTTTAGCTTCTCCAGACCAGTAGAGGTTAATCCTTACGAATGGGTATATATCTAATCATGACCAGCAGGTGGAGACTGAAAACAAAACTTTGGGACAGTATATACTATCCTCCCTTCTCTATTTCCCTCAGTCTGCCGAATAGCCAAGCAGAACCAAGAACTGGAAAACAGGAAGAAAACAATACTCCGAACAGGAGTAACAAATAACATACCCAAATGCTGTTGGAAAATGCAGAGGAGAAATACCCGAAGGAAAATGTCCCCACAGCTCGCCAGCTAAGCCAGCCGAGCCACAGCCGCTGTTCTTTAATTCTCCCCGGCCCTAGAAAAATACTAGAACCCGCAGCAAAAAACAAAAACTGCCCGCGAAACAGCCCCAACAACAACAATAACAGACAGGGTGGGGACCTCTACTGGTCTGGAGAAGCTAAAAGAAAGTAAATTAGCAGGTAAGAACCTAATTTCTCCTTCTTTAGCACTCTCCAGACCAGTAGAGGTTAATCCTTACGAATGGGACGTACCAAAGCAGTCCCCTCACGGGCGGGACCCCCGAAGGGCCGATACCAGAACACGCTCACCGAACACCGCGTCCCGACGCGCCTGAACATCTACCCGATAATGCCTAACAAATGAATGCAAGGAGGACCAAACCGCAGCCTTACAAATATCCACCGGAGGCACGAGCGACGACTCAGCCCAAGAAGCCGCCTGACCCCGAGTGGAATGAGCCTTGAGAAACTCTGGAACCGGCTTCTGACTCAGAAGATAAGCGGAAGCAATCGTCTCCTTGATCCAGCGCGCAATAGTAGCCCTAGAAGCTCCAGCCCCCCGACGAGGACCCGCCAGAAGGACAAAGAGATGATGGGAGCTCCGAAATTCCCGGGTCCTCTGCACATAAGCGCGGAGGACCCGACCAACATCCAACTTGCGCAGCTGCCGATGCTCAGAAGAACCCTCCCGACTACCCAAGACCGGGAGGACCACCGATTGATTGACATGAAAAGGAGAAAACTACTTTTGGCAGAAAGGAAGGAACAGGCCGCAAAACAACCCGCTCCCTCGAAAATTCCAGGAAGGGAGCCCTACAAGAGAAAGCCTGTAGCTCAGACACCCGCCTAGCGGAAGTAATGGCCACCAAAAAGACCGACTTCAGCGTAAGGTCCTTCAAAGAAAAGCCATCCAACGGCTCGAAAGGCGGGCGCACCAGAACCGAAAGAACCAGATTGAGAACCCAAGAGGGAATCGAGGGCCTTATGGGAGGCCTGAGCAACTTGGCCGCCCGAAGAAAGCGAATCACATCAGGAATGGCCGACAAACGCAGACCTGTCACCAGCCCCCGAAAAGCCGACAGGGCCGCCAGTGGAACCCGGAGAGAAGACCAAGCCAGGCCTCTATCCAGGCCAGCCTGCAAGAACTCTAGAATGTTAGGCAGGGAAGCGCGAAAAGAGACCACTCCCCGCGCCCGGCACCATTCCTCAAAAAGACGCCAAACCCGCACATAAGCCCGAGAGGTAGAAAGCCTCCGGGACCCCCAAAAGTGTAGAGATCACCTTATCTGAATATCCCTTCTTACTCAGGCGGCCCCTTTCAAGAGCCAAGCCGTAAGACAAAAGGGAGATGGGTCGAATATGGGAATGGGACCCTGCACCAGAAGATCGCACACGAGAGGCAGAGGAAGAGGATCCGCCACCAGATGCCTCACCAGATCCGCATACCACGGACGACGAGGCCAATCCGGAGCCACCAAAACCACCAGCCCCGGGTGGCGAACAATGCGAAGCAGTACTCTGCCCACTAATGGCCAAGGAGGGAACACATACAACAGCCCCTCCGTTGGCCACGGTTGGACCAGAGCATCCAGACCCTCGGCCAGGGTGAAGATGACTGAAGAAGCGGGGTACTTTGGCGTTGCCACTTGTGGCCATCAGATCCATCAGGGGCTGCCCATCCAAGAAGTGACGACTGAGGAAGTCCGCCTGAACGTTTTCTACCCCGACAATGTGAGAGGCCGAGAGGTCCAGAAGATGCGACTCCGCCCAAACCATGAGCCGAGCCGCCTCCTGCGCCACCTGAGTGCTCTTGGTGCCCCCCTGACGATTGACATAAGCCACCGCCGTGGCATTGTCCGACAGGACTCTGACTGACTTGCCCAACAAAAGGGAGTGGAAAGCCAACAGCGCCAGCTGGACCGCTCTGGTCTCCAACACGTTGATCGACCAGGAGGGCTCCTCCGCGGACCAGGTACCCTGAGCTGAGTGACCCAGACACTGAGCCCCCCAACCCAGGAGACTCGCATCCGTAAGGAGCACCGTCCACTGCGGAAGATCCAGACCCACCCCCTGAACTAGGTGAGGGGTCTGGAGCCACCAACGCAGACTGCAGCGCGCCAAGCCTCGCAGGGGAACCGGAACATCCATTCCGTGCCTCTGGGGAGACCACCTCCGGAGCAGAGCATACTGGAGAGGACGCATGTGGGCCCGCGCCCACCTCACCACGTCCAGGGACGCCGCCATCGACCCCAAGACCCGGAGGAAATCTCGCGCCCGAGGACACCGGGACGCCAAAAGCAGGCGAATCTGAGATTGCAATTTTCTCACCCGGGCCTCTGGGAGGAAGACCCTCCCCAAGGAGGTGTCGAACAGCACCCCTAGGTACTCCAGACGCTGAGCCGGGACCAACCGACTCTTGGAAAGGTTGACCACCCAGCCCAGCGACCGGAGAAACTCCACCACCCGAGCCGTAACCCGGGAGCTTTCCTGCAACGACTTTGCCCGAATTAACCAGTCGTCCAGGTAGGGGTGTACCAGGATGCCCTCCGACCGCAAGGCTGCCGCGACGACCACCATCACCTTGGTGAACGTCCGGGGAGCCGTGGCCAGCCCAAAGGGAAGCGCACAGAACTGATAGTGCTGACCCAAGATCGCAAAGCGCAGGGAACGCTGATGAGAGGCCCGAATGGGAACATGCAAGTAGGCCTCCGTCAGATCAAGAGAAGTGAGAAACTCCCCCGGCTGAACCGCCAGAATGACCGACCGCAGAGTTTCCATACGGAAAGAGGGAATCTTGAGAGCCCTGTTGACCCCTTTCAAATCGAGGATGGGCCGAAAGGTCCCCTCCTTCTTGGGCACCACAAAGTAAATGGAGTACCTGCCCGTGCCCCACTCCGGAGGGGGCACTGGAACAACTGCCCTGAGATCTAGCAAGCGCTGAAGGGTCTGGCGAAAAGCCTGCGTCTTCCCAGGAGTCTGACATGGAGAAGCGAGGAAAAAGTCCGGCAGAGAGCGGGCGAACTCCAGGGCATAACCGTCCCGCACCACCCCCAGGACCCACTGATCGGACGTGATCTCGGCCCATTTTGGGGAAAAAGATGCGCAGCCGGGCCCCCACCGGAACCAAAGAGGGCGCCGGCAAGGCATCATTGAGCAGGACGGGAAGCGGGGGAACCGGCAGAGGGATTCCCTGCCCCCCGACGGGCCCCCCGAAAGGGCTGCATGCGTTGGAAGAACCGACCGCGGGAAAACCCCGGAGACTGGAAAGAAGCAGCCCCACGCCCAGGGCGATACTTGCGAAATTCCCGCAAACGCCCCCGGGCCGCACCACCCCGAGACGCAGGGCGGGCACGGTCCTCCGGCAGACGGGGAACTTTCGAGTCCGACAGAGTCTGAATCAACTTATCCAAGTCCTCTCCAAATAAAAACGACCCCCGAAAGGGAAATTTAGTAAGCTAAGCTTTGGACGCAGCATCCGCCGCCCAAGCGCGCAGCCACAACACACGCCTTGCGGCCACGCCAAAAGCCATAGACTTAGCCGAGATCCGCACCAAGTCATATAGAGCATCTGAGAGGAATGAGGCAGCCATCTCAATCTTCGCTACCTCCTGATCCACCAGAGACCAGTCATCAGACTCCCGATCCAAGACACGCTCCGCCCACCGAAACACGGCGCGAGCGACCAGTCCCCCACAAATAGCCGCCTGGACCCCAAAGGCAGAGACCTGAAAATTTTGCTTAAGTATGTTCTCCAACTTGCGCTCCTCAGAGTCCCGCAAGGCAGAACCGCCCTCAACAGGCACGGTATGCCGCTTGGAAATTGCCGAGACCACCGCATCCACAACTGGCGAAGCTAACGTAACCCGATCCCCTTCAGGAATGGGATACAGGCGAGCCATGCTGCGCGTCAGCCGAAACGGCGTCTCCGGCGTTTTCCACTGCTCCAGAATAATATCCCGAATATCCTGATGCATAGGAAAAGAGCGGGAAACGGAACGGATCCCCCGTAACAGAGGGTCCCCCACACGCGGAGTCTCTGGCGGCGCGTCCTCAAAACGCAAAACCGAAGAAACCTGTTGAATAAGGTCAGGCAGCTCATCTCTCTGAAAAAGGCGCACCACGGACGCCTCCTCACTGGAGAACGGGACACCCGACAACCCGCCGCCAGTATCCGTCCCCTCCAGAGGGTCCTGGAATTCCTCAGAAGGGTCCAGGTCCTCCTCCAGACCGACACGTTCCTCCGACCACAAATCCTCGTCCCACGACACCCGCGGACGCTTGGACAAGGGAGGCGGCGGAGGGGACGTCACGTCAGACGAGAGAGGCAAAGCCGCAGGGAGCGCGGAGGAAACCCCACCCCCCGAAACCCCCTGGGCGCAACCGGGACCCGCAGCCGCCTGAAAATAGGCTCTGCATAAAGAAAAGAAAAAATCAGGAGAAAAACCCCCCGAGGGTCCCAAGGGACTCCCTGCCACAGCAGGGGACCCAGCAGAAACCTGCCCCTGCATAGACAAAACAGGGGGAAGGTCACCTGAGGTGGAAGACAAAATGGAGGGGCCAGACAGAGAAGATGGCGACTTTCCCGCCAAAAAAGCTCCCTCCATAGCCTGTAGCGGCTGAGAGACCTGAACAGTCTCAGCCGCTAAAGCAGGCAAGCCGGCATTAGCTGTCAAAAAATCAGCTGAGAGGGAATCCTCAAAAACCCGACCGTCGGCGGCTCGGGGAATCCCTCCGTGGGCGGATGGAGAAGACCGGGCTTCTCCACTGCTCCTTGCCGACTCACGAGGCACCATCGGCGGGGAGCTCTGGGCGCCTGCAGCCGCTGCCGACGGAGCTCCACCACCTCACCGACCCAAACCGCCGAGTTCAGGCCGGCCGCGAGTGCCTCGCGGCTGGACCTAATTGTGTCCCACTCCCCCGGAGAAGGGCACAATTGCTCCATACGCAACCTAGCTAGAAAAAAGTGCCGGTTAGATGAAAAAATACAGTAAAATACAGTTTTCTTAAAGGGAAACAACCCTCCAGACCAGCACTACATCAGGATTTTTTTTTTTTTACAGAACAGACTCCACAGGCTCTCGAAGCAATATGCCTTGCTTGATTTAGGGGGCAAGGCTTACTGCTGAGGCTCCTCTAAAAAAATGTGGGGAGGTGGAGGAAGTGGGGGGAGGGACCCCGCTCGAGACCCGCCGGGTTTGACACCCCCGAGGTCGGACGAACCCCCAAACAGGGTCCGCCCAAGCTCCGTCCGGCCAAAAACAGGGACAATAAACCCCCTAAACAAATTCCAACAGCCCTACCAAGGGAGATGGGTACAGATCACATCAACACCTGCTGGAGACTGAAAGAAGACTGAGGGAAATAGAGAAGGGAGGATAGTATATACTGTCCCAAAGTTTTGTTTTCAGTCTCCACCTGCTGGTCATGATTAGATATATACCCATTCGTAAGGATTAACCTCTACTGGTCTGGAGAGTGCTAAAGAAGTGTCAGATTTCTGCTTCTCAATGGCCACGCATTTGGTCCTGGAGAATGAGATGTACAGTGTCAGCATCTATGAGACAAACCTGGTTCTTTTTATTACATAAAGATTTTTGGACCCCAGTTCGTTTACAGAAGTTGGATAGCTCTAAGTCTAATAGATGCTGGCACTGTAATCTAGAAGCAGGAACTTTAGATCATCTACTTTTTCATTGTCCCTGCATTATAAACTTTTGGAATTCAATTTGGTCTCAAATAAATTGTTTATTAGAAAACCATGTTGCTTTATCCTATGATACTGTTCTGTTTGGAATGTCTATAAGGAGAAAAAGCACAGTTACTTACCGTAACAGGTGTTATCCAGGGACAGCAGGCAGATATTCTTGACTGGTGGGTGACGGCACCGACGGAGCCCCGGTACGGACAATTTTAGAGTGATTGCACTCTAAGAACTTTAGAAAGTTCTAGCTAGGCCGCACCGCGCGTGCGCGAGTGCCTTCCCGCCCGATAGAGGCGCGCGGTCCCCAGTTAAGATAAGCCAGCTAAGAAGCCAACCCGGGGAGGTGGGAGGGACGCAAGAATATCTGCCTGCTGTCCCTGGATAACACCTGTTACGATAAGTAACTGTGCTTTATCCCAGGACAAGCAGGCAGCATATTCTTGACTGATGGGTGACCTCCAAGCTAACAAAAAGCGGGATAGAGGGAAGGTTGGCCATTAGGAAAATAAATTCTGTAAAACAGATTGGCCGAAGTGTCCATCCCGTCTGGAGAATGCATCCAGACAATAATGTGATGTAAAAGCGTGAACTGAGGACCAAGTAGCAGCCCTGCAGATTTCCTCAATGGAAGTGGAACGGAGGAAAGCTACAGACGCTGCCATAGCTCTAACTTTGTGGCCCATGACAAAACCTTCCAGTGTCAGGCCCGACTGAGCATAACAGAAAGAAACGCAAGCAGCAAGCCAATTGGAGAGAGTGCGTTTGGATACAGGATGACCCAACTTGTTAGGATCAAAGGACAAAAATAGTTGAGGGGAAGATCTGTGTGTTCAAGATAGTAAGCCAGAGCACGTTTACAGTCCAAGGTATGCAAAGCCTGTTCACCTGGAAGAGAATGAGGCTTTGGAAAAAATACAGGTAGGACTATGGACTGGTTAAGATGAAAGTCAGACACAACCTTAGGAAGAAATTTGGGGTGTGTACGGAGAACCACCTTATCATGGTGAAAAACGGTGAAAGGTGGATCGGCCACTAGTGCATGCAGCTCACTGACTCTCCTGGCAGAAGTGAGAGCTATAAGGAAGACCACTTTCCAGGTAAGAAATTTGAAATGCGCTGTAGCCAAAGGTTCAAAAGGAGGCTTCATTAAAGCGGAAAGAACCACATTGAGATCCCAGACCACAGGAGGAGGCTTGAGAGGTGGTTTCACATTGAAAAGGCCCCTCATAAATCTAGAAACTAAAGAATGAGCCGAGAGGGGTTTTCCATGAACCGGCTCATGAAAAGCAGCAATGGCACTAAGATGAACTCTGATAGAAGTAGATTTAAGGCCAGAGTCAGACAAGGAAAGAAGATAGTCCAACACCAGTCCCACTGCTAGAGACATGGGATTATGGTGATGTAAGAGGCACCAGGAAGAAAACCGAGACCACTTCTGTTGATAACACTGAAGAGTGGCCGTTTTCCTGGAAGCATCAATGATAGAACGGACAGGCTAAGAAAGGAGTGAGTGAGCCGAAGTCAGCCCAAGAGATACCAAGCCGTCAGGTGCAGAGACTGTAGGTTGGGATGCAGTAGGGTCCGCTAATGCTGAGAAAGCAGAGAAGGAAACAGTGGAAGAGGTATGGGTTCCCTGGAACTGAGTTGAAGTAGAAGGGAGAACCAATGTTGCCTGGGCCACCGTGGAGCGATGAGAATCATGGTGGCTTGTTCCCTCCTGAGCTTGAACAGTGTTCGAAGCATGAGCGGTAGAGGGGTAAATGCATATAGGAAGAGACTGGTCCAATCCAGGAGAAATGCATCGGGAGTCTGTTGAAACACCTGCTGACAGAGATGAAGGATTGTGTGAAGGCGGTTGGATGGAAGAAACGCCCTCATCAGAACAGTGTCCAGAATGGCTCCAATAAATTGAAGTCGCTGGGTCAGAATGAGGTGAGACTTGGGTAGATTGATTTCGAACCCCAACAGTCGAAGGAAGTGAATGGTCTGATTGGTTGCAAGCAGAACCGCCTGAGGGGAATGAGCCTTGATCAACCAGTCGTCCAGATAAGGGAAGACTTGAAAGTTGTGAGAGCGGAGGTAGGCCGCTACCACAATCAGACATTTGGTGAATACCCTGGGAGAGGAGGCCAGGCCGTAGGGTAGCACCTTGTACTGATAATGATGTTGATTGATGAGAAAGCGCAGATATTGCCTGGACGTCAGATGAATAGGAATATGCGTGTAAGCCTCTTTGAGATCGAGGGAGCATAGCCAGTCGCCCTGAGTGAGAAGAGGGTAGAGGGTGGCAAGAGAGAGCATTTTGAACTTCTCTTTGACCAAACATTTGTTGAGATCTCTGAGATCTAAGATGGGTCTGAGGTCTCTGGTCTTTTTGGGAACTAGGAAGTACCTGGAGTAAAATCCCTGACCTCGCTGATCTTGAGGAACTTCTTCGATGGCATTGAGAAGAAGGAGGGATTGAACCTCTTGAGCGAGAAGGAGGGACTGAGACTTGTTGGAAGCAGACTCTTTTGGCAGGCCTAACGGCGGAGGAGTCTGAAAATTGAGGGAGTAGCCATGGGCTATGATCGAGAGCACCCACTGGTCGGTGGTAATTACCTCCCATCGAGAGTGAAAAATGGTTAATCGACCTCCTATGGGCTGTGGAAGAGGGCAGGAGGGAGGAAGACTGGCAATGCCCTGGAGAAGGGAGTCAAAAGGGCTGAGTCGGCTTAGTCTGAGTGACAGGCTTTATGGCAGGCGGCTGTTGCTGACGAGCTTGTTGCTGCTGTTGCCGATGCCTCCGAGGTTGTGGAGGGTGAGGCTGAACCGGCCGAGCAGAAAACCGCCTCTGATAGGATGGCTGCTGTCTAAATGGACGAGGAGGAGGAGGCTTCTTCTTATTTTTCAACAGGGTATCCCACCTCGTCTCGTGGGCAGAGAGCTTTTGAGTGGTGGTATCCATAGATTCTCCAAAGAGCTCATCACCCAGGCAGGGAGCATTGGCAAGGCGGTCCTGGTGGTTCACATCAAGGTCTGAGACTCGGAGCCATGCCAATCGTCTCATCGCAACAGACATAGCCGTGGCTCGGGATGTGAGTTCAAAAGTATCATAGATTGACCGGACCATGAACTTCCTAAGTTGCAGGAGACTGGAAGTGCATTGTTGGAATGCAGGAAGCTTATGGTCAGGAAGATACTTTTGAAAAGAGGAGACTTGCTGAATCAAATGTTTCAGGTAAAAAGAGAAGTGAAACGCATAATTACCTGAACGGTTGGCCAGCATTGCATTTTGGTAAAGTCTTTTACCAAATTTATCCATGGCCTTGCCCTCTCTGCCAGGAGGGACAGAGGCATATACACTAGAGCCTGCCGATTTTTTTAGGGTGGACTCCACCAGCAGAGATTCATGGGGCAGCTGGGGTTTGTCAAACCCTGGAATAGGAATCACTTTGTAAAGCGATTCCAGCTTCCTAGGAGCTCCTGGAACGGTGAGAGGAGTTTCTAAATTTTTGTAAAAGGTTTCCCTCAAGATGTCATGGAGGGGTAACTTTAAAAATTCTTTCGGAGGCTGGTCAAAATCCAAAGCATCAAGAAATGCTTTGAATTTTTTAGAGTCAGACTCTAGAGGGATGGAAAGGGTGTCCGACATCTCCTTAAGAAACTTGGTGAAGGAGGAGTGCTCTGGCTTACCAGCAGGATCCTGCACCGATGTAACATCCTCCTCCGAGGAATAATCTGCCTCGGTACCGAGGGGGTCATCAGAATCATCCCACAAATCAGGGTCCCGTACCGATGAAAGACGGTCCTGAGAAAGTGGTGTCGAAGGTTCGGTATGCTTGGTTTTGCATACCGAGTTACCAGACCTCATGGACACCGTACCGGGTGACTGTACAGCGGTACGGGTGTCAGAGAACGGTACCGGCTCCGAAGTCGAGTAAGCAGTGCGTCGAAGAGACTTCGGTTCCGCCGAGAGAACAGGCATAGAAACAGATTTTTGCGGTGCCGACAACGTCGAAGCCGACAAAACAGGCTGTTCGACAATCGGCACCGAAGGCTCAGTAGGTACCGACACTGGAAGGCTCGGAGTCAGCAGAGCCGGGAGCAAGTGTTGTAACTGCTCCTTAAGTTGGACCTGAAGGATGGATGCTATTCTCTCATCCAGAGACGGTCCCGATGGCACCGGTACCGCTTTTTTCTTGCTCGGTACCTGCGGTGCAGCTCGACGCTCAGGCGAAGTCGATGTCGATGAAGAGGCAGTGACTTCAATGGGAGCGGAGCGTTTGCGGGGCCGGCGCGCAGTCTGCAGGACTTGGCTCACTGCTTGTTCGACTGGCGGGCCAAGGACAGTAGGGGATGGCTTCTTAGCCGGCTTACCTACAGGGTGCGACACCGAGGATGGATCTTGCGGTGTCGAAGTCACCGGTGCCGATTTGGAGGAAGATGACGGTGTCGATGCCGGGGGAACTTCCATGGCGGCACCGAAAAGAATCCGCTGTTGAATTTGGCGATTCTTTAGAGTTCTCTTTTGGAGAGAACTGCAGCGGGTGCACGTTTCTGTTCGATGGTCCGGACCCAGACACTGAAGGCACCACTTGTGCGGGTCGGAAAGAGAAATAGGACGTGCACACCGCTGACACTTCTTAAAACCCGGTGAAGGGGGCATGAAGGGAAAAACGGCTGTAGCAAAATCGAAGCCCGAGGCTTCGATGGTGCCAACAGGCCCCGCCGGGGCTGACCGGAAAAAAGTCGAAAAAAATTGACTTTTTTTTTTTTTAAAATAAAAGAAAAAAAAACGATAAGGTGAATAAATCACAACAAGAAAATAACGCGCGAGCGGGAAGGCGAGAAAAATTTGAAAAAATTTTCCAACAGCAGTTGGAACACGCGTCTTCTTAGCTCCGCGGAAACTAAGAAACTGGGGACCGCGCGCCTCTGTCGGGCGGGAAGGCACTCGCGCATGCGCGGTGCGGCCTAGCTAGAACTTTCTAAAGTTCTTAGAGTGCAATCACTCTAAAATTGTCCGTACCGGGGCTCCATCGGGGCCGTCACCCATCAGTCAAGAATATGCTGCCTGCTTGTCCTGGGATAAAGTCAATTATCATCACATAACAACAAACTTTTAATGATAATGACGGGAGTTGCTATTAAGCATATTATGAATAATTGGAAGAATTATACCAATCTTAATTATACATTTTGGTGGAATTCCTTGTGTCATATTTTTAAGATGGAGAGAGTAATTGCTTTGCAGAAAGGTAATTATAATAATTTTATAAAGATTTGGGGGCCATTGGTTAAATATTGTAATGAATAGGCATTGTTTTCCTTTGTTGAAATTTTAGTTATATAAAGGGGGAGGGAGGGTGGTGGGGGTATGTAATGTTTCATGATAATGAAATGGTGGGGAGGGGGAGGGGGGTTATTTATTTATTTATGTATTCATGATATTAATGAAAGATATACAAGTGATGTATGATTGTTCTTATGTTGTATTTTTGTGCACTTGTTGTATGATTTAAAATGAATAAATAATGTTTAAGAAAAACAAAGGATGCTGTAGGAAGGAGGAGTGCCAGGGATTTCTATACAAATGCAAAATGGGCATTAGAAGTCCTGGCCATGCTGAGACCAGGAGAGGGCACCATGTCCACCCCATCCAGTGCCAGTTACACAGAAAAGAATCAGAGTTCTAGTATAATGACATTGAAAAGATGGATTAGAAACATTAACTAGCTTGAAGAACCTTTACTCGCTCCATAAAGGTCAAATGAGAACCTTGAAAGTAATTCTACCTGGAGCCCATGTATGGCCTTTTGCAACTGGAGCCCCTTCTTATAATCTGCCATCCAGTCTGACCCTGCAGAAAAATAAAGAAGGTGAGATTCTGTAATTTACTCACAATGAGGAGCACCAGGTCCCTTAACAGTCACAATTAATTCTTGGTCAAGGAGGCTTAGAAATCAAAGCAGGAAGCGAGAACATCTTTGTCCTGAAAGCAAGTTGGGAGTATTAAAATGGGAAGGCCGTACTCAGAGAACCAAGGGCTTAAATAACTGCTAAATGGATTCTCAAAACGGGGTGGGAGGAAGGAGCAACTAGGAGGATCGCCTTGTAAAAACACTAATCCTTGTAGATCCTTTTAATCAGAGTTAGTCAGTCTGTCTTAGTTAAGCTTTGTTCCGAGTAAAATCATCTGTACTTCTCTCTCAAGAACGTCGCTATACCTGTTTTCAGAGGTTTAGCAATGATCGCTGCTAACCGACTCAATTCACAAAATGACCCACCATGTATTTTCCCCTCGATCGCCCATTTTCAAATCCGGCCATGCAAATTAGTAAAACACCATGCAAAAGAGCCAAGCGATTGATTCACTTACATTTGCTTGGCTATTTTGCATCGGGTTTTACGATCCTAAAACCCGACTGCTGTAGACCTTTCAGTAACTGTGTTACCGACAGGTCTGCCTGGGGTTTATTTGGTTTTTTTTTGCAATGGCACAGATATTTTGTGTGTATTACACATGCAAAATATCTGCCCAATTAAAAAGCCCCCCCGACAGCGCCCCCCCTCCCCCATGCGCAAATATGGAACGGGGGGATGTCCACTCCCTCCTGCCACCAGACATATCCCGCAGTCATGGATCTTAAATATGGCAGGAGGGATGCCCACTCCCCCCACCCAATGGTAGGAGGGATGTCTACTCCCTCCTGCCGTTGGCCACCCCCCATACCTTTAAGTCAGGAGCAGAGTAGCCCAGACCCTCCTGCTCCTCTGGCCAAGGGGCCTAAGGCCCTGATTGGCTCAGGCACCTCCCTTGGCAAGATATAGGGGGCCATTTACTAAATGCTAATGCACATTCATGGGCAGTGAGCAGCTGATTTTTTAAAGGGAGCCTAAAGTTAGATGCCTCTTAGGTGCCTAACTTACCCCCCTCCCCACAATTTTACAAAATCACACAAGAAACTTTTAGCACCGGCTGGCGCATTGAATGCTCTGATGGTCATAGAGTTCCTATCAGTGTCGAAGCAGCGCAGAGCATTCAGCGCACCAGCTGGCACTAAAAACCACTTGTGCGGTTTTGTAAAATGGAGGGGGGGTTAATTGGCAAATTATCCTTAGCCTCAATAATTGGTAAAAATAAAATTTATTTGGGCAAAAGGGACCTATCGCATGGTGCTTAATGTCTAAGTGGGGGTTTCTATTGGCGGAGCATGACAGGCGCAACTAAGCGCGATTCTCTAAAAATGCAGGCACCTGACATGTAGGCCTTTAAATCCCTCGTCTACATTTCAGGCGCCTAGACTAAGTGTGATTCTGTAAATGGCACCTAACTGTGACTGACAAGCGGCTGACGCCATTTTTCTAGGCGCTGGCCGATGTAGGCATTGTTTATAGAATTAGCCCCTTAGTGTGTGCTATCTGCCGCTGTACCCATGTTATTCCTGTGCATTAGCAGAAACTCACATTGATGTCCATTAAAGCGCACTGACAATTAGAAAACGAGCCCTATAACGTTCCAAATTCTAAAGCCTTTTCCACATAAGATCTTCTTCCAGAAATTAAAGGAACTCCCAATGGTTAAAGTCTCCAGCATGGTGTAGGAGATAATCTTGGATCCTACCGTGTGCATGTTCCAGCAGCAGGACACAGGTGATCTGTAGCACAGCAATGAGTTTCATCATGCAGGAAGGGCGGATGAGTCCTGGATCCTAAAGCCTGTTTCCTCAAACTGCAGGTGAAATGTAATAAGCCAGAGTTTCTAAACTTCTTCAAGCCAAGTACCCCCTAAGTCTAACAAAAATCAACCGAGTATCCCTGGCCAAGCTCCACCCCAGACTCCACCCCATAATAATAGTAGTAATTGTAATGCAATTTCTTCCATTCATTTTTCATATACAGGTACACACATATTAGCAACCACAAAATTTTAAAAAAAACCCCACAAAGCACACTGTACACCAGGGGTGTCAAAATCCCTCTTCTAGGTCCGCAATCCAATCGGGTTTTCAGGATTTCCCCAGTGAATATGCATGAGATCTATTAGCATACAATGAAAGCAGTACATGCAAATAGATCTCATGCATATTCATTGGGGAAATCCTGAAAACCCGATTGGATTGCAGCCCTCGAGGAGGGACTTTGACACCCCTGCTGTACACAGAGAAAGCACAGTTACTTACCGTAACAGGTGTTATCCAGGGACAGCAGGCAGATATTCTCACATGTGGGTGACGTCATCCACGGAGCCCCGACACGGACAGCTGAATTTGGGGCCAAATTAAATTCCAAAAGGCATTTACACATGGACAAAAAAAAATTAAATGATCCAGTGTCCCTATTTCTATTCTACAATGCCAGCATCTATTGGATCTAGTACTATCTATCTTTTGCAGGCGCGTAGGGGTCCATAACACGCTATGTAACAAAAACATCCATGTTTGATTCATAGATGCTGACTTTGTAGATCTTAATCTCCAGGACCAAAATCGTGGCCATTGAGACTCAGAAATTGTCTGTCCAATCTCAATACTCCAAATATCCCTAAGTCCATTTTTCTTTTTTTTATTTAAAAATCCATATAACAATTTATACCATTTTGCGGCTTAGTGACCCAAGTAATCTGCCTGGAAACATAAAACCTGCAGACTATATTGAGTATTAAGATCTTTCCATTCAGGGAACCCTGCCTGAATGGCCTGCTTCAATTGCATCCATTTAAAATATTGTGTTTTATTTAAGCCAAATTTGTTTTGCAATTGTGAAAAACTAAGCAGTGATCCTTCTGAAATGACATCATTCAATGTCCATATACCTGCAATTATCCATTGTTTTCAGACTTGATTGAAGTTTCAAGCTTGCTATGCTGCACCACGCATGTGCATGCCTTCTCCCTCCACTAGAGAGCGCATCCCCACCTCGTGGTCCTCAGTTCCATAGCTAGCAAAGAAGCCATCCCCGGGGAGGAGGGCGGGTTGTGAGAATATCTGCCTGCTGTCCCTGGATAATACGGTAAGTAACTGTGCTTTATCCCAGGACAAGCAGGCAGCATATTCTCACATGTGGGTGACCTCCAAGCCAACCAAAAAAGGGCAGGTGGGAGGATGGCAATTTAGGAAAACAGGTTACGCAAAACCGACTGGCCAAACCGGCCGTCGCTCCTGGACAGTGTATCCAGACAATAGTGGGAGGTGAAAGTATGAACCGAAGACCAAGAGGCAGCCTTGCAGATATCCGCAACCGGAGTAGACTGGAGGAAAGTAACCGAAGCTGCCATAGCCCGGACCTTATGCCCCTTGACTCGGCCATGGAGCGTGAGACCAGCCTGAGCATAGCAAAAAGAAATACAAGCAGCCAACCAGTTGGACAAGGTGCGCTTGGAGACAGGACGTCCCAACTGATTAGGGTCGAAGGACAAAAACAATTGAGGAACCTTCCGATGAGACTGAGTGCGTTGAAGATAAAAAGCTAACGCCCTCTTACAGTCAAGCGAATGAATCGCCACCTCGCCAGGATGAGAGTGGACAATGGACTGATTGAGGTGGAAATCAGACACAACCTTAGGTAAAAATTTAGGATGGGTGCGGAGAACCACCTTGTCATGATGGAACACAGTAAAAGGTGGGTCCGCAACCAAAGCCTGCAGCTCACTAATCCGCCTAGCGGAAGTGAGCGCAACCAAAAAGATCACCTTCCAAGTGAGGAACTTGAGATGAGATTTGTCCATAGGCTCAAACGGTGGTTTCATCAGTTGAGCCAGTACCACATTCAGATCCCAAATCACAGGAGGAGGTTTCAGAGGAGGATGGACGTTCAAAAGACCCCTCATGAAACGAGTAACCAGAGGATGAAGGGAGAGAGACCTACCCTCGAGATGCCGATGGAAAGCAGCAATAGCACTGAGATGCACTCTAATGGAAGTTGTCTTCAGACCGGACTGAGATAAATGAAGCAAATAGTCCAGGACCGAAGCTACCGGAACCGAGATCGGGTCCAGATGATGAGAGGAACACCAGGATGAAAATCTAGTCCATTTCTGAGAATAGCAAAGTCGAGTAGAGACCTTGCGCGAAGCCTCCAAAACCTCCCTGACAGAGTGAGAAACAGGAACTGAAGTCAGGGGGAAAGGAACCAAGCCGTCAGATGTAATGACTGAAGAATGGGATGCAACAGCAAACCCCGACTCTGAGACAGCAGAGAGGGAAAAACAGGCAGAAGCAGAGGCTCCCGGACACTGAGTTGAAGAAGCAGGGAGAACCAGGGCTGACGAGGCCAACAAGGCGCAATGAGAATCAGATGGGCCCGTGTCAATTTGAGATGGACCAATGTCCTCAAGATCAGAGGGAAAGGAGGAAAAGCATAAAGGAACCTCCCTCCCCAGTCGAGAAGAAAGGCATCGGCCTCTAGACGATCCGGAGAGTACATCCGAGAACAATAGAGAGGAAGTTTGTGATTCTCTGGAGAAGCAAACAGATCTACTTGAGGAGTCCCCCACCGGTCGAAGACTTGATGCAGGACCCGAGAGTGGAGCGACCACTCGTGCGGCTGGAGAAGGCGACTCAGTTTGTCCGCCAGACAGTTCCGCTCCCCTTGAATATAAACTGCCCGAAGGAAGATGTTCTGAGAGACCGCCCACTCCCAAAGGCAAAGGGCCTCCTGGCACAGAGACCAAGAGCCTGTCCCCCCCCTGTTTGTTCACATAGTACATTGCCACCTGGTTGTCCGTCCGCACTAGGACTACTCGATCGCGGAGCAGGTGGCAGAAAGTCCGAGCAGCCAGAAAGATGGCGCGAAGCTCCAAGACATTGATGTGACAAAGACAGTCCTCCGCTGACCACAGTCCTTGAGTCCGCAGACCGTCGAGATGAGCCCCCCAAGCGTACTCTGAAGAGTCCGTGGTTAGGACCTTGTGATGCGGAGGGGCGAGAAAGAGCAAACCCCTGGAAAGATTGGAAGAGTTGGTCCACCAATGGAGCGAGCGTTTCAAAGAGGGAGTCACCGTCACAGGGGTGGAGATCGGGTCCCGATCCTGACGCCACTGCCAGGCCAACGTCCACTGAGGAAGCCTCAGATGCAAGCGGGCAAACGGCGTGACATGAACTGTAGATGCCATGTGACCCAGCAGAATCATCAGGCGCTGAGCTGCGCTGCGCCGATACCGAGGGCAGCAGTGAGATCTGGCGACTCAGGTGGATAAGGGCCTCCAATCTTGGTATTGAAAGTGCAGCTCCCCCACCTGGAAACGCAGAAACTTGCGGTAGGCGAGATGCACCGGAACATGGGTATAAGCCTCCTTCAAGTCGAGGGAGCACATCCAGTCCCCCTTGTCCAGGAGCGGGTATAGGACCGGCAGAGATAGCATAGGGAACTTCTCCCGAACAAGGAACTTGTTGAGCCTCCGGAGGTCCAAAATGGGGCGCAGGTCCCCGGTCTTCTTCGGGACCAGAAAATAGCAGGAGTAGAATCCCTTCCCCCGCTGATCGTGGGGTACCCGCTCCACCGCCCGGAGACCCAACAAGGCCCTGGCCTGCGAGAGGAGAAGGGGGAGCTGCGTCCTGTTGGAAGGACACGCGCCGAGCGGACTGTCCGGCGGGAGTTCCCTGAAGTTGAGGGAATAACCCTCCGAGATGACTCTGAGGACCCAAGCATCGGAGGTGATGAGAGTCCAAAAGGGATGAAATGCCCTCAATTAACCCCCGATGGGCAACGGGGTCGATGACAGTGCGGAGGGGGCCCGCTCCCATCCTCTCAAGGCGTCAAAAAGACGGTGCAGGCTTAGATGCCCCTTGCGCCTGAGGCTTCTGCTGTTGAGCCCTGGACTGCTGAGGGGGTCTCCTCGGCGGGGGCCTGGAGAAGGCCGGCGTGGTCTTCTGTGGATAGCGCCGAGGTGGAGGATGGTAAGGCTTCGGAGCCGACGACTTCGCCTTGGGGCGCACAAGGGAGGCGAAGGAGCGTTCATGCTCGGAGAGGCATTTAGTGGCCGCCTCCAGAGACTCATCAAAGAACTCCGAGCCCACGCAGGGCAAGTTGGCCAGGCGCTCCTGCAGGTTGGGGTCCATATCCACGATACGCAGCCACGCCAGGCGACGCATCGCCACCGCAAACGCGGAGACCCTAGAGGTCAGTTCGAAGGCGTCGTAGGTGGCATGGAATAGGAAAAGGCGCAGCTGAGACAGAGAGTCCATCAGCTTTCCAAAGTCCCCCCTATGGGATTCAGGCATGACCCCTTGATAACGGGGCATGGACTTGACCAGATGACGAAGGTACGAGGTGAATGTAAACGCATAGTTTAGTACCCTATTCGCCATCATGGAATTTTGGTATAGGCGCCGCCCGAACTTATCCAGGGTGCGCCCCTCACGCCCTGGGGGAACCGCCGCGGGCACCCGAGAAGGTTGGGACTTCTTAAGAGAAGACTCCACCAGCAAGGACTGGTGGGATAACTGAGCCTTCTCAAAGCCCTTACAAGGCACCGTGCGGTATTTGGATTCCATCTTGGAGGGGACAGCCGTCACCGCATAGGGGGAATCCAAATTCCGCAAGAAAGTCTGCTGCAGAACCTTGTTCAAGGGCAGGCGTGGAGACTCCCGAGGAGGAGAGGGAAAATCCTGTTCCTCCAAAAACTCTTTGGAATACTGAGACCCCGCTTAAAGGTCCAGATCCAAAGCCTTCCCCATATCGACCACAAACCTCGAAAACGAGGAGGGACGGAAAGGAGGGGAAGGAGAGCGAGAGCCTCGAGCAGCCGAAAACGACGGGGACGTCTCGCGAGAGTAGCGGGGCTCACGACCAGTGCCAGCCTCCGACCCCTAGGACCCCGCGCCGAGGGAACGCGTCGGGGTCGGAGACCTCCGAGGTCCCGAGGAGCCCCTCGGGGAAAACCTCGGGGTCTGGGGCACAGAGACCTTCCGCCGGCGCGGGGAGAAATCCCTCGAGCCCCGTGGCGAACCCTTCCTAGCAGGAGAACGGAACAGCCTCGGGTTAGACAGGCTGAGCTCCAAAACCCTAAGCGCCTCAACCTCCCGGGCCGGCGAGGAGCGACCCCGCCGCCGAGGAGACCCACGAGGACGTTTGGACCTCCTTGATTGGCGCTTCGCCCGAGGCCGGCCCGAGGGCGAGGACCCGTGGGAGGCTCCCGACGAGGAGTCGGAGGAAGAAATCCTGCGAACCCGACGCACCTTGTCCCGAGGTCGAACACTACGCTCCGGCTGGTCCGGTGCCGAGACCGAGGCTAAGGCCGGGGCCGAGGCAGGTGGCATCACCGGGGCCGAGGCCGGGGCAGAGGACGGCTGCAAATGGGCCAGGGCGGAGGTCAGCTCCGAGGAGATAAGTGCTCGGAGCATGTCCTGGAACACAGGGACGGCCATCATAGACGGCATGTCCGACGCCGTCGGGTGCTCCGCAGAGGGCGACCTCAGCAGTGAGTATTCCCGAGGAGCACCCGACTTCGACGTCCGCGGCAGGGCCGAGGACGACCCACCCGCCCCCATCGAGGAACCCGAAGAAGGCTTCTTCGAGGACCCTGGAGCTGAGGAAGGAAGCGGGGACTTACCCGGGGCCGACTTCGGGGTCGAGGATGAAGGCTTAGAAGAAGAAGACATCCGAGGCGAGGTCGAGGGTACCGAGGCCGAGGTCAAAGCCGGAGCCGAAGCCGAGGCCGACGTAGAGGCCTTCCCCGCCACGGGTTACACAATGAAGAGTTCTGCCATACGAGCACGCCGGCGGCGGAGCGCCCGAGGTTGGAAAATGGAACACCGAGGGCAGGAGTCCGTTGGGTGATCCGCACCCAAGCAGATGAGGCACCACCGGTGGGGATCGGTGATCGAGAGCAACCGATCGCACCGGGTGCACTTCTTGAAGCCTGACAGAGGCCGGGACATGAACAAAAAACAAGGCCGCAAACGAACGAGGTCCCGCGGCCGCGGCAACCGGGAGCCCCCGGTGCCTTCACGAGAATTTTTTTTTTTTCGACAATTTACACTTCGCAGATGAAGGGAAAAAACAAAAAATGCAGAGCGACCAAGGAAAACAACCCAGCCGCGGTGACAGAAGGCAAAAAGGCACGGAGCAGAAACACGACAGGGCTTCTGGCTCCGCGGAAGAAACAGAACTGAGGACCACGAGGTGGGGATGCGCCCTCTAGTGGAGGGAGAAGGCATGCACATGTGTGGTGCAGCATAGCAAGCTTGAAACTTCAATCAAGTTTGCTTGAAAAGCTGTCCGCGTCAGGGCTCCGTGGATGACGTCACCCACATGTGAGAATATGCTGCCTGCTTGTCCTGAGATAAAATGTTAATTATCATTTATATTGGGGGGGGTTTCAAAGAGGTCAAGGCAGATGACTTTAAAATATGCAATATCACCTCAGTAACAACTATAGAAAAACAGACAAATATAGCACAAAATATAGACAGCAGATATAAATTCTCAAAACGGACACATTTCGATCACTAAATTGAAAATAAAATCATTTTTCCTACCTTTGTTGCCTGGTGATTTCATTAGTCTCTGGTTGCACTTCCTTCTCACTGTGCATCCAATCTTTCTTTCTGCCTCCTTTCTTCCTCTCCTCCGGATCTCATTCTCTTCCCCAACCAACATCTCTCTCTGTCCCTCCATGAGTCCAACTTTTCTTCCTCTCTCCTCCACTCCCATTGGCAACATGTCTCCCTCTCTCTCTCACTGTCCATCTGTCTTTCTCTCATTTCCTCTCCTGCAGCAAAGGGAATCGGCAAAGAGAGAGAAAGATCTAGGGTGCATCTCTCCCACTCTCTCTACTGACACATCCAACATTTCTCCCTCTCTCATCCCCTGGATCATGTGCAGCATTTTTCACTACTGCCCACCAGCCTCATGCCCATTTCTCCTTCTATCATCCCTCTCCAGCACCATGCCAATCTCTCCTTCCATCACTATTAGTATTAGTAGTGAATGTTATGTTTGTCGGTTTTTAAAATTTTATTCAATTTTTGAACTTATGTAAATCACATTGGATTTGGACTATGGAAGTACGGTAATCAAAGAAAAACTATGTCCAACATTCCTCCCCCTTGCATCTCCTTCAAATTCTCCCTCTGTCCACCACATGCAACATTTCTCCCTCTCATCCTTCTCTTCCCCATGCATCTCTACCTCACTCCTCTCTCTATGCCCCAATTTCCTCTTTCTTCCTTTCCCCATATGCATCATTTTCCCTCTCATTCACACACCCATGCCCAACAATTCTCCTTTTCTATTCTCTCCTATATCCCAAGTTAATGCCCCTTCCTCCCTTCTTGTATCTCGTTCATACCCTCTCCCTTCCTTCTGTGTTCCAAATTCGTGCCCCCCTCCCTGTCTTCCAGCCTTTGTCCCAAATTTGTGCCCCTCCCATGTCTAAACACACTTCTTTCCCACCTCCATTTTCCTTTTGTCCCATGTTGATATCCCCTCTCTCCCTTACTTGCTCACTCCAGCGCCGCACTCACTCTCTTCAGGGCCATTCAGCTGGACTGCTCCTTCCTGTCTTCAGCCACAATTGTTTGCAGGGATGTGGGCAGTGGCTCTTGCATGCTGAGCATGACTGTCCTGTAAGCCTTCCCTCTGACATCAGCTCTGATGTCAGAGGGAAGCTTCCGGGTCAGCCATGTGCAGTGTGCAAGAGCCGCTGTCTTGCGTCTCTACAGACAAGTGTGGCTGAAGGCAGGAAGGACTGTTGAGGTAACTGGGATCCCTGGCTGACCTGGAAGGCTTCCCTCTGACATCAGAGGGAAGTCTTCTGGGTCAGCTTTGGGGATGCAGCTGGCGGGCAGGAAGGAGGGCATGGAATCCTGGTGGCAGCGGATTGAGGAGGAAGGGGGCGGGAGACCCGCACAGTGCCGCGTACCCCTCACAAGTGGCTCATGTACCCCTAGGGGTACATATACTGTATGTTGAGAAACACGTTAATAAGCTATTTAAAAGCATCCAAACAGAACTGGAAAATCACAAACACTTCAGTATAAATGTTAGTTCTTGGAGGAATACTGCTTTGTATACTCACCAAATTAAAATGACTATTTTGTTACCCTGAAGCCCAGACCTGTCTGTTGGCCTTGGGGATTGGAACTGAGACTTCCTGAACTAGACTATAGCTTTGCAGATAGAAACTCATATTGTTTAAAAATATCTTATTATATGATATTAAAAGGATCTATGAGGTATACAAAATGAGGGGTATGAAGAGGTGGCACATATAGGTAAATCACCAGTCTAAACATGGTGCATTAGACTGGTCAATGAGTTTATTCATATATTGGCTCTTGGTCAGATCGCCAGTGAGAGTTTTCTGCCAGCACATTGACCTAGAAGCTTTCCATGCTTTCCCTCCCAATAGAAGGAAGAAATTATACAAAAGGGACCATGAAATACAATCTCTTCCTCCCTTTCACCACCAGACCAAAAATTTTCCTCTCATTTCTCACCTTACTTTTCCTCCCCAGGTCCAGCTTCACTCTTTCTTTCAGACTTCTCTCTCATCCAGCTTTTCTCCCTCCCTTCCCACCACCCCTATGTCCACCATCGTTCTCTTTCTCTTCTCAACTGACGTCCAATCCCATATCTTTCACTCCCTCCCCGAATCCCCTGTATCTACCATGTTTTCTGTTCTCTTCCCAACTTCCGTCCCATCAAGTATCTCTCTCCCTCTCTCTGCACACCATTCCATCCTCATGAAAAAATTCTGAGGAAATTAGAAAGTCATGGGGTAGAAGGTAATAATATCCTATTATGAATTAAGAACTGGTTGAAAGAAAGAAAACAGAGACCGGGTTTAAATGGTCAATATTCTCAATAGAGAAGGGTAAATAGTGGGGTTCCCAGGGATCTGTGCTGGGACCACTGCTATTTAACATATTTATCAATGATCTAGAGATAGGAATAACTAGTGAGATAATTAAATTTGCTTATGGCACAAAGTTGTTCAAAGTTGTTAAATCACAAGATGATTGTGAAAAATTGCTAGAGGACCTTGCAAGATTAGAAGACTGGGCATCAAAATGGCAGATGACATTTAATTTGGGCAAATGCAAAGTGATGCATCTGGGAAAGAGGAATCCACATTAGGAGTCAAGGCCTAGGAAAAGGATATAGGATATGTTGAAATCCTCAGCTGAATGTGCAGCAGCGACTAAGAAAGCAAATAGAATGTGAAGAATTTTCAGGAAAGGATTGGAAAACACAGATGAAAATGTTATAATGCCCTTGTATCGCTCTATGGTACGGCCACAACTTGAATATTGTGTGTGGTTCTGGTCGCTGTATTTCAAAAAAAGATATAGAGGAATTAGAAAAGGTACAGAGAAAGGTGATGAAAATGATAAAAGGTTTAGGACAACTTCCCTATGAGGAAAGACTAAAGCGGTTCTTCAGCTTGGAGAGGAGACAGCTCAGGGGTGATATGATAGAGGTCTATAAATACTGAGTGGAGTAGAAAGGATAGATGTGAATCGCTTGTTCACTCTCCAAAAATACTAGGAGGCATGCGATGAAGCTACTAAGTAGTATATTTAAAATAAACCTGTGAAAATATTTCTTCACACAACATGTAATTAAACTCTGGAATTCGTTGCCAGAGAAAGCAATGTTACTTACCGTAACAGCTGTTATCCAGGGACAGCAGGCAGCTATTCTCACTAGTGGGTGATGTCATCCGACAGAGCCCGATATGGACGTCTCTCAAGCATGTCTTGCTTGAAGAAACTTAGAAGTTTCGAGATGCCCGCACCGCGCATGCGCCAGTGCCTTCCCGCCCGATGGACCGGGCGTGTCTCCTCAGTTCAGGTAGCTAGCCTGAGAAGCCAACCCAGGGGAGGTGGGTGGGACGTGAGAATAGCTGCCTGCTGTCCCTGGATAACAACTGTTACGGTAAGTAACATTGCTTTATCCCAGGACAAGCAGGCAGGTATTCTCACTAGTGGGTGACCTCCAAGCTAACCTCAATGGGATGGTGGGAGTGTTGGCAACTTAAGAGAATAAATTTTGTAACACTGTTTGGCCAAACTGTCCATCCCGTCTGGAGAAAGTATCCAGACAATAATGAGAGGTGAAGGTATGAACCGAGGACCAAGTGGCAGCCTTACAAATCTCCTCAATTGGTGTCGATCTGAGGAAGGCTACAGAGGCTGCCATTGCTCTGACCTTATGGGCTGTGACCCTACAAGGAAGGGATAATCCAGCCTGGGCATAGCAGGAAGAGATACAAGCCGCCATCCAGTTGGAGATGGTACGCTTCGATACAGGTCGTCCCAACTTGTTCGGATCAAAGGAGACGAAAAGTTGAGGAGCAGTTCTGTGTGGCTTGGTGCGATCCAGGTAGAAAGCCAAAGCACGTTTACAGTCCAGAGTGTGAAGAGCTGATTCTCCATGATGAGAATGAGGCTTTGGAAAAAATACTGGAAGTACAATGGATTGATTGAGATGAAATTCAGAGACCACTTTAGGCAGGAATTTAGGAGGACCACCTTGTCATGATGGAATACGGTGAAAGGTGGATCCGCCACTAAGGCCTGAAGCTCACTGACCCTGCGAGCAGACGTGAGGGCCACCAGAAAAACCACTTTCCAGGTGAGATACTTAAGTGAGCCCTGTTGAGAGGTTCAAACGGAGGCTTCATGAGTTGAGAAAGGACGACATTGAGATCCCAAACCACAGGGGGAGGTTTGATAGGAGGATTGACATGGAAAAGTCCTTTCATAAATCTGGAAACCACAGGATGAGCAGAAAGAGGTTTCCCCTGTAGAGGCTGATGGAAAGCCGCAATAGCACTCAGGTGGACTCTTATAGATGTAGACTTGAGACCAGACTGAGACAGGTGCAGAAGATAGTCCAAAACAGAGGATAGGGAAGCTCGCTGAGGCTCCTTGGCATTGGAAATACACCAGGAAGAGAATCTAGTCCACTTTTGGGAGTAGCATTGTCGAGTAGCAGGCTTCCTGGAAGCCTCTAAGACATCCCTCACCGCTTGAGAAAACTGGTGAGGAGTTACGTTGAGAGGAACCAAGCTGTCAGGTGGAGAGACTGCAGGTTGGGATGAAGCAGTGATCCTTGATGTTGAGTAAGCAGAGAAGGAAACACTGGAAGAAGGACTGGTGCCCTGCTGCTGAGTTGAAGCAGAAGGGAGAACCAAGGTTGCTGGGCCACCGAGGAGCTATCAGAATCATGGTGGCTTGGTCCGATTTCAATTTGACCAGAGTCTTTTGAATGAGAGGAAATGGAGGAAACGCATACAGAAATCGATTCCTCCAATCCAGCAGAAAGGCATCTGCCTCGAGGCGATGAGGAGTGTAGATCCTGGAGCAAAACTGAGGCAGTTGAAGTTGTGGGGAGCCGCAAAGAGGTCTATCTGAGGCGTCCCCCATTGCGCAAAGATCTGATGAAGTGGGTTGGAATGGAGAGTCCATTCGTGAGGCTGGAGGAGTCGACTCAAGTTGTCTGCCAAGACATTGTCCTTCCCCTGAATGTAGACAGCTTTGAGGAAGGCATTGTGGCGAACTGCCCAATCCCAGACTCTGAGAGCTTCCTGGCAGAGGGAGGCCGATCCCGTGCCCCCTGTTTGTTTACATAATACATGGCGACCTGGTTGTCTGTGCGGATGAGGACCACCATGTCGTGAAGCAGATGTTGAAAAGCTTGAAGAGCATAGAAGATTGCTCTGAGCTCCAGAAGATTGATCTGATGGAGGCGGTCCGCACTTGTCCAGAATCCCTGAGTGCGAAGCCCATCCAGATGAGCCCCCCAGGCATAGGCCGAGGAATCGGTTGTGAGAACCTTCTGATGAGGAGGGGTGTGAAACAGCAAACCTCTGGATAGATTCGAAGAGGTCATCCACCAAAGTAGAGACTGCCGAAGAGCAGGAGTGACTATGATGTGTCGATTCAACGGGTCTGACACTTGAGTCCATTGAGAAGCTAGGGTCCACTGAGGAATTCTGAGATGGAGCCTGGCAAAGGGTGTCACATGAACTGTAGAGGCCATGTGGCCCAGAAGGACCATCATGTGTCTCGCTGAGATGGACTGGCGAGAAGATACAGACTGGCAGAGATGAAGAAGAGCATCCATGCGCTGAGGAGGAAGGAATGCTCGAAGCTGAATGCTGTCCAGTACCGCCCCGATGAAGGGAAGGGACTGGGTAGGTTGCAGATGGGATTTGGGGAAGTTGATCTCGAAGCCCAAGCTCTGTAGGAAGCAGATTGTGGTCAAGGTCGCCGAAATGACCTCTGGAGCAGAGGGGGCCTTGATGAGCCAGTCGTCGAGGTAGGGAAATACCTGAAGACCCCTGTTCCGGAGTGCAGCGGCCACCACCACCAGACACTTCGTGAAGACTCTGGGAGACGAGGACAGGCCGAATGGAAGCACCCGATACTGCAGATGTAGATGTCCCACCCGAAATCTGAGGAACTTGCGGGAGGCCGGATGAATGGGAATGTGAGTGTAGGCCTCCTTGAGATCCAGAGAGCATAACCAGTCGTTCTGCTCGAGGAGGGGATAGAGAGAAGCAAGGGTCAGCATGCGAAACCGCTCCTTGACCAAAAACTTGTTGAGGACCCGAAGGTCCAAAATCGGTCGCAGATCGCCCGTTTTCTTCGGAACGAGAAAGTACCGGGAGTAAAACCCCCGGTTGTGCTGGTCCGATGGGACCGGCTCGACGGCCCGAAGCCGAAGCAAGGCCTGAGCCTCCTGAAGTAGAAGGGCGGTCTGCGTCAAGTTGGAAGGATACTCTCTTGGAGGGTGGTCCGGGGGGACCCGATGGAAATGAAGAGAGTATCCTTCTCTTACGATGGTAAGGACCCAAAGGTCCGTGGTAATGGTCTCCCATCGATGACAAAAATGTTGGAGGCGACCCCCGATGGGAAAAACGGGAGGATGCAGAACGAGGTCGGTCATGCTCCCTGAAAGAGAGTCAAAAAGGCTGAGTAGCCTTGGGTGCAGCCGGCGGCTGAGGCTTCTGCTGAGCCTTCTGGGGAGGCTGTCTCTTCGCCGGTTGTCTCGCAGCAGGTGTTTGACGAGGTGTATAACGCCGCTGGTAAATCAAAGGCGGTCTAGAAGGTCGAGACTGTTGAGGCTTGGGCTTAGGCCGTAGGATAGACTGAAAGGACTTCTCATGATCCGAAAGCTTCTTAGTAACAGTCTCGATAGACTCATCGAATAGATCCGCGCCCGCACAAGGCACATTGGCAAGTCTGTCTTGGAGGTTCGGATCCATATCAATCGTACGAAGCCATGCCAGACGACGCATGGCCACAGAACAGGCAGCAGCACGTGCCGAGAGCTCGAAGGCATCGTAGGAGGATTGCATCAGCTGGAGACGGAGCTGGGAAAGGGAGGCTACCACTTCCTCGAACTCGAATCGAGCCTGAGCATCGATGAAAGGAGTAAACTTGCGGAGCACCGGCAAGAAGAACTCCAAATATGAAGAAAAGAAGAAATTATAATTGAGCACTCGAGACGCCATCATAGAGTTCTGGTAGATTCTCCTACCAAACTTATCCATCGTTCTCCCCTCTCGGCCCGGTGGTACGGAGGCGTAGACCTGGGAGGGATGAGACCGTTTGAGAGAGGACTCGACCAGCAGGGACTGGTGAGAGAGTTGAGCTCCCTCAAACCCCTTGTGATGGACGATGCGGTATCGAGCATCCAACTTGCTGGGGACCGCCGGGATGGAGTACGGTGTCTCAAAATAGCGCATGAATGTCTGATCAAGCAGTTTATGCAGAGGAAGCCGAAGCGACTCCGCCGGAGGATGAGGCAAGTGCATGGTGTCGAGATACTCCTTGGAATATCGAGAACCAGTGTCCAAAGTCACATCCAGGTCATCCGCCATTTGTCGGAGGAAGGAAGAGAATGACAACTGGTCCGCCAGCGCTGGCCGGCGAGACGGACTGGAAGAAGAAGAGGCCTCCGGATCCAGGGAGAGTTGGGAGCGACAAGGAGAATAAGAGGTAGTTGGTTCCTCATACTCCGGTCCCTCAGGCGGGGATAAGTCCGATGAGGAGTATCCCATACGTTGTAGTTTTTTCTGCGGCGACACCTCCGAATGACGCGAGGAGTGCCTAGACGAGTGTCTGGATCGATGCCCCTCCCGGCGTCGGGATGGGGAACGGGAACGCCTATGCGTCGCACGGTCCCCCGAAGCCTCCAAGGAATGGATAGGACTGGATGCGGTGGAGCGCAGAGGTGGCAAGGATGCAGACTCACGCGATGCCACCCAGGCCTGGTAAGGAGTACGGAAGAACTCTTCTTGTGATGTACTATGCCCAGGACTACGATTATCATTCGAAGGTATTGCACCATGATGGCGCGGAGGCGTGATGGGTTCTAAAGGCGGCATATCGCTAAAGGAAGCCCGCCTCGAGGCCCCTGCCGCCCTCCGCCGCTCCTCCTCGTCAAGCATCGAGATCGAACGACGAGGAGGAGGGGGAGGGGGCGGACCGCCCCCTGGGACCGGTACCGGGAGGTCACCCTGGATGGAGGCGATAAGCCGGGGTCCCATGGTCTGCATAAGCTCGACAAACTGAGCTTCCAGCAGGGATCGCAGCGAAGCCGATATGGAGGGATCCGCACCGAAAGGGGGTCCTCCAGCACGGTCTTCGCGCTCCTTCGTGGCCAAGTGCTTCTGCTTGCTAGCCTTAGGCACTTTGATGACCACCGGTGGGACAGTGAAAGGCGGTACCTGAACCGAGGAGACGGGAACAGGCACCGACGCCGAACTCGTGGCCGAAGTCGGGGTGAACGATGCCGGCTTCACCAGGCCCGATGCAGGAGTCGTCGATACAGGTTTCGCATGGACCGGCGAAACATCAGAGGAAGTGGAAGCAGACGGTTCCTTAGCAGCCTCCATCTTGAACATCGACTCCCACAGCAGACAGCGCCGCTTAAATGAACGCGCAGTGAGAGTGGAACAAGGCCGGCACGATTTCGGAATATGTTCTGGACCAAGACACTGCAGGCAGCGTCGATGCGGGTCCGTCAGCGAAATCGCGCGTTGGCACTTGCTGCACTTTTTAAAACCGGTGATTGGCCGGGACATAGGCCGGAAAATCGTCGCCGCAAGGTCGAAGGCGCTGGGCCTAAGCCACGAGGCCGGCCCGGCCGAACCGCCGGAGGAAATAATTTTTTTTTTTTTTGTAAGAAAAGAAATACTCTTAAGAAAGTAAAATAAAAGCAAAACGCGGACAAAGAAGGCAAAAAATAACTGAAATTCAGTCAGCGCAGAATGAAGTGAAACTTCTCAGCTCCGCAGAAAGAAAAGAACTGAGGAGACACGCCCGGTCCATCGGGCGGGAAGGCACTGGCGCATGCGCGGTGCGGGCATCTCGAAACTTCTAAGTTTCTTCAAGCAAGACATGCTTGTGAGACGTCAGTATCGGGCTCTGTCGGATGACATCACCCACTAGTGAGAATACCTGCCTGCTTGTCCTGGGATAATGTGGTGAAATCAGTTAGCTTAGCGGGGTTTAAAAAAAGCTTGGATAATTTCCTAAAACAGAAGTTCATAGGCCATTATTGAGATGGCTTGGGAAAATCTACTGCTATTTCCTAGGATAAACAGCATAAAATCTGTTTTACTCCTTGGGATCTTGCCAGGTACTTGGAACCTGGGATGGCCTTTATTGAAAACTGGATACTGGGCTTGATGGACCTTTGGTCAGTCCCTGTATGGCATTTCTGTCCCCCTCTTCGAACCCCCATATCCAGGGGGCCTTGTGGCCCGGCTTGTCAGTCCCTTCTCTCCACCCCTATCCTCCTTACCTTCCTATTCCACTTTCAGAAAGGTATTTTGCTATCAGGGGTCTTGGCAACCTTAGCAGGGGATCACCAATATCATACGACGAGTGAGGTGATTAAATTTGTGAACGATACAAAGCTATTCAGAATAGTGAAGACACAGGGGGATTGCAAAGATCTGCAACGTGACATAATCATGCTCGAGGAATGGGCATCAACATGGCAGATGAGTTTCAACGTGGATAAGTATAAAGTGATGCATGTAGGTAACAAAAATCTCATGCACGAATACAGGATGTCCGGGGTGGTACTTGGAGAGAACTCCCAGGAAAGAAATTTGGGAGTTATGATCGACAAGTTGATGAAGCCATCCGCACAATGTGCGGCGATGGCGAAAAGGGCAAACAGAATACTAGGAATGATAAAGAAGGGGATCACAAATAGATCAGAGAAGGTTATCATGCCGCTATACCGAGCCATGGTACACCCCCACCTGGAATACTGGTCCAGTACTGGTCGCCGTACATGAAGAAGGAAACAGTACTACTCGAAAGGGTCCAGAGAAGAGCAACTAAAATGGTTAAGGGGCTGGAGGAATTGCTGTACAGTGAGAGATTGCAGAAACTGGGCCTTTTCTCCCTTGAAAAGAGGAGACTGAGAGGAGACATGATCGAAACATTCAAGATAATGAAGGGAATAGACTTAGTAGATAAAGACATGTTGTTCACCCTCTCCAAGGTAGAGAGAAAGAGAGGGCACTCTCTAAAGTTAAAAGGGGGTAGATTCTGTACAAAAATAAGGAAGTTCTTCTTCACCCAGAGAGTGGTAGAAAACTGGAACGCTCTTCCGGAGGCTGTTCCAGCTGTTCCGAAACCCTCCAGGGATTCAAGACAAAGTTAGACAAGTTCCTGCTGAACCAGAACTAATGCAAGTCTAGTTAGGACGCTGGCCGCATGAGTGGACTGCTGGGCATGATGGACCACTGGTCTGACCCAGCAGTGGCAATTTTTATGTTCTTATGATACACTGCCAATGGCTCAGTGGTGTACCAAGGGGGGTGGGGGGTGGTCCATCCCGGGTGCAACCCATAAGGGGATGTTCCCTGAGCTGGCCTCATGATCTGGGAACTTCTTCCTCTTCTAGAAATGGCAGCAGCAGCCTTCACAACTTGCTGCTCTTGCCAGCTTCAGGCCTTCCTCTCTGCCGGGTCCTGCCTTCATGTAAGCAGGAAGTAGGTGGGACCATTAGACAAGAAAGTCTGAAGCCGGCAAGAGCAGCGAGTTGTGAAGGCTGCCGCTGCCAATGATAAGAGAGAGAGTACCCATCCCAGAGGGGAGGGGGGAGAAATGCTGCACCTGATTGGGGAGAGGAGGGGATAAGCAAGAAAGCCATCCAGTTGGGGAAGGAGAAGGAAACATAGAAACATAGAAAGATGACGGCAGATAAGGGCTATAGCCCATCAAGTCTGCCCACACTATTTACCCACTCTCTTAAGTCTACTGACCCCCTAAAGTATAATTGTAATTATACTGTCGCTCTACTGACCCACTCATTCAAGTCCTAGTGACCCTATCCCTTGGCATGACCTCGTAGGGATCCCACATAGATATCCCATTTGTTCTTGAAGTCTGGGAAGACCAGGAAAGAGATGTCAGACAATGGGGAAGGAAGAGAGAGGGAGGGGAAGGGGAAGGAAGAAGAGGAGATACCAGAGCACTGAGAGGGAGGGAGAAGGAGAGATGTAAAGGAAGGAGAGAAGAAAGATACCAGGGCATGGGGTGGGAAGGGGATAGAGATGCTAGACCAGGAGGAAAGTCAGGAGGGTGGAAAAAGGAGAGGAGATGCCAGAGCATGTAGGAGGAGGAGGGGGAGATGGAAGGGAAGGAGAGAGCTACCACTGCATGGGGGAGGGAAGGGAAGGAGACAGAGAGAGAAAAATGGAAAGAGGGTGAAGCTGAAATGAATCATGTATAAAGGAGAGAAGGGGCACAGGATAGACAGCTTATGGAAAGGACATAGAAAGAGGGAAGCTGCCATTTGGAAGGGGGAAAGGGTAGACACTGGATGGAAGGGGCTTAGTGAGAAGGCAAACAGTAGATGGAAGGTGAATAGAGAGAGGGCAGACAGTGGATGGAAGGGGCAGAGAAAGAGGGCAGATGCTGCATGGAAGGGTGAGAGAGGACAGACAATGGATGGAAAGAAGTGAGTGAACAGTATATGAGGAAAGCAGAAATCAGAAATGAAAAAGGCAGAAAAAATATTTTTTTCATGCTCTAGAACAGTGTTTTTCAACCTTTTTTGGGCAAAGGCACACTTGTTTCATGAAAAAAATCACGAGGCACACCACCATTAGAAAATGTTAAAAAATTTAACTCTGTGCCTATATTGACTATATATAAAGTAATTCTCTTGAATAGGAATCAAATAAACACAAAGAAAGTATTTTATAATTACTTTATTATGAAATATTAAGTAAACAGAATAGTGAAAAATTATAAAATACTTTATTCAGTGCGAAACCTGGGCCTGTTTGGCTGAACACAAAGTTAAAAACCACTATTGCGGTTTAGTAAAAGGTGACCATATTGTAAAATATAGACAGCAGACATAAATTCAGAACTGTGCATAGTAAGTGAAGGGAAGTTTTCATCTCTGGGAATTTACCCAGTTAACTATTAAGTTATTTGGGCAAATTCCTTTGAAAACTGTGGTAATACTGCCTCCACTTTGCTAAATTTAAAATAAAATCATTTTTCCTACCTTGTCTGGTGATTTCTGGTTGCACTTTCTTCTTCTGACTGTGCATCCAATCTTTCTTCCCTTCTATCAGCCTGTATGCTTTCTCTCCTCCACACCTCATTCCCTCCCCCAACTTTTTCTTCCTCTCTCCCTGACCTTTCTTTCTTTTTTTCTGTTTCTCTTCTTTCCTTCTGTTTCCCTGCCTGCCCCCTTTCTTTCTTTCTCCCTGCCGTTCCCCAAGCCACTGCCACTGCCGCTGCCATCGGGGAACAGGACCCACCAATGGATAACAGGCCCCAAAGCCGACACCGACGCATGCTCTCCCTGCTTCGGGCCGATCAGTCTTCCTCTCCCCGACGTCAATTCTGCAATCGGAGAGGAAGTTCCGCCCATCCAGGCAGCGATTGGCTGGCCCGAACTTCCTCTCCGACTGCAGAATTGACGTCGGGGAGAGGAAGACTGATCGGCCCGATAGATTAGATCGCCAAGACAAAGTGAGTCCTGGGTGATCGACTCACTTTGCCTTGGCGAGCTACTGGCGCCCCTGCCTTAGAACACTGCCTAGGACCCTGGGGGAGCCCGGGCCCCCTGTCAGCTCCGGGCCCCTGAATGCAGGACTGGTAGTACTGCCCTGATGGCGGCCCTGCGGCACACCAGGCAACATCTCGCGGCACACAGCGGTTGAAAAACACTGCTCTAGAATAAAGTAGTATTGAAGCTGTATTGATAAACATTTATAAATAGAAATAAAGTGTTTTGGATTATTAACTTCAGAGACCAAAACCTCCTTCCTCAAGTCAGGACAGGATACTGTAACAGCAGTATACCGTACTCACATGAGGAAGGAGGTTTTGGCCTCTGAAAGCTAATTGAAAAATGGATGCGTTCAATAAAATGGTATTTTCTTATTTTCTATTTTTTGTTCTATTTCTATTTGTTAATCTATAAAGTGGCGATTGTTATTTGTCAGTTTTTTAAATTTACTTCTGCTATCTTTATATTTTGCACAGTATTATGGAACGTGTCACTTTTTCTGTAGTGCTGCATTGTATGCAGAGTCTGGCTTCTTGGTGGTTCAGTTTAACTTTTGTTTATATATTTCTATTTTTAGGACTCCTTTTACTAAGGTGCGCTAACGGTTTTAGTGCACTCGGTAAACGATAACGCCTACATAGAGCTTACGTTAGTATTTTTTGTTTAGCGTGCGCTAATCTTTAGCATGCGCTAAAAATGCTAGCGCACCTTAGTAAAAAGACCCCTTAGTTTGTGAATACTTATTCCATACTGGGTGAGAATGTATCTGTGTTCTGTGTGTATGAAAGGGACATGGTTTTCTGTTAGCACCGACTGTGCAGGATCGATCTGTATTAATATGGCTTTTTAGTTTTACAGCAGGTGTATTGATGTTCTAGTGCTCACTGCAGTACTTAAGATGCTGCCTTTTCCTAGGTGCACCCTTTGTATTATTACTAAAAATATATATATTTTTTTAATAGAGAATGGGGTGTTAAAAAATGATCGGCCCTGGGTGTCAAATTTACTAGGTACGCCACTGCGGTCTGCCTCTCTGATGCAACTTCCTGTTTCCTGAGCAGACCGCAGCAGAGGGACTTGGCATAATAAAGCAACACTAATATCCAGGATTCAAACCAGCAACAACCCTACCTATGAAAAGTCAGCACCCTAGAATACCAATATAGTCCCTAATGGAATATCAGACTGTTATAGCTTCCCACCCAGAAATTAAGCACTACCAGAATACCTCACAGAAAATACTGTATATGCTAACAGACTCTCAACAAATCTAAAAAAAGGACCACACATCAGTAAGAAAGATACGAAAGCAGAAAACTGAATGAAACTTCAAGAAGTTAGACTCTGCTTGTACGACACTAGTAGAGAAATAGAAACTGAAATGCAAAATATCAGAGAAGAACATTTTCCAGAGCTGACACATTCCAATTGCTATATTCAGAACAAAGCATATATTTTTTACCTTTGTTGTCTGAGTATTTTCTTTCTCCATTTGCTTTGGTCCCAATGTCTCTCTTCTGTTCTTCTTTATTTTTCCCTAATTCTCTTACAGGGTCTCTTGTCCATTTGACAAGTCTTTTTCACTCCATTCCCACCATCCATCTTCCCTCTGTGTCCCTTATCTGTCCTGACCTCTGTGCTCTTCTCTCTCTATCCTCCTCATCTCAGTATCCCTATCCCCCAACATGTCCAACTTTGCACCTCTGTCTCCCTATCTCTTTCCCTAGACTCCCTACATGCCTAGCATCTTTTTTTCTGTGTCCCTGTCCCATCCCCTCTCTTTTCCCCTCTTAAGGCACCTCAACCCTGAATTTCTCCCTCCCTTCATGGTTTGGTTTCTCTTTCCTTCCCTTCCTCTGTGGTGTGGCATTTCTCTCCTTTCCTTCCCTCCCTCTCCCACCTCCGCCTTCTGCCTCCTTCTCTTCCATCTCTCCTTCCTCTCTCCACTGTAGTCTAGCATCTCTCTCCTCCCTCTCCCCTTCCTCCCTGTGGTCTGGCATCTCTCTCCTCTCCTTCCTTTTCCATTCCCCCCAGATCTGGCATTGCTATCCTTCCCTCCTTCTCCCTCCTTGGTCTGGTATCTCTCTCTTCTCCTTCCCCCATAGTCTGGTCTCTCTTCTTTCTATCCTCCTCCCCATGATTTGGCCTCTCCATCTTCTTCCACCCCTCATCCTCAAGCCAGTGTAGCATTTCTCTCTTCCTCCACATCTTCCCTCCCCCACGAGATCCAGTACCTCTTTCTCCCTTCTCCTCCCTGCACTTACAGCTTTTAATCGTCTGGATGGAACCGGCAGCATCAGTCAACTTAAAAACGCTGCCCTCGGTAGCCTGGAACCTTTTCCTCTGCTGCAACTTCCTGTACCTGCAGAGGCTGAACTCTGCAGCAGAGGGAAAGCTTCTGGGCTGCCGAAGGCAGGGCTGCCAAAGGCAGTGACTGATGCTACTGGTGCCGGCCTGGAGGGTTAAAAGCTGCAGCTTGGGGAAGGGAGAAAGGTGGCTCAAAACTGGCACGTTGGTAACCCTAGCCACAAGGCCATATGGTCGCACTTTTCACCCCTATTTAAAACTGATCCAGACCTTCAAAATCTTCCTTCTGATTCATAAGGGAACATACATACAGGCTTCCTACCCTGCTTACACCCACTACATGCCATATTCTCAATATAAGAACAAGCCTGCCCTTTCTTCAACATCCTCCTACTATGTAATTACAATGCCTAATGAGGACATGTTTCTCTTAGTTTGGATTGCAAACTAAGTTTGGATTGTACCCCCAGGAAAGAAAGACACTGCTTGATGCAAGACCCTCTTTTAAAGACATACCTCTTCTCCATGGCATAAGGTAGCAGAACTCCTTTACTTTCCCACTCTTTTCCCATCGCCCTTCCTCCTTTTTTTTTAAATTTTATTTTTTATTGAAATTTCCTTCTTCCTTTACAGAACTATCATTTGTATTAATTTGTTGTAAAAAACTGTTGCTCTTTTTTGCTCACATTGGTTAGAAAGGTGATATGCCAGGTAATAAAACTAAACTTATACCTGGTACACCCCAAAACTAGGCCCTGCTCTCCAAGCTACCCCACAATCCCCATCCCCTCCCCCCAAAATTATTCCCTGCAGCTTCTCCCATAATTCTCCAAAATAACTATGTTACTATGCTATATGCACATAAGGGTTACAAATAATTTAGGGCTATGTGAACAAAAAAGGAGTGGGACTTGGGCGTGATAGTATGTGATGATCTTAAGGTGGCCAAACAGAGTGAAAAGGTGTTGACGAAAGCTAGAAGGACACTAGGGTGCATAGAGAAAGGAATGGCCAGTAGGAAAAAGGAGGTATCGATGCCCCTGTGGTCTTCGTCATAAGGCGTAGGGGGACAAACTGAAAGATCTCAATATTTATACTTTGGAGGAAAGGCAGAAAAAGGGAGACATGATAGAGCTGTTTAAATACCTATGTGGCATAAATGAGCGTGAGGCAAGTCTCTTGCAATGCAAGCAATTATTCTGTGATTCGCATGGATCCTAAAATAACAAGAAATACAGTCTGACACCAAAGATACATAAATGCTGTATTGCTCATCATTTTGGGTGCTACAGGCTTGATCAAAAAGAGCTTCCAAATGCATCTGCATAAGTTGCCTGATACAAGTAACAAACTCCAGAAAGAAGCTCTCTTGGGCACAATGCAAGTATTACAGCCAGCATAAGCACTAAATTTGACAGACTGAGATCACACTTCACATGTCCTGGCCTAAGAGTGAGGTTCATTCCTGTCATGCTACTGTGTTTCCCCGAAAATAAGACCTACCCCCAAAATAAGCCCTAGTCTCAGGATTCGCCAGCAACTCTTCAACCCGGCCCCTTTTGACCCGCTCAGCCGAACCCCTGCCTACCCTCTATTCTCCCCTCCCCACCGACCGTGAGAGAGCCCTACCTTCAAAAGAAGCAGCGTTGGGCCGGCAGCATTCAAAACAGGCTGCTTGGCCTTGTCCATCGGGGATTTCACTGACATCATCAGTAACGCGGCAGAGGGAAATCCCCAACGGACAAGGCCAAGCAGCCTGTTTAGAGTGCTGCCGGCCTGACGCTGCTTCGGATCAAGGTAGGGCTCACTCGTGGTCGGTGGGGAGGGAAGGATGGAAGATCAGCAGGGGTTCGGCTGTGTGGGGAGGTGCTCAAGGTTCTGCTGCACAAGGGGATGGGAGGGAGGGGAGGAAAGATGCTGCACATGTGGGGGAGAGAAAGGAAAGAGGAAGAATTGGGGTGAAGGAGAGGAAGGGAGAGATGATCACGTGCATACCCCAAAATAAGACCTAGTGCCTTTTTTGGGCCCCAAATGAATATGAGACACTGTCTTATTTTCGGAAAAACACAGTATGTGCAAACTAACCCATTTGAAGGAACTGCCGAGACAAAACAGGTAAACAGACAAAAGAAGAAAAGAGTTCAAACACATTTCAAATCCAACAGGGTTTACAAATACAGTAAAACCTTGGATTGCAAGTGTAACTTTGTTTGCAAGTGTTTTGCAAGACAAGCAAAACATTTTATTAAATTTTAACTTGATATACAAGCAATGTCTTACAATACAAGTACATACAGTTTACACACATCACAACTGAGCTGATGGTTCTTCTCTTTCTGACACTGCAAGAGTGTAGTGACCGTTCTAGACAAGCGAGGTCTTGCAATACGAGTCCATACAGTATACACGCGTCACATCATCACAACTGAGCCAATGGTTATTCTCTCTCTGACGCTGAAAGAGTGTAGTAACTGTTCTAGACAAGCGAGGTCTTGCAATACGAGTCCATACAGTATACACGCGTCACATCATCACATCTGAGCCAATGGTTATTCTCTCTCTGACGCTGAAAGAGTGTAGTGACTGTCCTAAACAAGCAAGGTCTTGCAATACAAGTACGTATAATATTTTGTATTAAAGTTTTTGGGTTGTGGAACGAATCGTACGAGTTTCCATTATTTCCTATGGGGAAATTCTCTCTGATATACGAGTGCTTTGGATTGCAAGCATGCTTTTGGAACGAATTATGCTCACAAACCAAGGTTTAACTGTAATTACATAAAAAAGAGGTTTATAATATCGGGGGGAGGGGCCAAAATACACTCAAAAAAATGTAAAAGAATTTTGATGAAACTTGGCATGGGGGAAAAAAAGGAGCACTGAATTTGAAAACGGATCAGATCGGATTGTGATTCCGAGAAATAAGTCTCCCTAAAAATGTCCCAATGTATCTGTAAGGGAGATGCAGCTCCAGCTTCTGTAATATAAGTGAAACGTGCAAATTAGAGAATTGCTCTTTTCAAACTGCCTCACCCCCTAGCTGACCCCCCCCCCAAATTCCCTTTCACCCCAAAACTAGCCCCACAACTTCTCAGGATCTTCCCAGGTCAGGTAGGCCACTGTTGGAAACAGGATACTGGGTTTAACGGATCTTCAATTTGTCCCAGTATGGCAACATTTGTTCTGTCTGGCTTCTTGGGTTTCCAGATCAATTTTAGTCTTTCTATTTTAAGTCTGTGGTCACTTATTCAGTCTGTAGTTTATATATATCATGCTAACATAATATAACATAACTTTATTTTTCTATACCACCATAATCAAACAATTTCTAGGCAGTTTACACTGAAGAGAAATGGACAATCAGCGAAATACAAATAGCTAAAGTACAACATGTTTCTTAAAAATAGTCAGAGTAAAATTATGATCATACGGAACGTGCAGGTGGGACGGCACTCGGCTGCATGGGCTCAGATAGAGGCTCTCCAACATGCGGAAGGCTGGCCGGCGGACGGAAGATGAATCCCCCTGAAGCGGCGCTGTGTGGGCTCAGGGGTTCTTTAGTGGCTGGTGGACAGACGAAGCATCACTGCGGGGTTCTTCAGCAGCTGGCAGACGGAGGAGGCGTTACTAGAGACCCAGTACCCGGCACCCGACAGGTACAGACCTCTGGGCCACCCCTTGCCACTTCCTCGGCACCTTTCGGGTTCTGGAACGAATTGTCAGCGTTTCCATTATGGCCTATAGGGAAAGTTGCTTTGATATAAGAGTACTTTGGATTACGAGCATGCTTCTGGAACGAATTATGCTCATAAACCTAGGTACCACTGTATTTCTAAACTACAGACTGAATAAGTGACCACAGACTAAAAACAGAAAGACTAAAATTGATCTGGAAACCCAAGACACCAGACAGAACATAAGAGTTGCCATACTAGGATAGACAGAAGGTCCATCAAGCCCTGTATCCTGTTTCCAACAGTGGCTAACCTGCCCTGGGAAGATCCCCAATAGGGAATGACACAGGGACAAATTATTCTCCATTCCTGCAGGAATTCATTTTCCCATCCTGTTCCTGAGAGTTCTTTTCCTATCCCTGCCCCATTCCTGTAATCTCCATCCTCATCCGCACAAGCCTCAAACATTTTAAAATCATAAGTGCTTGAGGCTTGTGTGGTTAAGGCAGAGTTTGCAGGAATGGGACAGGGACAGGGACAAAACTTGCGGGGATGGGGCGGGGAAATTGAGTTCCTGCGGCGAGGGAGACAAATTTGTCCCAATGTCATTCTCTAATCCCAAAAAGTAAAACTTTTCATGCAATGCAATACTGATGAAATGTATTTCTTCATAGGAGCCAGCAACCCTAATATTGAAGAAACTCATTGACTATATCCAGGGAGGGGTAATTTGGAGTGGAGGAGTAGCCTAGAGGTTTGTGCAGTGGGCTGAGATTCTGGCAAACTGGGTTCAATTCCTACCGCAGCTCCTTGTGACCTTGAGCAAATAATTTAACTCTTCATTGCTCCACATTGTAACCACAGAAAGGCAGTATATCAAGTCCCATCCTCTTTAGTCACTTAACCTTTCATTGCCCCCAAGTACAAAAAGTTATTGTGGAATTTGTTGCTGGAGAATGTGGTGAAATCAGTTAGCTTAACAGGGTTAAAAAAATGTCCATAGGCCATTATTGAGATGGCTTGGGGAAATCCACTGGTTATTCCTAGGATAAGCATCATAAAATCTGTTTTACTAGGTGGGACCTAGCTAGATACTTGGGACCTGAGTTGGGCCTGATGAACCTTTGGTCTGTCCCAGTATGACAACTTTTATGTTCTTATGTTAGATTGTGAGTCCTCTAGGGACAGAAAACGTACCTTCATATAATGTGTACATCTAGTTCTTCCCTTTCCTCATGTGCCAGTTTGTTTCGTTCTGGTTAGTCACGTCAGTCAAGAAAGGTTGTCTCTTGAGGTTTCTTTGACATAATGCATTTTATCATTTTTATTATATAAAGCCGCTTTGATATAAAGCCGCTTTGATTACAGATTAGAAATTTGGACTTGTATACTGCCTTTGTGTAGTTACACAACCACACTCAATTGGTTTACATACGTACAGATACTTATTTTGTACTTGGGGCAATGGCGGATTAGGCGAGTTGCCCAGGGCTCAGAAGGAGCAGCTGCTGGGATTTCATCCTACAACCTCGGGGTGTCTAAAGGAAGCAGCTCCTCACCCCCATGTTAGCTATACAAATGATCAACAGTGGTGTGATTTCTGCTGGATTCAGCGGCCCCAATTATTTTGGAAAAGTTGGCTGCCACGTTATTTCCCATCTCTGTGGAGAATATATAGATCCACAAAAGGTTAATCTATAGAGCAAAAAATTTGGTAATGTTAATCAAAATGAAGGAAAAGATCTCAGAATTGCCACTCCCAGAATGATAATGATATCATCCAAAAAGGAATTGTGGCGTGGATATCTTTCATTGATCAAAAAACCTTCATGTTTTTTTAATAATATTTTGACTTAATATGTCAATGTTCTATAGATGTAAAAATTTTTGTGTTTTAAACCACTCCACATAATTTTTTATATAATTTTTCTTTATCATTATCTTTTTGGATGATATCATTATCATTCTGGGAGTGGCAATTCTGAGATCTTTTCCTTCATTTTGATTAACATTACCAAATTAGTTGTTTTTTTGCTCTATAGATTAACCTTTTGTGGATCTATTTATTAGTGGTTAATCTTTTCTCCTTTTCTGCATTATTTTTGATTAATCAACAGCTGAGAATATACAGATCTCAGAGAGGCTACATTTCCCAAAATTAACAGAGGGAAAAAAAAAAAAAAAATCAAAGATTTCTCCTCAAGAAATGAACAGGAAAAACGGTATAATCCTTTGGGGGGGGGGGGTGAAATGACAATGTACCGAGAGATTGACCAGAACAGCCCCCGAGTTCCTTGTCTGGTGGCAGCTTGCAACCCCTTTGGCTGCCCTTGGCACTGTTGAGCGGTCAGTGACGGACCCGCGCTCTCTTTCTGGAACCTAAACGGCTGCCTTCGATCAGTGAAGTCTTCTGGCTTGGGGGAATTACTTACAGCTGTCTTATTGGCTGCCAAGTGAGCTGAGGTGGCCACTCACAAGTGACATCTGTTGCTGGCCTCTGGCCTGGCTGGGCAGGGGCAAACTGGGCTCAGACCAAGAGTCTGGAGTTTAGGGGTAGGGGGCTTAGGACTTTGGAGGTTAGGAATGGTAACTGTCTGATTTCCCCCCCCCCCGAATTCCACTTTTTAAAATTAATTTTGGGCAACTATAAGACTAGTTAAAATGTCTGGACATTTTTCCCCACTATGAAACTTTTTCTCTACTGATCTCCAGACGCCCCTCCTACGTGAGTGGGACTGCCCTGCCTGTTTCTAGGGTAAATAGCAGTGGGGGACTATGGATACGATCCAGCCAATGGAGAGAGGGGGGGGGGGCGGAGCACCGGAAGGCTGCCCTAGATACAGAGACTGGGGGTAGGATTCAGCCAATGGGAAGGCAGGGAGGGGGGGGGCGGAGCACCGGTAGGCAGCTCTAGTCACAGGAGGGGAGGTGGGTGAAATATGTTGTCCTTTGCAAATGAGATTTCTCTATTTGATGGAGGGGAACAGATATGAAAAAAAAAAAAAGTCCCAGTGCTTTTCTCTGGGAAAAGCAGGTCAAACAACTGTATCATGTAAACATTGATTCACAAAAAATAGCAATGAAATAATTGTCCATTTTAAATAGCTCCCCTAGGGTGACCATGTGGCTCCAGAAAAAAAAAAAAAAAAAGGATGGATTGAGACATCCGGGTTTTACTTCCTTTGAAAACAATGGAAGTAAAACCCGGATGTCTCAATCCGTTCTCCTTTTTCTGGAGCCATATGGTAAACCCTACCCCAAACTTCATCTCCTCTCCCAATCACAGAAACATCAAGAACCAATGCAGATATAAAACACACTACTGTATTTATTCATATCTCTGCTTGGATTAACTGTCTGTATGAAGAGCTTCACTTAAGGTGGTGTACGGCAGGTATAACCTGACCTAGAGCTAACAATTTTGTTAACAACATAATAATGATGACCTGACCAAATATAACCATCAGTTCAATCAAAGAGGCAAACTTGGAGGCAGGGAAATTATGTGTTTTTGTATAGTTATTTCTAGATGTATATAGTTTATACAACCACACATGCAAGCACTCACACAGGCCTAGGGTTAACAGATTTTACTTGTTTAAAATCCGGACCTATAGACCCACCCCAGGTCTGCCCAGTTCCACCCTTCCCCGCCCTGTTACGCCCACTCCACACCACACAGACTCCCCTCCCAGCCCCTCCCTGAGCCTGTTCTCATCGGTTGGGAGGGAATCCGTGCATGCACAGATGCAATGTGATGACATCACACGTGCATGATGTCACTGCGTTGCATCTGTGCATGTGTGAATGCCTCCTCACGACATGATCTGAACAGGAAGCTTTCCAAAACCTGGACAAAGTGCCGGGTTTTGAGAAGCCATCTGGACGCCCAGACATGTCCTCTAAAAAGAGGATGTGTCCAGGTAAATCCAGACATATGGTAACTGTACATAGGCCCAAACCAACAAGGAAGTTAAATTGCATACATAGAAAGATACCTCACATTAATGGAAATATGTACTAAAGTATTATACTGCTGCACAAAAATTAAAGAACTTTTCCCAAAAAATTTTATTGTGCATTTTATATATTTATATGTTTTCATGGCACTTTCTTTTTATAGATGGAAAAAAAACTCCTCCAAACTTTACATCGGGTGAATTTTCCAGGTATTAGATATAATCATAGGTCACACAAAAACTCTGTTTTGTTTAAATGATACGAGTGGCTCAAATAAAAATATTACTTAGCTTAAGATTCAAGTTCTCATTGATTATTTGGAATGAAACCACAGAGTCCAATGCGCTGTTTCAATACAAAATTCCTCAGGGACTCACACTCCAAGTGAAATTTGTAACAAACGTATAAACATATAGAGACAGACAGAAATCTCAGTATCAAAGGTATCAGTATCAGAGCACACGTGGAGGATGATTTTCTATGTGACATCTAAGTCCAAGTTTGGACGTTTTGTGAAGTGTCTCCAAAAATCAAATAGAGAAAATGGACATTTATACAGTAGCACTCTGTGTGGAATTTTTTGGACTCCCAAATTTGGGCAAAATTTACTGAATCTAGCCCTGTAAGTGTATTCAGCATCGTTGATCATACATAATAATTGTGCTCGAAATATGTAAATGTTTTAAACTCTTTGGCTGGCAGTTAAGCAATTTGTTTATACTGTTTGCAAGCCCGAAAGCTATCAAAACCGTGTACAAACAGGTAGAACAGGTAATTGACCTGTATATTTCTATTACCATCTAATTCTAAGATATGCAAAATGGAACTGGACACAATAACAAATAGATAGTCATTTTCTGCAACAGCTTTTTGTTTGATTCTTGCAAACAAAGTACAGAAGGTTAGCTGACGAGGAGAATTCTCAGGTTATGATGTTGGGTTAACGTCTGATTCGATGATGTTTCTGGATTCTTCATACAATATCACACATTTTACTGCTTTCACTTTGTTTCCCCAGAATTATCTATAGAGATTTTTATTTTAGCCTGTTGTGATATGAGGGATGTTGGTACTTGAGTCCTGGGAGTTAAGGCTGTTTTAGTATGGTTAATTTGCAACCTGGGTCCCGAGTGCGTTTTGCAATTTGATGTTCTAAAGGCCATCTGGTCTGCTCATGTACCTTTCATTTTAGTGCAGTAGAGAATGACATAGTGGCAGAATTCATCATCGTTCCCTCCCTGCGGATAACCATGGGAAACCATCCCATGTCATTCCTAAGGGTCTATCTGAATTTCAGACCTTCTACACCAGCATTCTTCAATGTAAAACTTGAGGGTCAGTTGCTGGAAACCATTCTGTGTTATTCTTTAGTGTCTGTCTCAACCTCACTTCTTTCTACACCAGCATCCTTCAATGCAAGGCTTGAGGGTCAGTGGCTGGAAACTATCCCGTGTCATTCTTTAGTGTCCATCTCAATCTCAGTCATAAGAACATAAGAATTGCTGCTGCTGGGTCAGACCAGTAGTCCATCATGCCCAGCAGTCCGCTCACGCGGTGGCCCTCTGGTCAAAGACCAGTGCCCTGACTGAGACTATCCCTATCAGGGTATGTCCTTGTTCAGCAGGAACTTGTCTAACTTTGTCTTGAATCCCTGGATGGTGTTTTCCCCTATGAAAGACTCCGGAAGAGAGTTCCAGTTTTCCGCCACTCTCTGGGTGAAGAAGAACTTCCTTATGTTAATATGCAATCTATCCCCTTTCAACTTTAGAGAGTGCCCTCTCGTTCTCCCCACCTTGGAGAGGGTGAACAACCTGTCTTTATCTACTAAGCTTATCCCCTTCAGTACCTTAAATGTTTCGATCATGTCCCCTCTCAATCTCCTCTGTTTGAGGGAGAAGAGGCCCAGTTTCTCTAATCTTTCGCTGTACGGCAACTCCTCCAAACCCTTAACCATTTTAGTCGCTCTTCTCTGGACCCTTTCGAGTAGTACCATGTCCTTCTTCATGTATGGCGACCAGTGCTGTACGCAGTACTCTAGGTGAGGGCGCACCATGGCCCGGTACAGTGGCATGATAACCTTTTCTGATCTGTTCGTGATCCCCTTCTTTATCATTCCTAGCATTCTGTTCGCACTTTTTGCTGCCGCCGCCGCCACCACACATTGTATGGACGGCTTCATCGACTTGTTGATCAGAACTCCCAAGTCCCTTTCCTGGGAGGTCTCTCCAAGTACCACCCCGGACATCCTGCATTCGTGCATGAGATTTTTGTTACCAACATGCATCACTTTACACTTGTCCACATTGAACCTCATTTGCCATGTCGATGCCCATTCCTCGAACCTGATTATGTCACGTTGCAGATCTTCGCAATCCCCCTGCGTCTTCACTACTCTGAATAACTTCGTATCATCCTCAAATTTAATCACCTCGCTTATTGTACCTATATCCAGATCGTGAAGAGCACGGGTCCAAGCACTGAGCCCTGTGGCACCCCACTTGTGACGCTTTTCCAATCCGAATATTGTCCATTTACACCCACTCTCGGTTTCCTATGCTCCAGCCAGTTTTTAATCCACATGAGTATTTCACCCTTGATTCCATGGCTTGCAATTTTCCGAAGTAGTCATTCATGTGGAACCTTGTCGAACGCCTTCTAAAAGTCCAGATATACAATGTTGACCGGGTCGCCTTTGTCTATCTGCCTGTTCACTCCCTCGAAGAAGTGCAGCAAGTTTGTCAAACAAGATCTTCCTTTGCTGAAACCGTGCTGGCTGGTCCTCATAAGACCAAGTCCGTCAAGGTGATCGATGATGCAGTCCTTTATCAGTGCCTCTACCATCTTTCCCAGTACCGAGATCAGAGTCACCGGTCTGTAGTTTCCCGGGTCTCCCCTCGAACCTTTTTTTAGGATCGGCGTAACATTTGCCACCTTTCAGTCCTCCGGATTCTTTCCCGTTTTGATCCACAGGTAGGCTATTAGTTGAAGCAGTTCAGCTATGGTCCCTTTCAGTTCCTCGATGACCCTCGGATGGATGCCATCCGGTCCCGGCGATTTATCGCTCTTGAGTCTATCAATCTGCCTGCATACCTCTTCTAAACTGACCGTCAACCCTGTCAGTTTCCCGTTTTCATTTCCAGCATATATCCTGATGGGTTCCGGTATGTTGTGTATATCCTCTTTGGTAAATACAGGCGAAAAAACCATGTTCAGTCTGTCAGCGATTGCCTTGTCCTCCTTTATCGCTCCCTTTATTCCTTGGTCATCCAACGGTCCCACCGCTTCCTTCACAGGTCGTTTCCCTTTAATATATCGAAAGAACGCCTTGAAGTTTTTTGTCTCCTTGGCTATTATTTCCTCATAGTCTCTTTTGGCCCCTTTCACTGCCTTATGGCACCTGCGTTGATGTTGTTTGTGCTTATTCCAGTTTTCATTCGTTTTTGATCTTTTCCATTCCTTAAACAAGGTTTTTTTTTGTCTCTGATCATTTCCTTAACCTCTACAGTGAGCCATGCTGGTTCTTTATTCTTTTTCCTCTTTGATCCCTTGTTGATACGTGGTATATATAGGTTATGTGCCTCGGTGACTGTATCCTTAAAAAGAGACCAAGCTTGCTCTAGCGTCTTTACAATGTTTATCTTCTTAATCTTCTTCCCCACAATGCGTCTCATCCCTTCATAATTCCCTTTTCGGAAGTTTAGCACCGTGGCCGTCATTCCGGACCAATGTTTTGTCCCTGTTTCCAAGTTGAAGCGGATCATATTGTGATCGCTGTTTCCCAGCGTTCCTTCTACTTCTACATCCTGTGACGGTCCTCGCAGCCCATTTAGAATTAAGTCCAAAATTGCGTTTCCTCTCGTGTTTTCCTTGACAGTCGTTCTATACCAGCATTCTTCAATGCAAGGCTTGAGGGTCAGTGGCTGGAAACTATCCCGTGTCATTCTTTAGTGTCCATCTCAACCTCAGTCCTTCTACACCAGCATTTTCAATGCAAGGCTTGAGGGTCAGTGACTGTGCCCATTCACACTGTGATTCTTCCCTCTCTCCTTAAAGAATGGTATGGGGATGGGAAAGGGGACAAATTCTGTTTCCGAAAATGCTTTTAACGGAAGTAAAACCCAGATGTCTCAATCCATCCTCCTTTTTCTGGAGCTATATGATAACCCTACAAGAAAGACTTCCAATTATTGCTGGACATGCAGCCTACCTCATAGATCCAGCTGCTATGTTATTTTTATCAGTTAAAAGATTGTACATGCTATTGCAAAGTTTTGTGATTTTTTTCCCCATAAGGGGCATCAGCAGATCCTCAAAACAGTTCATGAAAATACCAGTAATCGAAGACACAGGGACATTAGCAATGCATAAGGGGTAAGGGTAATGCATTTCATATATGACATTTCTGTGATACAACCAAGGTGGTTTACATATTACAGTATATAGAGGTACTTTCTCTGTCCCTAGTGGGCTACAGTCTATCCCCCTCTTTTACGAAACTGCGATAGCAGTTTCTAGCACAGAGACTGTGCTGCTCCCGACGCTCATAAGAACATAAGAATATCCTTACTGGGTCAGACCAATGGTCCATCAAGCCCAGTGGCCCATTTTCACGGTGGCCAATCCAGGTCACTAGTACCTGGCCAAAGCCCAAGGAGTAGCAATATTCCATGCTATCAATCCAGGGCAAGCAGTGGCTTCCCCCATGTCTTTCTCAATAACAGACTATGGACTTTTCCTCCAGAAATTTGTCCAAACCTTTCTTAAAACAAGCTATGCTATCCGCTCTTACAACATCCTCTGATAATGTGTTCCAGAGCTTAACTATTCTCTGAGTGGAAAAAAAAAATTCCTCCTATTGGTTTTAAAAGTATTTCCCTGTAACTTCAAGTGTCTCCTAGTCTTTGTAATTTTTGACAGTGAAAAATTAATCCACTTGTACCCATTCTACTTCACTCAAGATTTTATAGACTTCAATCGTATCTCCCCTCAGCCGTCTCTTATCGATGCTGAAGAGCCCTAACCGTTTTAGTCTTTCCTCATATGAGAGGAGTTCCATCCCCTTTACTATCTTGGTCGCTCTTCTTTGAACCTTTTCTAGCGCCATTATATCTATCTTGAGATAAGGAGACCAGAATTGAATGCAATACTCCAAATGAGGTTGCACCATGGAGCGATAAAGGAACTCTATGAGCATCGGGAGCAGTGTGGGCCATTCTGCGTGGCTCCCTGTGCTAGAAACTGCTATCGCAGTTTCATAAAAGGAGCCCTATGTCTTTTCTCTACTTCAGTGCTTGCTATATTATTGATATTAGCTAAGTAATTCTTACTATACACCTGTGAGGGACAAATCAGTTGCACTGGTCTGGAAAATGTCTCAAGTTCAAACTTTTTGCCTTCTGGCTAAAACTAGAAGTAAACACAGAAAAGGTTCAGTTTTAATATTTATGTCCATGACTATTACTACTTATCATTTCTATAGCGCTGAAAGGCATACGCAGCGTTGTATATCTGATGTGCAATAGACGGTCCCTGCTCAAAAGAGCTTACAATCTAATTTGAACAGGTAATCAGGACATCTCAGGGTTGGGGCATTTCTAGCAGAGAGAATGGTGGGATGCACAATCCCTGCCCTTGACCGTATATTTGTACCAAATCCCAGTATGTGTCATCTTAGGAAACCTTGTACTGAAAAATCTTGTACTGTAACTAAGGCAAATTTAACCTGTAAACTGTCTGTGTGTCAATTTGGATAAAACTTGTATTGGAAAACTTGCACTGTAAGGATAAACTGTAAAGGGGGCTGGGTCATAGGCAGCTGAGGGGCATTTCTTGAAGTTACATATAGAATGACAGTATCCACACCTAGTACTAAGCTGCGGTAGTGTTTTTAGCACGCGCTGCCCCGCGTGCTATATGGTAAAACTAATGCCAGCTCAATAGAAGCGTTAACGTCTAGCGTCTTGCAGCGTGCGCTAAGCGTGCACTAAGCGCAGCTTAGTAAAAGGAGCCCTTAGGTGAAGGCATTTGCAGCACAATTTTGTTGGTGCGAAATGGCCACGCTTAAACTTAGGTGAAGTATAAACTAGCATTTTTTTAATGGTGCCAGATGTAGACTTTATTCCTATATGCAGACACTTTCGCCCAATCTATGTTTTTGTACCTGGGGCAATGGAGGGTTAAAGGGCAAATTCTATAAGAAGCGTCCAAAGGTTAGGCGCCAATATAGGCACTGTTCAGTGCGATTCAAGTAAAATTGGGTGCTGGTTGGTGAATCACGCTGCGCGGCACCTATTTTGGAGGCGCCCAAGAAATAGGCCATTTCTAGGCACAACTAAAAGTTAGGCGCTCATGCGAGCGCTTAAGCACGCTTAAGAGCAGTGATTCTGTAAGAAGGCGCCTAACGTGCATAGTGCCTATTTTTTTGAAGGCCGCCTAAACTTTTAAAGGCCTGCAAAGGGACTTAACGAGATTGGAAGACTGGGCAAGAAAATGGCAAATGAGTTTTAACACTGAGAAATGCAAAGTCATGCATGTAGGGAAAAAGAACCCTATGTTCAACTATAAAATGGGGGGGGATCGTTGCTGGGGGTGAGCAAACTTGAAAGAGACCTTGGGGTGATGGTGGACACAACATTGAAAGCGTCAGCACAGTGTGCGACAGCCTCAAAGAAAGCGAACAGAATGTTGGGTATCACGACCAGGACGAAGGAAGTCATTTTGCCGCTATATCGGGCGATGGTGCGCCCACATCTGGAGTACTGTGTCCAGCACTGGTCGCCGTACCTCAAAAAGGACATGGCGGTACTTGAGGGAGTCCAGAGAAGAGCGACAAAACTGATAAAGGGTATGGAAAACTACTCATACGCTGACAGATTGGAAATGCTGGGGCTATTCTCCCTGGAAAAGCGGAGACTTAGAGGAGACATGATAGAAACCTTCAAAATCATGAAGGGCATAGAGAAGGTGGACAGGGACAAATTCTTCAGGCTGTGGGGAGCCACAAGTACAAGGGGGCACTCGGAGAAATTGAAAAAGGACAGGTTTAGAACAAATGCTAGGAAGTTCTTTTTCACTCAGAGGGTGGTGGACACATGGAACGCGCTCCCGGAGGCTGTGATAGGCCAGAGCACGCTACAGGGGTTCAAGGAGGGTCTAGATAGGTTCCTAAAAGAAAAGGGGATTGAGGGGTACAGATAGAAGCAGAGGTAGATTATAGGATTAGTCAGAAACCACTTCACAGGTCATGGACCTGATGGGCCGCCGCAGGAGCGGACCGCTGGGCGCGATAGACCTCTGGTCTGACCCTCTGGTCTGGTCTTATGTTCCATCTTACAGAATCGCGCTTTCTTGATAGGCGCCTATGTTTCAATCAGTGCTGATTAAAAAGCTTAATTGAGCTTGTTATTCAATTTAGATAGGTGCCTAACTTTATGCGCTGGTTACAGAATTTGGGCCTAAGTGACTTGTTCTAATCTAATCTGATATTTGTGCGTCGCACAAACCTAAACAGGCTCAAGGTGACTTGCAGTGGGAAAAGGGTTATCTTGGGGCATAGAGGGGAGGAAAGGGGGAAGGAAGAGAAATAGTGGAGAAAAGGAGAAGATGGACTTAATCATAGTAAGCAAAAGATTTTGAAGGTACATGAAGAGATCAGTTATCAAAGAGTAGGGTTTTCATTTTTTTCCCGGAATAGGATGTGGTTGGGTTCTGTTCTAATTGTCTCTGTGAGGTCATTCCAAATTTTGACTCCCAGGAAGGTGAGCATGGAGTGGAATATTCGTCTGTACTTGAGGTTTTTTTTGTCAAGGTAAGGTTTAGTTGGATCTTGTTAAGAATTCTGCGAGAGGTGGACTATGCATCAGAGAAGAGTTTGATAAGAGGAGCAGCTAAGTTACTGTAGAGCAGTAGTCTCAAACTCACGGCCCGCCAGGTACTATTTTGAGGCTCTCGGTATGTTTATCATAATCACAAAAGTAAAATAAAACAGTTTCTTGATCGTACGTCTCTTTAGCTATAAATGACAATAGTATCATTAAGACTTAGCCAAAAGGAAAGAGTTTTACCTCATGCAAAATTGTCATTTCTTTAATAAGACATTAACTATTTTTTTTCTGAGGCCCTCCAAGTACCTGCAAATCCAAAATGTGGCCCTGCAAAGAGTTGAGTTTGAGACCACTGCTGTAGAGCATGTGATATATAATACAGGATGTTTTGAATTTTCAGGGTCTTTACATGGAAAGGTGACATAACTCTAAAAACTCCATTCTTACTTGATGACTCTCCTCTTGAATCTGTTTCACAAATAAAAATTCTCGGGGTAATAATCGACACGGATCTCTCATTTCATTATCATATCAGCGAAACAGTTAAATCCTGTTTTTACAGACTCCGTCTTCTACGCTCAATTTCCACTTTCTTAAACCCAAAATCTATAAACATTTTGGTTCATTCACTAATTATTTCGAAATTAGATTACTGTAATTCTCTCGTAATAAACATATCTCAGAAAGAAAGGAGACGACTACAAATCATACAAAATACCGCAGTTAAATTAATTCACAAAGCTAAAAAATATGATCATGTTACCCCTTTACTCATCAAATCTCACTGGCTTCCAATCTCTCACCGAATCACTTTTAAAACTTTATTCCTAGTTTATAAAACTTTAATTTCAAACGAACCCCTTTTCATATCAAAAATGATAGTCCCATATAATCCTCCGCGATCCTTAAGATCATCTTTATCTAACCAGCTTTCAGTCCCTTCATTAAGAATAATTGGCACTAGACGTAAAGATATGTTTTCTGTGGTGGCCCCCTCATTGTGGAACTCTCTCCCAAACTTTATTAAAAATGAAAAAGATCTTATCTCTTTTAAAAAATTGTTAAAAACCTACTTGTTTCAAGATGCATTTGACTTATGAAATGATCTTTTTTTATAATCTCATATGTTTTTAAGATTCTCTTTTCCTGTTTTTTTCTAATTATACCTATTGTATTCTCCCCTCCATGTAAATTTTAACAAATAATACAATTGTAACTTTCCCCTTCCTTCCTTCTCAATCATGTTTGTCCAATTTGTCTTGTCATTTGTCTAATTTAGTAATATTTTATGTATTACCACAATCTGCTGGTTTTTAATTGTACATCGCTTAGAAATTTGTAATAAGCGATACATCAAATGTAAATAAACTTGAAACTTGAAGATGCAGTGCATTAACCATTAGGCTGCGTTTGAAATTCTGCAACATTTAAATTTTTTTCACATAAAAGGATAAGGTTTGGACTGTGGAATTAGAAATTGTTTTATTGCCTCACCATTAAATAGGGAAGAGGCTGTTGACAGATTTTTCTGCTGCACGCCTTCTATTCCGCCAGGGTCATTATGCTCCCATTACCCCCCTACTCAAGTTGCTTCATTGGCTCCCTGTCCGCTTCTGAATACAGTACAAACTCCTCTTACTGATCTACAAGTGTAATCTCTCTTTTCTCTTCCTATACTCTGCGCTGGGAACTCCGCTCATCTGCACCCTTCTCCTCTACAGCCAACTCCTGACTCCGTCCTTCTGCCTTGCTGCGCCATATGCCTGGCTCTGGCGGGATTTAAGTCCGGGCTGTAGGCCCACATTTACTTGTCATTCCCTCTGTAGCTCACTACTTTACCTCTTTTCCCTTTATATTTCCCCACATGAACAGCATATATTGATTCACCTTTTTTATCCAGTGATTGTAAGCAGGGCAGGATTAATTCAGCGAAGGCTCCTAGGCACACAAGTACACTGGGCCCCCTGCCCCGCTCCAATTTATTTACTTCTTTATTTCTACTTTCTTTCTTTTCTTTTAAAATTCAAAACAGTGCCAGTGTACAGTTGTTCTATGCAACCTCCAAACATCTCTGAACAATCTCCCCTTCCTTCCTAGAGGAAGAGATCTTCAGCTGGCATGGCTGTGGGAAGTCCACCAATTTATATTTTGCATATGGATAGGAGGCATGGGGCAATAAAATTTAGTGCCCACCCTTTTATTGGACTAATACATATATTTCTCACTTAGCCGTTACAGTATCCCTGTCCTGACCTGAGGAAAGGAGTTATGGTCTCTGAATTAGTAAAAAAAAAAAAAAAAGTATTAAAATTAGTCTAACAAACAGGATCACCTTATTTCCATTTTCTATTAATAAACGATTATCAACACAGCTACAATAATACTTTATCCTAAAGCAAAAAGAAATAAATAAAACAAATAGAAATATTTTTCTACCTTTGTTGTCTGGTTTCTGCTTTCCTCTTCTCATCATTCTTTCTTCCATCCACTGTCTGCCCTCTTTCTGCCTTTTCCATATGGCATCTGCTCTCTTTCTATGCCTCTTCCAAAAATTGGCTGCCTCTCACTTCCATCTCTTCCTCCACCCCCTCCCCCTTGGTGTGGCATCCATCTTCTTCCCTTCCCTCCTCCAATGGTCTGGCATCTCTCTCCTCTCCTTCTCTCTCCCACACCCCCATGGTCTGGCATTTCACTCTCTCCTCTCCTCCCACTTCCATAGCATCTGCCCCCTTTCTTTCCCTCAAACTCAATTCCATCCAGTATCCTTCCCCCTTACCTCTCTCCCCATTCCCTACACCCCAATCCCATCAGCATCTACCCATTTTCTTTCCCTTCAACCCAGTTCCATCCAGTATCCTTCCCCCTTGTCTCTTTCCCCATTCCCTACACCCCAATCCCATCAGCATCTACCCCTTCTTTCCCTTCAACCCAATTCCATCCAGTATCCTTTCCCTGCACACCAATTCCATCAGCATCTGCCCCCTTTCTCTCCCTCCACCCCCCTTCAATGTGGGAGGGGGCCCACTGAAGAAACAGAGGACTCACTTTTTTTTCCCTTTGGCAATGTGAGCCCGCTGGGAAAGATCGGCAGCACCGCCTCCCCCCAGCATTGACAGCAACAAACCATAATAAGTGAAATTGGAGGGGATGGACTGGCAGATGTAGGGAGTTGCTGCAAGGTCCCGCGCTGACTGTGTCTGCCGGCTCTGCTCAGGGAAGAAGTGACATCGGAGGGGGTGGACTGGCAGATGCAGTCATCACGGGACATTGCAGCAACTCTCGTTTGCCGGTCCACCCCCTCCGTCACTGATTCCGGTTCGTTGCTGTTGATATTGGGGGGGGGGGGGGGGGAAGGTAGCGCTGCTGATCTTTCCCGGGCAGCCTGCGTTGCCAAAGGGAAAAAACACACACCTGAGTCCTGTTTCTTCAGCAGGCGCCCCTGACAACTTCAGTCCCTAGGTACATGCCTACTGGGCCTACCAATTAATCCGACCCCGACTGTCAGCTCTCTTGAGCATGGAGAGTGTGTGTTGAATGTACAGCGCTGCATGCATCTGGTAGCACTACAGAAATAATAAATAGTAGTAGCAGATTTGGTTGGAATTGTCTTTATTATACAGCAACTTGTGTAAAGGTTTATGTGAACGGTGTAATGTCCAACTCCTTTCCCCTCTTCAGGGGTACCAAGCAAAGTTGTCCTTTAGTCTCTGTTGCAATTACTATTAGACAAGTGGAAAAGTAGTGTGGGTGTATAATATGACTGGATTACCTGCAAGTTATCTACTTACGCAGATGTATTTTATTTATCATTATGCATATATTGGAGCAGGCATTACAGTCTGGTTTTTGGATCAGGATGATCCTAAAGTGCCTAGGTGTGAGCAGCTGGAGAGGACACTTGCTGCCCCATTTTCCTTAAGGAGTTTGTTTACACGGAAGGTGAGCAGGGCTGTTTCTGGCAATTTACTTTTGGAGTATGCAAATGGTTTTAAAGTATTTGGACTGGTGAGTCGTGGCGCTTGGCGCGTGGCGCGTGGCCAACGTGCTGTTTATGGGACGATATTGAGGTCAGAAGCATGATAGTGCAGTATTTTTGTAGCGCCAGTTTTTCGTATGATTCTGGGTAATTCTAGTTAGACAAACATCTGTGTTAGTTAAGGACCGCGCCCAAATAGAAGCGTACGAAAAATAGGTGAATAAAACATTTAAATATAATGTAGCTAAGGCCAGAAGAAAAAACATACTAAGGATTAATATAAGGGAAAGCATAATAATATCTGTGTATGTACTTTGCTGTTGAGCCAAATCATGGTGGAAATCAGGATTACATGGAATCCATTTTAGGTTCTTTGTGTGTACTATAACTGTCCTGTCTTAGGCCAGCATCTTGTGCCAGTGAATAGTTTCTGTTCTTTGTTCAGCTTCCCGCCTTTAGCCTCGTGGTTCTAATTGAAAACAGATGTGCTCAGGCTAGTTAGGAAAAGCATATCAGATTCCATATTCCAAACTGAGATATAAAATGTATGAAGTATGAATGGCCAAGATATGAATGAAATTATGAATGTTTGGGGCCCCTGAATGTAATATGTGATGATATGATTGTGGAAATATAAATGGTTTATGTTTATAAGCAGAAACATTAAGAAAAAATCTTGAGCACAACATCTGGAAGTGATTAGAGTCAGTCTCAAGAATAGGGAGAAGGGGGGGCATTGGAAGCCCACGCTTCAGGAAGAGGAGAGGGGGATTTAACCCCCCCTTTTTCTCCTGAGTAAGATTTCTGTGTAAGGCTGTGCAATTTGAATCTGTCAGCTTAGGAGTTTTTTTCCTTTAAGGCTCAGAACTTGTCAGCATGGAAGGACTGAGAATTTACCATGTTAATAATTATAGATTCTCTTGAATGTTATAATGTTAATTCAGAAATCAAAAGTAATTTTCTGAAAACTTTGTATAACTTTTAAACATGGAGGAATGTTTCTTTGTTTAAACTTTAAGACCACCCAGAGAAATGTTATTGGTCGTCAAACTTGATGATGTCACTAAACCAAAAGTTATATAATAGACTGTAATGAGATAGAAAAACGAGACCATTGTGAGAAGGCCAGTCTTTGGCCACGATGATGATCTCCCATGAGCGCAACGTAAGCAATTATGCTATTCTTTTGATCTAATAATGGGAAAATAGAACCAATAATTCAATAAATCCTGGTTATAATTTTAAAACCTTGCGCTGGTGTCATTTTGCATGTAGAATTATTTTCAAACCTGAAGCTTTCACAAATGGCGTCAATGCCCCATGCTCAATTGGTGCCGAAACCCGGGAACTAACTAATTTGACGCCTTGAAAAAGCTTATAGGTTATTCATGGAAACTCTAGGAGCTCTGGAGATTTCGCATGGTTGTGTAACAAAAGGTGGTCACAGGTTGACTGGCTGCGCAGGAATATGGCGGAAATTAGAGATAAAACGGGACCGGAAAACTGGAAAATTGTGAGTATTACGCCTGTTTAAAGAAAAAAATAAAAAAATAAAAAAATTAATTAAAAATAATAATAAAAAAAAAAATTAATTAAAAATAATAATAAAAAAAATTATTTAACAGTAAGGAGCATGCATGCTTGTATATATCTGTACATAATTGTATAAAGTTAGTGGAAATTACTTGTTAATGGAAAAAGAAAAAAAAAATTAGAAATAAAAGTAACACAGAAAGAATGTTGTGAAAAGAAAAGAATGAAAAAAAAAAATCCCTTGCAGTGCTGGCATTTTTCCATCTGGCTTTTAAACTGAGCAGTGCCTGTCTGAAAGAAGAAAAAAAATTAAGTTTTTGCTTGTCTGATAACAGAGCTTACTGAGTTTGAAGAAAAAAATATATATTCTCCGGCTGTGTGTCTAAGCTTTGTCTCTGAACTAACTCTTTCTCTCTGTGAAAAAGAAAACTGTCTGTTTTAATCTGACTTTGAAAAGTTTCCCTCTGTCCCGTCTCTTTGTTTGAAAAAACGGGCTGAGGGCACCCCCTCCTTTTCAGTGCCTATCTGAAGTAACTACTTTGAAAAGAAAAAAGAAATTGTGTTTCTCAGCTTTGTCTTTCTAAACTCCAGTTCTGTCTCTCTCTGTCTTTTTTGTTCTGCCCTAACTTTTTCTCTTGTCTCTGGAAAAAGAAAAATAAAGTTAATGGCTTCCCGTTCCCTTCAGTCTTCTTTGTTTGAAAGAGCGGGCTGCAAATGGGGGATTTTCACCCCCACCTTTTTCCTCCCTCGATACCTTCCACAGAGCTATCACGTGAGGAAAGAGGGGGAGGGAATAGCAGCAATGGAAGAAAAGTTTATGTAGTGTGAATATCAGGATTCAATGTGGTCTCTCTCCGATAAAACTTTAACAGGGAAATGCATGCAGGTTGGAGTTCCGATCAGCCGGGAAATTGTTTAGTAAGGCACTTGAAGTTAATTCAAAGTTGTTTTTGATGTTCAGGAAAACAAGAAAGTGTATTGGGAGAGCAGAGTTTACATAGCTAAGTGATCCCTGCGGTGTTAAGAACAATGGAGGTACTTTGGAAGAGTTTCAGAAGCTGTTTGTAGCCTAAGGGCTCTGTACAAGATGCATTCTAGAAAAAAAAAAAAGACGTTATGTAGCCTGTATGTTGTTTCTTTATATTTTAAAAAAGGTTATCAGAATGTTGGAAGAACAGAACTGTATGATCTGAAGGAATTGGAAAGTGATTTTTAAACGAGATGGTTAAGTGAAAAGGAAAAGAAAGTTAAATGTCTGGCGATTTCAAAGCAGGGAGATAGTCTGTAGAACGAACGTACAAGAATGTGGAAGAAAGTTTTGTGAGACGTGTTAAGGAAGGATGTGCTATGAATTATGACCTGATTGTAAGGGATCTGATATGGAGAAGTTCGATAGGGAAGATGAGAGAAGAGAAAAGAATTCTGCGGGACTTGGGAATGTATTCAACAGTGAAAGGATAATTTTGTGGAAAAGAAAAAGATTTATTCCAAAAAACAGATACCATGCTTAAAAGCAGGCAAGTGTGCATAAGTGAAAAATAAAATCCCTGCCTTTATATTTTTATCTCAGGGTTCAAATTAATTTTGAATATGAATTTTTGTGCCCCTGCATGGTTTATAAAGTATTTTTAAACTTGTGCATTGTCCAAAATGTATGATTAGGGAGTAATTAAATTTAAATGCATTTTAAAATTAAAATGGGAAGTTTAAAATAAAAAGATTAACAAAAGTAGAGGTTAAGTACCTATATTTTTTTGAAAATTGAAATAAATGTGAAACAAAGGGCTTGCTAACTTAGTTAACGGAAAAGAACAATTATAATAAACTTTTATGTAAGTGGATGAATTCGGAATTGAAATTTTGCTTACTTTTTACAAGTAAGCTCTTCAGGATAGGAACCTAATAAAGAATATGGAATTGAGAATAATTCCCTGATGTTAGAAAAAAAGAAAGTCTAATTTTACCATGTAGAGAATGTGTCTGCATGTTTAAATTTTCCTGTAGCCATATTTTGGTACTACAGGACCCTGAAAAAAAAGTCTATTTAATCTGTATGTTTTGTGTTTCAGTTAAGAACCTTCTTTGAATCTTTTCAACAATTCTACACAGAAGACTCTGCAATACAAGACGTGCCATGTGTTTCTCTTTTCTTTGTTCTTTTGTTAATGAACATGTGCTTTCCTTCCAGGATTTACACTGACCAGCAGTACCACATACCACCACTAGAGCTGTGGAGAACACAGAAAAAAAAAATTTCCGATGCTGAATTTTCGGCGGGAATTTCAGTGTTCCTTTGTCTTCAACTAATGAGCTGTGCTTACCTTTCAGTTGTACCAGTACGGGTGTAAAGAAAAGCAGTTCCATAGTTACAGAAAAGCCAAGCTTGAATTATGAAAATGTTGCAGCATGAACTTTTTAAAGCCATGATTTAAATTTCACTGAAATTAATTTAGAGACTCCGACCTTACAAGTTGCTAAAACTATTTGCAAAAGACATTTCTGGACTCATATAAAAAATTTTGAATGAAAAAACAGACTTTATCTTAAACCACGTTACTTTAAATCATTTCATTTGAATTAGGCTTCTGAACTTTAATTATGCTTTTGCATAATTTCATAGACTTATTCTGATATTGTATTAATAACTGTATTTTCTTTATCATTGTCTTCATGCATTGTTCTCAGAAAATATTTTGTCCTGTATTTTAAATTTTATTTCATATGACTGTATTTCTATATACAGTGGCAGCTTCTAAGCTGTAACACAGTGCCGCAATATTGTTTAATTGGGTTTAACAGCTGATATCATCAGTCCTTTTAATGATTTTAATTTAAATTCGAGAAATGAGTTCCTGCAACACACACAGAAAAAGAAAACTTATATCTGATGTGCATGCATTATCTGCACATAAGTACATTTCCATATTAAGCATATATTTGGGTTTTCTTAACACTGTGCATTATTTTACACTTTATTGATTTAATTCCAAGATTTTATAACATAACACTTTTGAGCATAGGGACTAATTAAATTAGGTAATACTGAGGTTCTCTTTATCTTAGGGAAATCTAGGGTTCTATTTTTCTTTAGCTATACTTTCTCTAAATTTTCTGACTTTTAAACTTTAAAAGTACTGGAGTTTCATGAATACCTCTATGAATAAAACAACAGACGTCTCTGCTCTAGGACTGTACTTGCACCTAGAACAGACACTGTCTGACTACCACTGGAATGGTAAGTTTCCTATATGATATGGTTTAGACAGCAACTTACATAAATGTACACTTGAATGGGTTTTATCTAGAATAGTGGATGGGATTTGCTTGCATTCTCACTAGAGAATTCAAGTAAGCTTTGGGTAAGATTTTCTAGGCACCTGCCGTTGCAGGCCTAGGTAGTACATTTTTCTGGCTTTTGCTATCTAATTGGCATTTAAAAGAATATACTTGCACAGACACACTGATCCATAAGAAGAACCGTACCCTGAGTGAACCCCAGCGCCACAGATAAGACCACGAGCTCAATTCTGAATATTACTTCATAAATTCAGTAATATCCAAGAGGGGACTGAGTCGTGGCGCTTGGCGCGTGGCGCGTGGCCAACGTGCTGTTTATGGGACGATATTGAGGTCAGAAGCATGATAGTGCAGTATTTTTGTAGCGCCAGTTTTTCGTATGATTCTGGGTAATTCTAGTTAGACAAACATCTGTGTTAGTTAAGGACCGCGCCCAAATAGAAGCGTACGAAAAATAGGTGAATAAAACATTTAAATATAATGTAGCTAAGGCCAGAAGAAAAAACATACTAAGGATTAATATAAGGGAAAGCATAATAATATCTGTGTATGTACTTTGCTGTTGAGCCAAATCATGGTGGAAATCAGGATTACATGGAATCCATTTTAGGTTCTTTGTGTGTACTATAACTGTCCTGTCTTAGGCCAGCATCTTGTGCCAGTGAATAGTTTCTGTTCTTTGTTCAGCTTCCCGCCTTTAGCCTCGTGGTTCTAATTGAAAACAGATGTGCTCAGGCTAGTTAGGAAAAGCATATCAGATTCCATATTCCAAACTGAGATATAAAATGTATGAAGTATGAATGGCCAAGATATGAATGAAATTATGAATGTTTGGGGCCCCTGAATGTAATATGTGATGATATGATTGTGGAAATATAAATGGTTTATGTTTATAAGCAGAAACATTAAGAAAAAATCTTGAGCACAACATCTGGAAGTGATTAGAGTCAGTCTCAAGAATAGGGAGAAGGGGGGGCATTGGAAGCCCACGCTTCAGGAAGAGGAGAGGGGGATTTAACCCCCCCCCTTTTTCTCCTGAGTAAGATTTCTGTGTAAGGCTGTGCAATTTGAATCTGTCAGCTTAGGAGTTTTTTTCCTTTAAGGCTCAGAACTTGTCAGCATGGAAGGACTGAGAATTTACCATGTTAATAATTATAGATTCTCTTGAATGTTATAATGTTAATTCAGAAATCAAAAGTAATTTTCTGAAAACTTTGTATAACTTTTAAACATGGAGGAATGTTTCTTTGTTTAAACTTTAAGACCACCCAGAGAAATGTTATTGGTCGTCAAACTTGATGATGTCACTAAACCAAAAGTTATATAATAGACTGTAATGAGATAGAAAAACGAGACCATTGTGAGAAGGCCAGTCTTTGGCCACGATGATGATCTCCCATGAGCGCAACGTAAGCAATTATGCTATTCTTTTGATCTAATAATGGGAAAATAGAACCAATAATTCAATAAATCCTGGTTATAATTTTAAAACCTTGCGCTGGTGTCATTTTGCATGTAGAATTATTTTCAAACCTGAAGCTTTCACAAATGGCGTCAATGCCCCATGCTCAATTGGTGCCGAAACCCGGGAACTAACTAATTTGACGCCTTGAAAAAGCTTATAGGTTATTCATGGAAACTCTAGGAGCTCTGGAGATTTCGCATGGTTGTGTAACAAAAGGTGGTCACAGGTTGACTGGCTGCGCAGGAATATGGCGGAAATTAGAGATAAAACAGGACCGGAAAACTGGAAAATTGTGAGTATTACGCCTGTTTAAAGAAAAAAAAAAAAAAATTAATTAAAAATAATAAAAAAAAAAAAAATTAATTAAAAATAATAATAAAAAAAATTATTTAACAGTAAGGAGCATGCATGCTTGTATATATCTGTACATAATTGTATAAAGTTAGTGGAAATTACTTGTTAATGGAAAAAGAAAAAAAAAATTAGAAATAAAAGTAACACAGAAAGAATGTTGTGAAAAGAAAAGAATGAAAAAAAAAAATCCCTTGCAGTGCTGGCATTTTTCCATCTGGCTTTTAAACTGAGCAGTGCCTGTCTGAAAGAAGAAAAAAAATTAAGTTTTTGCTTGTCTGATAACAGAGCTTACTGAGTTTGAAGAAAAAAATATATATTCTCCGGCTGTGTGTCTAAGCTTTGTCTCTGAACTAACTCTTTCTCTCTGTGAAAAAGAAAACTGTCTGTTTTAATCTGACTTTGAAAAGTTTCCCTCTGTCCCGTCTCTTTGTTTGAAAAAACGGGCTGAGGGCACCCCCTCCTTTTCAGTGCCTATCTGAAGTAACTACTTTGAAAAGAAAAAAGAAATTGTGTTTCTCAGCTTTGTCTTTCTAAACTCCAGTTCTGTCTCTCTCTGTCTTTTTTGTTCTGCCCTAACTTTTTCTCTTGTCTCTGGAAAAAGAAAAATAAAGTTAATGGCTTCCCGTTCCCTTCAGTCTTCTTTGTTTGAAAGAGCGGGCTGCAAATGGGGGATTTTCACCCCCACCTTTTTCTCCTGAGTAAGATTTCTGTGTAAGGCTGTGCAATTTGAATCTGTCAGCTTAGGAGTTTTTTTCCTTTAAGGCTCAGAACTTGTCAGCATGGAAGGACTGAGAATTTACCATGTTAATAATTATAGATTCTCTTGAATGTTATAATGTTAATTCAGAAATCAAAAGTAATTTTCTGAAAACTTTGTATAACTTTTAAACATGGAGGAATGTTTCTTTGTTTAAACTTTAAGACCACCCAGAGAAATGTTATTGGTCGTCAAACTTGATGATGTCACTAAACCAAAAGTTATATAATAGACTGTAATGAGATAGAAAAACGAGACCATTGTGAGAAGGCCAGTCTTTGGCCACGATGATGATCTCCCATGAGCGCAACGTAAGCAATTATGCTATTCTTTTGATCTAATAATGGGAAAATAGAACCAATAATTCAATAAATCCTGGTTATAATTTTAAAACCTTGCGCTGGTGTCATTTTGCATGTAGAATTATTTTCAAACCTGAAGCTTTCACAAATGGCGTCAATGCCCCATGCTCACTGGGCATCCAAATGGCAGATAAAATTTAATCTTGACAAATGCAAAGTGATGCACATTGGTAAGAATAACCCAAATCATAGTTACCAGATACTAGGGTTCACCTTGGGGGTCAGCGCCCAAGAAAAGATTTGGAGGTCATTGTAGACAATATGATGAAACTTTCCACCCAATGCGCGGTGGTGATCAAAAAAGCAAACAAGATGGTTAGGAATTATTAGAAAAGGGATGGGGAACAAGACTAAGGGCTAGATCTGTGAGCAATCTAATCCAATCCATGGCCAGGGGGCTGATTCACGAAGCACCCTCTTGCAAATGAGGACATTTGGAATCATCCCCCCAACTGACCGCCCAGATTGCTCTCCAGCGATCCCAACGCATGTGCAGACCATCTGTAGATGGGTTTGCACATGCGCTGGCCCTCTGTGTCTAGCAGAACTTAAAAAAAACCCCACCCCAAAAGCACTTACCACAACAGGTGTTATGCAGGGACAGCAGGCAGCTATTCTCACATATGGGTAATGTCATCAACAGAGCCCGGATGCGGAAGCTCGCAAGCAGACTTGCTTGTGAAGAAACCAAAAGTTTTGAGTCGTCCGCACCACGCATGCGCGAGTGCCTTCCCGCCCAGCACAGGGCGTGTCTCCTCAGTTCAGATAGCTAGCAAAGAAGCCAACCAGGGGAGCTGGGTGGGATGTGAGAATAGGTGCCTGCTGTCCATGGATAGCACCTGTTACGGTAAGTAACTGTGCTTTATCCCAGGAAAAGCAGGCAGCCTATTCTCACATATGGGTGACCTCCAAGCTAACCGGAATGGGATGGTGGGAGTGTTGGCAATTCAGAAGAATACATTTTGTAATACTGTCTAGCCAAACATCCAGACAATAGTGAGAAGTGAAATTATGAACCGAGGACCAAGTAGCAGCCTTGCAAATTTCCTCAATAGGCGTAGATCTGAGGAAAGCTACAGAAGCTGCCATTGCTCTGACTTTATGGGCTGTGACTCTACTTTGTAGGGGTAATCCAGCCTGGGCATAGCAGAAAGAGATGCAAGCAGCCATCCAGTTGGAGATGGTATGCTTAGAGATGGGATGTCCCAACTTGTTTGGATCGAAGGAGACAAAAAGTTGAGGAGCAGTTCTGTGTGGTTTGGTGCATTCCAAGTAGAAGGCCAAAGCACGTTTACAATCCAGAGTATGCAGAGCTGATTCTCCAGGATGAGAATGAGGCTTAGGAAAAAACAGTGGAAGAACAATGGATTGGTTGAGTTGAAATTCTGAAACCACTTTAGGTAGGAATTTAGGATGAGTACAGAGAACCACCTTGTCATGATGGAAGACAGTGAAAGGTGGATCAGTAACTAAAGCTTGCAGCTCACTGACTCTTTGAGCAGAAGTGAGGGCAATGAGAAACACCACTTTCCAAGTGAGATACTTTAGATGAGCTGAATCTTTTATTTCCAAGAAGGCTTCATCAGTTGAACAAGAACAATATTGAGGTCCCAAACCACAGGAGGCGGTTTGAGAGGAGGTTTGACATTGAAAGTCCTTTCATGAATCTGGAAACCACCGGATGAGCAGAGAGTGGTTTCCCTTCAATAGGCTGATGGAAAGCCGCAATTGCACTGAGATGGACTTGGATCGATGTAGACTTGAGGCCAGAAGTGGATAAGTGCAAAAGATAATCCAAAACAGAAGATAAGGAAGAATGTTGAGGTTCCTTATCGTGAGAAAAACACTACGTAGAAAATCTAGTCCATTTTTGGTGATAGCACTGTCTAGTGGTAGGTTTCCTAGAAGCTTCTAAAACATCTGACAGATTGAGAAACTGAAGAGGAGTCATGATGAGAGGTACCAAGCTGTCAGGTGTAGTGACTGCAGGTTGGGATGAAGGAAAGACCCTTGACTCTGTGTAAGCAGAGAAGGAAAAAAGGTAGAAGGTATGGCTCCCTGCTGCTGAGTTGAAGTAGAAGGGAGTACCAAGGTCGTCTTGGCCACCGAGGAGCAATCAGAATCATGGTGGCATGATCGATCGTTCTTCAACTTGACCAGAGTCTTGAGAATGAGAGGGAATGCATATAGGAAGAGATTTGTCCATTCTAGAAGAAAAGCATCTGCCTTGAGGCGATGAGGAGAGGATATCCTGGAGCAGAACTGAGGCAGTTTGTAGTTGTGGAGAGCTGCAAAGAGGCATTCCCCATTGTGAAAAAATGTGATGAAGAGGTGAGGAATGCAGTGTCCATTCGTGAGGTTGCAGAAGACGACTCAAGTTGTCCGCCAAGCAATTCTTCGCCCTTGTATGTAGACAGCTTTGAGGAAGGTGTTGTGGCGGATTGCCCAATCCCAAACTTTTCGAGCTTCTTGACAAAGGGAGGCAGATCCCATCCCTCCCTGTTTGACATAATACAATGCAACTTGGTTGTCCGTCCGAATGAGGACTACCTGGTCATGAAGAAATGTTGAAAAGCGTTGAGAGCCTTGAGGATCGCTCTGAGTTCCAACAGATTGATATGACACTGATGATCCGTACTGATCCAGTGGCCTTATGTACGGAGACCATCGAGATGAGCGCCCCAAGCGTAGGTCGAAGAATCTGTCGCGAGGACCTTCTGATGGGGGTGGTTGAAAAAGCAAGCCTCTGGAGAGATTGAAAGAGCATCCGCCAATGGAGAAACCGCTTCAATGAAGGAGTGACTTATGTGTCGAGAAAGTGGGTCACAAACCTGCATCCATTGAGATGCCAGGGTCCACTGAGGAATTCTGAGGTAAAATCTGGCAAAAGGAGTCATGTGTACTGTAGAGGCCATATGACCTAGGAGTACCATCATGTGTCTCGCTGAGATGGAAGAGCGGGAAGACACTGTATGACAGAGTTGAAGAAGAGCTTCCAGACGTTGTTCTGGAAGGAATGCTCTGAGTTGGGACAGTATCCAGAACAGCTCCGATGAATTGTAGATTCTGTGAGGGCTGAAGTTGGGATTTGAGAAAGTTGATTTCGAATCCCAAACTTTGTAGGAACTAGGTAGTTGGTTGGGTTGCTACAATAACCCCCTGAGATGTTGAATCTTTGATGAGCCAGTCATCGAGGTAGGGAAATACCTGAAGACCATGGTTCCTTAGAGCTGCTGCTACCACTACCAGGCACTTGGTGAACACTCTGGGAGATGAAGCCAGGCTGAAGGGCAGCACTCTATATTGATAATGCAGATTCCCCACCCGAAATCTGAGATATTGACGGGAGGCCGGATGGATGGGAATATGAGCGTAGGTCTCCTTGAGATCCAGAGAGCATAACTAGTCGTTCTGCTTGAGAAGGGGATAAAGGGATGCCAGGGACAACATTCAAAATTTTTCTTTGACCAAAAATTGGTTGAGAGCCCTGAGATCCAGAATAGGCTGCAGATCGTCCGTCTTCTTCGGAACAAGGAAGTAACCCCCTGTTCTAAAGGAACTGGTTCAATGGCATGGAGACGAAGCAGATCTTGAGCTTCCTGAAGAAGAAGGGCGGTCTGGGATGGACTGGAAGGATACTCTCTTGGAGGAAGCTCTGGTGGAACCTGAGTGAAATGAAGAGTATCCTTCCCTGATGATGGTTAGCACCCAGAGGGCGAATATAATTGTCATCCATCGGTGGTAAAAATGATGGAAACAACCTCCTATAGGGGGAAAAGAATTCAGAGTCAGAACGGTGGAGGTTATGCTCTGTTTTAAACAGTCAAAAAGGCGGAGTAGCCTTAGAAACATAGAACATGACGGCAGAAAAGGGCCATGGCCCATCTAGTCTGCAGCAGAAGGTTGATATTTTTGTTGCTTCTGAGGCTGCTGTTTCTTAGGAGGAGGGTGATTGTAAGGAGCCGTCCTTGGAGCAAAACACCTCAGATATATTGGAGGAGGGCGTGTAGGTTTGGCAGGAGCTGGCTTTGGCTTAGGTCTGACAATAGAAGCAAAGGATTTTTCATGTTCAGGCAATTTCTTTGTGGCCACCTCGATAGATTCATCAAAGAGGTCATTGCCTGCACAAGGAATATTAGCCAAGCGGTCCTGAAGATTAGGATCCATGTCAATAGTATGAAGCCAGGCAAGGCGGCGCATTGCCACAGAACAAGCAGCCGCCCTGGCAGACAACTCAAAGGCATAAGATGATTGAAGGAGATGTAATCTGAGTTGTGATAGAGAAGCGATGACTTCTTGAAATTCAAAGTGTTTTTGAGTATCCAAATAATATCCAAAAATTTAGGCAAAAGAGTAACAAGGAACTCAAAATAAGTAATAAAATGAAAATTATAATTAAGGACTTTAGAGGACATCAAGGCATTTTGACAGATGTGACATCCAAATTTGTCCATAGTTTTCCCTTTCCTTCCAGGAGGAACGATGGCATAAACCTTGGAAGGATGGGACCTCTTTAAGGATGACTCCACAAGCAGGGATTGGTGAGATAACTGTGAGTTGTCAAATCCTTTGCGATGGAGAGTTTTATATCTAGAGTCCAATTTGCCTGGAACAGCTGGAATGGTATAAGGAATCTCCAGGCATCTGACAAAAGTCAGAGACAAGAGTTGTGAAGAGGAAGCTTAAGTGACTCTGCCAGAGGTTGAGGAAGATGCATGACTTCGAGATACTCCTTAAGAGTATTTGGAACCAGCATCTAATTGAAGATCCAAGTCAACAGCCATCTGACAAAGAAAAGATGAAAAAGATAGCTGATCCGCCAATGCTTTGTCTCGAGAAGGACTCGAGGTTGGCGAAGCAGCCTAGGTCGAAGATGAAGCTTCGGCCGGAAAAAAGGCATCAAAAGAATAGGGAGACTTGGACGAAGCAATCGAAACCGCTGCATCCTCGAGGTGTGGAAATGGAGACTTCGATCGAAGAGTCAGCAGTCTAGTAGAAGTAGTAGATCGAGGCTTAGTTGAAGAAGGACGTTCTTTAGAAGAACTATACCTGGAAGTATGCCTCGATGAAGGCCTCGATCGTTGGTGAGAATGGTACTTGGAAGCAGATCTCTAAGATCGAGGAGACTTTTCCTCAAAGACAGAAGCAGCCAATGCTACCAAAGAATGGATAGGACTGGAGGCTGTGGATCGAAGCTCCAGAGGCTTGGTGGAGAAGCCTCGATGCACTCCCAAAGACCCTGCTCATTGGATAGAGTGTGAGGATTCCTGCCGAGGCACTTGCAAAAATTCTGCTCCTTGCTTCATGTGCTTAGATGTCAGACCAGACACTTTCAGAGACTCTGCTCCCTGCAAAGAGTGTGCAAGCTCAGACTGAGGCAAAGGCAGACGCTCGACCTCGTGGGAGTCTGCAGAATGCCCAAGCTGTATAAGAGGTAGAAGCTTCGGTCCCATATTAGTAAGGAACTGAATGAATTGCTTCTCCAACATGGTCTGGAAAGAAGCCGGCAAGAATGGATCCACGTCTGAACCAGACCACCTGCTTTGGCTGGAGGTTCCACAGAGGCAGTGGAAATGTGCTTCGACTTGGAAGTCTTAGGCACCTTAAGCATCTTTGCTGGAACTTTCTGCTGAGCTATCTGACCTGAGGATACAGGGGAATATACAGCAGGAGTCGAGGAGAGAGCTGTTGCAAACGAAGGTCTGATGAGGCTCGAGGTCGAAGCAGGATGAATCTTGGTCGAAGGTGAGGTTGAGGCTGCCTTCGAATTCGATGGATCAGAGGAAGAATCCATTCTGAAGAGCTTCTGCACCAAAATGCGACGATGTTTAAGGGCTCGAAGTTGAAGAGTAGCACAGCGCTCGCACGACATCGGTTGATGGTCCAGCCCAAGGCACTTGAGGCACCAACGGTGTGGGTCCGTGATGGAAATCGCATGCTGGCACTGGCTACACTTCTTGAAGCCCATTGTTGGCCGGGACATAGGAGGAAAAATAGCTGCCGCAAAATCGAAGCCCTTGGGCTGCGGCTGAGTGGCCTGCCCCGGCAACCGAACAGAAGAAATGAAATTTTTTATTTTTTTTTTGAAGAAAAGAATACAAACCGTGGTGTAGAGAAGGCACGAAGTAATAAAGTTAAACGCAGAGTCAAAGACGGACTTCTTGGCTCCGAGGAAAACTGAGAACTGAGGAGATGCGGACGGGAAGGCACTCGCGCATGCGCGGTGCGGGTGACTCGAAACTTCTAGTTTCTTCAAGCAAGTCTGCTTGCGAGCTTCTGCATCTGTGCTCTGCTGCTGATGTCACCCATATGTGAGAATAGGCTGCCTGGTTGTCTTAGGATAAAAACTTTTTTGCGAACCTGTGGTTTTAACCTGGATTAAAACCACAGGCTCGCACTGCGGGGAAGGCAATTGGGGCAGAGCTGGAAAGTCAGGGGCTGAGAGCAGGAGAGTCAGGGCAGACAGAGCTGGAAAGTCAGGGGCCGAGAGCAGGGTGGCAGAAGGCAGGGCATTCAGAAAAGACCTGAGCAACTAGTCCTTAGCAGTTGCTTTTTTGAATCGGTCAGCTCAGTCGGTGTCTCTCATTTTGTTTAGTGAATCGCTGCCAGCCTTCATTTGAATGCTGTTTCCCCTCATTTGCATGAGCAGATCAGAGGATGATCGGGACAGAGGTTAGTAAATCGAGCCAGAGGGGAATCGGATCGCAAACTGATCGGTTTGTTTAGTGAATCTAGCCCCAAGAATATTATGTCTGTGCATCGCTCCAGGGTAAAACCTCTCCTTGAGTATTTCATTCAATTATGGTCACCTTCTCTCAAAAAAAGATTAGGCAGAACTAGAAAAGAAGAAAAACAAAGATAATAAATGGGATAGAACTCCTTTCGTATGAAAGACTAAAAGGTTAGGGCTCTTCAGCTTGGAAGAGACAGCTGAGGGGAGATATGATTGAAGTCTACAAAATCCTGAGTGGAGTAGAATGGGTACAAGTGGATAAATTTTTCACTCCCATCAAAAATTTCAAAGACTAGGGGGACACTCAGAAGTTACGGGGAAATTTAAAAACTATTAGGAGGAAATATTTTTTCACTCAGAGAATAGTTAAGAGCTGGAACGCATTGCTAGAGGATGTGATAAAAGCGGTTAATGTAGCTGGTTTAAGAAAAAAAAAAAAAAAAAAAAAGGTTTGGACAAGTTTCTGGAGGAGAAAAAGTCCATAGTCTGCTATTGACACAGACATGGGGAAAGCTACTGTTCGATCTAGATCAATGTTTCTCAACTCGGTCTTGGAGTACCCCTTTGCCAGTCAGGTTTTCAGGATATCCACATTGAATTTGCATAAACTGCCTCCATTATATGCATATTTATGCCATGCTTAGTCATTGTGGATATATTGAAAACCTGACTGGCAAGGGGCTACTCCAGGACCAAGTTGAGAAACACAGTTCTAGCTCAGCAGCATGAATGTTGCTACTAATTAGTTTTTTGGCAGGTATTTGTGACATGGATTGGCCACTGTGAAGACAGGATATTGAGCTAGATGGACCAATGGTCTGACCTAGTAAGGCTATTCTTAATGCAGTGTTTGATATGTAATAGTTAGGGTTGTACTGTATTTCCGTTTGGTTTACTTTGATGCTGCAACTTTACGTCAGAGTGTCAAGTTGGCTTAAGGAGTAGAGTAAGACCAGCTGGTTTGTGCATCAGCTTGTTTGGGATAAGAGTCCTTGGACTTTTGACAAGGTCAAAATTGAATTTGGTTTGAAGGTTCAACATTGTCAATGACTGCAGGTGATACATTGTCTCCAATTTGATTACACTGGCAGCGAGTGGGAATTCACCATTCAAAGATTGGTATTTAAAAGGGATGGAGCTTCGTAACCACAGAATAGGTGGTATATTATCAAAGTGATTTACATATTCTAGACAGGAACTTATTTTGTGCCTGGGGCATTGGAACAATAAGTCACTTGCCCAGAGTTACAAAGAGCAGCTAAGGCAGAAGCTTTAACCACTTAACCACACCTCCAAGATGGCTGAAAGGGTGTCTGCAATCTATAGAAGGGTTAAATTTAAGACTGTGTTTAGGGGCAGAGCATTGGAACACATCTTGAAGAATGAGAACCTGGACTACGAGGAACGACTTAGGAGACTGGGGTTGTTCTCTCTTGAGAAGAGGAGGCTGCGAGGGGATCCGATAGAGACTTTCAAAATACTGAAAGGATTCGACAAAATGGAGCAGGGAAAGCAGTTATTTACAATGTCCAATGTGACATGGACAAGAGGACACAGACTGAAGCTGAGGGGGGACAGGTCCAGGATGAATATCAGGAAGTTCTGCACTGCTCCTTGTGACCCTGGGCAAGTCACTTAATCCTCCATAGCCCCAGTTACGTTAGATAGATTGTGAGCCCACCGGGACAGAGAGGGAAAATGCTTGAGTACCTGATTGTAAAAACCGCTTAGATAACCTTAGATAGGCGGTAAATAAAATCCTAATAATAAACTTGAAACTTTCACGCAGCGAGTGGTGGACACCTGGAATGCTCTCCCAGAGGAAGAAGTAATTGCAGAATCCACCGTTCTAGGATTTAAGGGTCAACTAGATGCACATCTCCTTAAGAGTGGCATAGAGTGATACGGGGAAGGGTAAATTAGATGCACATCTCCCTTGAGAAGCATACAGTGATATGGGGACTAAAACTATGCCAGGATCACCGGACTTGATGGACCCAGGGTCTGAACCGGAGATGGCAATTGTTATGTTCTTGATTTTGGGGGAGAATTGTCTGATTCATTGTGGGAATACTTTTGAACCAGTTTGTAGGCCATCCTTGTTGGCTTTGATTACACAATCGCTCTTCATTGTAGCTCATGAGCACTGTGCACCTCTCTAAGGGTGACAAAGTTGTCTAGGAGTGCTCCATTTCATAACTTGAATGTTCTAATTTGAAGGAGTTTTGAGATTGGGTTCAGTGTGTGTTTGGTAGTCAGGTTTAGTTTCAGGATTGTGATTTTCAGAGTAGTTATGCTTTCATGATTGGCAGGGGACACAAGTAGTTTGCTTAAGGGAATTACTATTCAATCAATTGCATTTTAATGGAAAAATAATTCCGAATACAATTAGATCAGTGGTCTCAAACTCAAACCCTTTGCAGGGCCACATTTTGGATTTGTAGGTACTTGGAGGCCTCAGAAAAAAATAGTTAATGTCTTATTAAAGAAATGACAATTTTTAACGAGGTAAAACTCTTTTATAGTTTATAAATCTTTCCTTTTGGCTAAGTCTTTTAAATAATATTGTAATTTATGGCTAAAGAGACATATGATCAAGAAACTGTTTTATTTTATTTGTGTGATTATGATAAACATACCGAGGGCCTCAAAATAGGACCTGGCAGGCCGCATGTGGCCCCTGGGCCGCGAGTTTGAGACCACTGAATTAGATGGTGGAATACAGTATGTCTTAGCAAAGTATAAGAAAGGGGCTGCACATAAGGAGCTTTGCATCTTTTATGAGAATGTGTGCACCATTTGATATTGTTAAGTCTGCAATGTATAGTTTATATGTAATGCCAGTATTGTATAACTTTGTGACCTGGAAGAAGAGGGAGGGAATTTTCAAATTCTGAGTTACCCTTTCCATATTGTAATTTAAAGTCAATAAAAATATTGAACTGAGAACATAAGAATAGCCTTACTGGGTCAGACCAATAGCCCATCAAGTCCAGTAGCCCGTTCTCATGGTGGCCAATCCATGTCATTACTGTAGTACTTGGCCAAAACCCAAGGAGTAGCAATATTCCATGCTACTGATTCAGGGCAAACATTGGCTTCCCCCATGTCTTTCACAATAACAGACTATGGACTTTTCCTCCAGGAACTTGTCCAAACCTTTCTTAAAACCAGCTACGCTATCTGCTCTTACGAAAGCCCCTGGCAATGAGTTCCAGAGCTTAACTATTCTGAGTGAAAAAAAAATTCCTCCTATTGGTTTTACAAGTATTTCCGTGTAACTTCGAGTGTCCCCTAATCTTTGTAATTTTTGACAAGAGTGAAAAATCGATCCACTTGTACCTGTTCTACTCCATTTAAGATTGTGTAGACTTCAATCCTATCTCCCCTCAGCCGTCTCTTTTCCAAGCTGTAAGAGCCCTAACTGTTTTAGTCTTTCCTCATACAAGAGGTATTCCATCCCTTATCTTGGTTGCTCTTCTTTGAGCCTTTTCTAGTGCCACTATATCTTGAGATAAGGAGACCAGAATTGAAGACAATACTCCCAAGTGAGGCTGCAGCATGGAGTCTCGGGTGACTTTAGTCACTTTTTCCCCTAGAGATGGTCACAATTTCGATTCATTTTATAAAATGCTTTGCTTCATACTCTGAAAGGCAATATATAAAGAACCCAATACACACCTAGATTATAGAACTGTGTTTTGTATGTCTCATAAGAAATGAAATACAATTGAAATAGAAAAAAAAAAAAGGGATCCTGGTTATACTTGCGATAAGTTTGTTTGTTTTAAAAATTAATTTATTTTAAATTAAAGCTTGTTTGGTACCATTACTTGAAAGACAACCGTGGCTCAGAGCTCCACGTGAGCAGATTGCTAGGTGAAGCCATCATGAGTGGAAGATTGCTGTAGTGCACTGATAGCACAATCTTTTCTTCCCACAATTTCCATTGCTAAAAGACAGAAAATCACTTTTTCTTTTCTGCAGTCTCCCTGTTATAGGGGCTCTGATCTCTGATGAAAACCCACTTTGTTCCTTCTTAGTTATGTCAAGAATTGCAATTTCAGTTGATAGTAAAAAGGCAGGACCAGCAAACATGAGTTATTTTTCACTTTCAGATGGACAAATTGATATGTTCAAGATCTTTATGTTTGAAGTACACTAAGGCACTGCCTCACTCCCAGTTGTGCACTGCCTACCCTTACCAGATTTTGGAAATTCCTGAAGCAATTAAACCCTATCCTTCAATATTGGACCTTATGGCTTTAATAGTTTTCAGGGTAATCAAATATGCATCATAAGTCACACGTTTAACGACTAGCGTGCAGATAACTTGAAAACCAGATCTACCGCCAGCACATGAGGTCCAGAGCTGGGACTCACCGTCTTACATCACTGGCCTGCTGTACTATGAAATATTACATTTGGGTAATTCCATGTCAACTGGTCCAATTTCAAGAAGAATCCACATTTGACCTTCCATGGATACAAAAAAGTGACCCAAATAAAGGGGCCCTAACTCTGGACCTGGTTGATATCATGTCCCAAAACTTTGCATATCTTCATTAGCGGTCCCAACATAGTCCCTTAAAAAATTTTGGCAATTTCTGAGCTGGTTGAGTGGGGAGTCTGGACCACTTGACATGGAGTGACCATTTGCCATTTTTTTTTTAAATGCCTGCATAGAGTGGAAGATGCTTACTGCTTTCCCCCCAACCTATCATGCTGCAATTATAGCAACAGTGAATTTTTACAGGACAATTTTTTAAACACACATTGCTTTTTGACCCTTTGACTAAAGCTCAACCACAGAGTCTCAGCTATGAGCCGGGTATGTCTCTTCTGGCTTTTGGGGCAATATCGATATCCTATACAATTGTGATTTTATTTGGGGTGGGTGGGGGGGGAAGATTAATCTCCTACTACCCACTGGCCTAAGCTAAGCCAATTCTGCTTTATCTCTAGCTATTTTGACCAGTCTTCATCATCTTCTGTACTTCAGAAAACCCGATCTTCTCATACCATGACTACAGACTGTCAAAACACATTCACCTGGTTCACTACAGCTCCTTTGTATTCAGGACTCTTTTCATGATACACCCAATACAGAAATGCCTTTTCAGATTGATAACATTTCACCTTGGAAGCAGGAAGATCCTGATTTCTTCATGGACTGGTTACTTTAGCAGGTACAGAAGGCAGTAATTACTAACATAAAACGCTGAACCAACCAGCTATGACAAAATAAAAGAATTAAACTCCTGTATCAGCTACACACATTCTGGCTTATCCATGACAACTGGGTTTCACAGAAAACTGCTACTTATTTTTCTTAGACCAAAACACTGCATTTGGTCTCAGGAAGAGTTTTATTTGATTTGACATGGTTGATCAGTTCCCATGGGCTGTAAGTGAAGCCCGCACAAACAGTGAATCCAAAGACCCTTGCACTCTGGAAGAAAAGGGCTGGACAAGGTAACCACACAGGCGTTGCTTGCAAAACTGCACACGTTTCATTGAAGAATTAGGATTTTTAGAAAAGCCAGTGAAGTGTCTCAGTCCAATACGTTGCTGAAAAATTCAGCCGAGTCTCAGTAAGTACATATTTTTGACCTGATAAAAGGCATCTAACCAAGCAGCAAAACGAACTGAAGGAGTTTCTTTTTTTCCTCCCTCATAAAGACCTGGGAATTGTTCATTCTAAATCAGCAGGACCATAATGATCTGGGAAGGGGAATCCAGTTTTTCTCACTGCTGCTGGGGTTCGTGCTGCTGTGGCTGTTCTGGCTGCGGCTCTTGGTGTGCCTCAGCTGGATGCTGAACCTGGGCTGCTGGCCGGGGGATTATTTGGTGTTGTCTCTGTCTGTAGGCTATAACAGTTCCTAGAAGCAATGCGATGATGGTCATGAGGTACAAGTCCCATTCAGGCCCCAAAAGCTGGTCCATATCAACCTGGGAGAACATCTCCTTCACCTGAAAAGAAAGAATGTAATAAAGTATTAGCAGCCAATCAGCCCAACATTTTCCTTCTAATCCTTTTCTCTACCCTAGTTCTAAAGCAGGGGTGTCAAAGTCCCTCCTGGAGGGCCGCAATCCAGTCGGGTTTTCAGGATTTCCCCAATGAATAAGCATGAGATCTAGTAGCATACAATGAAAGCAGTGCATGCAAAAAGATCTCATGCATATTCATTGGGGAAATCCTGAAAACCCAACTGGATTGCAGCCCTCCAGGAGGGACTTTGACACCCCTGGTCTAAAGGAAAGATGGGTTATAAATGAGAAATATTTAACTTGAGCCAAGTCACCTGAGGGTTTTCCCATTCTGCTAGGTGTCCTCATTTAGCCTAAAACAGTTCTTGGATCCTTCTGGAACCAGTTACTCATGTACCTGAGTTTGGCCACTGAGTGCTGCCATTGTACAGTGGCTGAGGCACTATTTTAAACACCAGAAACTGCTTGAGGCAGTCATGTGTGCCATCTCTGCCACATCCCATGATTTGACCAGAAGCTGGGAAGCAGAATTAAACCGGCAATGTTTTCATAGAAGCTGGGCTGGATTTCAATGGGGGGGAGGGGGGAGGAGGAGTATGTGTGTGTCTATCTGTTGTCTTGTAGCAGGCAAAACAAAACCCAAATAGCACCAAAAAGGTATCACAAAAGAAATGTAGCAGCTAACAGGGTCCTTGGTTGTGCTGTTTGTAGCCTCTCAATTACTTTTCTGGGTTTTGTTTTTTTTTTATATATTTAAGACAGCCAAGGACCCTATAAGACCCCTGAGGAAAGCATTTTTATTTTGCTGAAACAGGGCCCATGTTGGGTCATTTGTATTTTATACATTATCTTGTTTTTTTTTTTAAAAAAAAAATCTTAAGGTTAAATGGAAAATATATAATTATTATATTATGGGATATCTAATATAAAGATTGTTATATGTGGGGTGGGGAGGGATTAAACTTTTTTCTGTGAGAATTGTAGAAACTCAAGTGGAATTGTATATTATATGAATGATTTTCTGTACACTTGTTGTAAAATTTAAAATGAATAAAGAAAAAAAATCTTGTGGGTCGTTTGCGACTGTATACACCCTTTATGTATTATCTGGACATTTATTAAACTTCCGTTCCACAAACCTTTCATTGTTTTGTCTTGTACCAGGGAGCCAGAATCCTTCACTTTGTGGCTGTCCTAAGCAGCAGCAAAAAAGTGGCAAGGCAGAGCTCAGCTTGGGCCGCGAGCCCTCCCTCCAGTGTTGACAGAGCATCACACACCCTGCTAGCGTGCACAGGTTTCCACAGTAGCAGAAGCCCATGAGACTGGAGGGAGTGGGGCTTGCAGGCTCTGGTGCTGACCTCTGCCTTGGGAACTTTTTTGCGCAACACTCTTGTGCTTATCAAAACTTACAGAGGGATTAAACCACGGTCTGAATTAACACTGCATAAAAACTATAGTATAGTGTGGCAGCAGAGCACTAAGAATGGAGTTCAGCATGCCTAAAGGACAATTAGGAAAAATGAATCAGTATGGGGCCAAATAAATTTGTTGGAAAATCCAGTGGCATTATCCTATGATACTGTGCTATTTGGCATGTCAATGAGAGCTAAAAGCCAAATATCATCTAAGAACAACAGGCTTTAATTACGACAGGAGTGGCCATACAACAAATTATGAGCAATTGGAAAGACTGGAAAAGGCTTAACTAGTTTTTGGTGGAATTCCTTGTGTCATATGTATAAAATGGAAAGAACATTAGCCACTCAGAAGGGTATTTTAAGAAATTTCAGGAGATTTGGGAGCCTTTAACAATATATTGTAATGTCTAAAGATTGGTTTTTTCCCTTTAAAAATGCACATCCGGGAGGGAAGGGGAGGGGTTTGGTATGATAATGAATTTTGGTATATAGATACGAGGTTCATGATAGATATTTTGTGTGTTGAAAATTGGGACTGATTAAGGGGGGAGAGGGATTAATTCTGAAATGGACATTAATTGAATATTAAGTGTGGTATTTGAGTATAAAATGATATATTTACTGTTACACTTATTGTAAGTTTTAAAAAATAATAAAAGAATTGGGAAAAAAAAATTAGGAAAAATGAAGACAAGAAAAGTGGGACATTTTCAAGTATCTCCTAAAATAATTCTGATACTTCATAAAATAACCCGACAATACAGATCTGTTGTGCATGCAAGTTCCCTGGAGCAGCTTTTTGAGCTCTAATAAAACTAAACTAATTTTTTTTCTCAGCAGCCTAAAGAGCACAAACAAAGAATGACAAGACATGGATGGCAGAGTTATAAAAAGAGTATCTAAGCAGGGAAGACAATTTCAATATATGAACCTATGTGTGTTTAAAACTGCATCACCAGAAAGTAGACGCACAGTTGCTTAAATGGTACACAAAGGAATACATAGTTTACAGCACATGCTTGCACCTTGCAACTCTGTCTAACCTCTGCCTCCAGGAATACCATGTAAGTGCAGGCCAAGGGGTAGGGAACTCCGGTCCTCGAGAGCCGTATTCCAGTTGGGTTTTCAGGATTTCCCCAATGAATATGCATTGAAAGCAGTGCATGCAAATAGATCTCATGCATATTCATTGAGGAAATCCTGAAAACCCGACTGGAATACAGCTCTCGAGGACCAGAGTTCCCTACCCCTGGCATAAAGGTTTATTAAATTGCCCCCATGGTGGCGAGAACCAAGTTTACAGTAATTGAGGATCAATATCCCATCATTGAAAGCCTGGATTCATTAGGGGCAGACAGACTATTTCCTCCTACTTCATACTCATGATGTAACTTAGCTGCATTCCTGCAGTCTCTCTTGTTGTAAACCATCTTGAACTGAAAGGTATGATGGGATATAAATAAAGCTATTATTATTACTAGTGTTTAAGCCCGTTACATTAACGGATGCTAGTAAAGCCTCCTTCCCTCACATGTCCCCTATTTTCAGCCCCAGCTCCAAACCAATTTTACCCCCCAGCCCCCTTCTCCCCCGGCCCAGTAGCACCTCTTCCCTGCTCCCCCTGTCCCCGCTTCCTTGCTCCCCCAGTCCAATAGCACCTCTTTCCTGCTCCCTGTCCCTCTTCCTTGCTCTCCCGGCCCAGTAGCACCTCTTCCCTGCTCCCCATCCCTCTTCCTTGCTTCCCCGGTCCAGTAGCACCTCTTCCCTGCTCCAGCAGCACCCCTTACCCGTTTCCCCGGTCCAGTATGCAGCATTGTGAGCATCGTGGCTGGCTTTTGCGAACCTCGTAGACCGCTCTGCCCCTCAGAAGTGCATTCTCTCTGACGCGATCGTATACATCAGAGGAAACGTTCTACTGAGGTGCTGTGCAGCCTGCGAAGTTTAGTAGGGCCAGCCACGATCCTCACTGGAGCAGTGCCCGACCCTCAGCGGCTCGAAGCCCTCCTCCCGGCAGCCGCTGCCAGCGCCACTGCACGAAGCCCTCCTCCCGGCAGCCGCCACCAGCACCGCTCTGCACTGCCTCCTCAAGCCTCCGAATATGGCCGGCTTCCTCCAGCGGTTGGTGAGTGAGGGTGGGAGGAGGGAGTGGCCAGAATGTTCCCTGCCGCCGGGTTCTAAAATGGAACACGGCCACGGATCACACACCACAGCGGCAGGGATCACGCTGTTTTCAAAGCGCATGTGCCGGTAAGCTTTTATTATATAGGATTAAAGCTATTAGAAAGCAGGAAGAGATGCATGTATTCATTACTCACATTGGTATTATGTATGTATTGCAGGAAGTAAACCATTCCAAGTTTACAAAGTGCCAGAAAGACAGGAACCTGAGCATCTGGACTGGCTTCAGCTGCCATGTCATAGTAGCGTTTGGCAAGGTGGATATCCTGCAGTAATAGAACATGAGTCTATACACAGATATATCAGATGGCAAGGCTGAATTCTCAAAATCAAACTATAAAACATGATCAGATATTCCAATAAAAGATTCTCCAATCCAATTCACAAACAGCAGCAGTGACATGTCAATCATCCCCTTCTAGCTTTGCTTCCTGCCTTATTTGTGATGAGTAAAGAATTGGTGAAGCATGAATCGTAGCTCTGATCTGTCAAAGCTCTACTAGCGACAACTCATGAAATGCACTAAAGGAGCAGTTTTCATCCTGCCTGCATACCTACAAGTCTATTTGTACTTTGAAAACTGTTGACACTTGCACTTTTTTGGTTTATCAAATATAAAAAGTCCACATGTTGTAGCAATGCCCACACTAACCCCACTGCTAGGAATGTTCCCTATAGGGTGGACAATTTTCAGAAAGCCAATTGAGCAAAATTCTTTTTAAAGTGGAAATCACTAATTTTGGAGCCAGCCTGGTGGCTCAGTAGCGTGTCTTGGGAGTCAATTTCCAGCTTAGGCTTTCTGCTGCCTATGTTATCATTGATGCTGTTCTGACAGGCTCTTGGTGTGTTAGAACTGGTCACTAACCCTGGGCTGCCATCTGGGGGACTAGCCAATGTTATCTGTCTGTCGCCCATGAGCCAGACTATTACAATTATTGGTTAAATCTGAAGGAGACACAAAAATGGTGGAAAAATTCTCAGGTAGATGCTAACAAAGGCTTGTGGTACAGGAGCCCAGAACCAGCTTAGATCAAGTTAGAAGATCAAAGTAGCAGTAGTAGACTTTCACCTCCTGTCCCTTGATAGAATCTCTCACCAAATTCAGCAATTCAGTTAAGTTTTTATTCTCTCCCCCCCACCCCTTCTACTTACCTGCTTGATGCCCAGTCCTTTTTCGTGCATATATCCCAGATTAAACATTGCTTGGGCACTGTGCTGCTGCTCTGATGCCATTCGGTAATGAATAAATGCAGTCTCATAGTCCACATCAGTACCAAAGCCATAGAAGTGGTAATCCCCAAGCTTGATTCTGGCCACCATGTAACCTATTTATAAAGAACAAGGCAGTCTTGAAATATGCAGGCTTCAAAGCGTGCACAAGAAAAAACAATGTCTAAAGATCCAATTTAGGATACATTTCGTTAAGTTTCTGGTCATTCATCAGTGAAAACTTCACTAGCCTCTTGCCCTCAACTACTTTATACTAGAAAACAGGTACGTGGTTTATTTAGTATTACATTGTGCTTAATTCTTTCCTTTACCTCTTAGTAATCTCTTTCTAGTTGATCCTAAATCATCTACTTCCATATTTATGAAAATTTAGTCTATTTAATAAAAAATATATAAACATAATTCAGTGGTACCTTGGTTTACGAGCATAATTCATTCCAGAAGCATGCTCGTAAACCAAAATACTCGTATATCAAAGCGAGTTTCCCTATAGGAACTAAGGGAAGCTCGCTTGATTTGTTTCCACCCACCCCATCCCCCGAGGCCAGCGGCACTGCTCTACCATCCCCAAGAACCAGCATTGCTCCCCCCGCTCATGAAGGCCCCCCCGCATGATCCACCATCCCCCCCCTCGTCCCCCCCCCCCCCCGCAATCCGGCATCAAAAAGGCACCCACCCACCCAATCACATTTCTTACCCCCATGTGGTACCGGCACCAACACACAGGACATGCCAGTACTGGAAGATCTGCCTCCTTCGCGCTGGGCCTTGAGCATCTGCGCATGCTCAAGGCCCAGCGCGAAGGAGGCAGATCTTCGGGCACCGGCACCAGCATGTCCTGTGCCGGCGGGACGGCCTGCACAGCGGGAACTAGACTACTGGCAGCCAATGTGAGAAAGGAGATCGAGAGGGCTTTAAACTGAGGAGAGGGGGAAAGCCGACAGCTGATCTGATGTTGACGCTTCGGACAACGGTATCCAGAACAGATGCTGAAAGGGATGACTGCAAGGAGGAAGTAGAGAGACCGGTGGATCTTATGATCAGACAGCGAGGGAAACATCAGGTAAAGGGAGCTTGCTGGGAGGAGACTAAGGGGCATGGAGACACAGGGGGACTGGGTGGCACGAGGGCAAAAGCTGAGGGCAATATAGGGGTGCCACAAGGCGAAGGGGATCAAACTGAGGCTCAAGGGATGATAGCCCAAGAGGGGGCAGGTAGGGCTAGAAAACCCAGAGGAAAAGCGGGGAAGTGGGGTGGCGGGAAAGTGGGGAAGCCGAAAGCTACGAGGGTAAAGGCTGATGGCAAAGCAAAAGCACAGGGAACTGGAGAGCTGCCCGAAATTCAAATTCAAGGAGAGGCGGCCCAGGTAAATGCAGAGGTGGAGGAAAAACGACGGGTCCTGCGGTGCTTATACGCAAATGCAAGAAGCCTCATGGCCAAGATGGGTGAACTAGAAGTCGTGGCCAAGGGGGAGGACCTGGATATCATTGGAATTACAGAAACCTGGTGGACAGAGGAAAATCAATGGGATGTGGCGCTACCGGGGTACAAGCTCTACAGGAGGGACAGGACCCACAAGAAGGGAGGAGGCATAGCACTATATATAAAGGACTCTATCTATTCGGTCGGGATGGATATGGCAACGAAGGCAGAGGGGCTGGAATCGCTATGGGTCAAATTGCCAGGAAACAAGGGTGCAGGCATAAAACTGGGGCTGTACTATCGTCCACCTGGTACGCCAGAAGGAGTCGGACACGACTTGGAAGCTGAACTGAGACAGGAATGCAGGACTGGAAGTGTAACAGTGATGGGGGACTTCAACTACCCGGGGATAGACTGGAGTACGGGTCACTCCAACTGCACTAGGGAAACAGGATTTGTAGAAGCCGTGAGGGACTGCTTCATGGAGCAACTAGTCAGGGAACCGACGCGAGGGGGTGCTACTCTTGACCTCATCCTAAACGGATTAGGGGGGCCTGCAAGAGGGGTAGAAGTGGGAGGACCACTAGGCAACAGTGACCACAACGCGATCAGATTCAAATTAGAAAGGGGGACTCCCATAGTAAGGAGGACCACAACAACTGCGCTCAACTTCAGGAAAGGAAACTATGTTGCTATGAGGGAAATGGTGGGGAGGAAGCTCAGAAACATCTTTAGGATGGAGACTGTAGGAAGCGCCTGGACCCTATTCAGTGACACCCTGCAGAAAGCACAAAGAATGTACGTCCCCAGTTTCAGGAAAGGCTGCAAGAACAAGCGGTCAAAGGACCCGGCTTGGATGTCAACTGAAGTAAAGAGGGCAATAAATGACAAAAAAGTATCCTTCCAGAGATGGAAAAAGGACCCAACGGAAGAAAATCACCAGGCGCACAGGAAATGCCAAAAGGAATGCCACCGAGAGGTTAGAAAAGCAAAAGGGAAATACGAAGAGGGGCTGGCCAGGGAGGCGAAAAACTTCAAGGCATTCTTCAGTTACGTAAAGGGGAAGCGACCAGCGAGAGAGGAGGTGGGGCCGTTGGACGATGGGGATAGGAAGGGAGTGATTAAAGAGGATAAAGAGGTAGCTGAGAGGTTGAACACGTTCTTCTCGTCGGTTTTCATGAGAGAAGACATCTAATATACCGGACTCAGAGGAGCTCATGAGTGGGGAACAGGCCGAAAAATTGGAGCACATAGAGGTAAGTAAGGAGGATGTCCTCAAACAGATAGACAGGTTAAAATGCGGCAAATCACCGGGCCCAGACGGGATCCACCCAAGGGTTCTAAAGGAACTAAGACAAGAAATAGCGGGCACAATCCAGCATGTTTGCAACTTACCTTGAAAACTGGAGAGGTACCAGAGGACTGGAAATTGGCGAATGTCACACCTATCTTCAAGAAGGGATCGAGGGGTGACCCCGGGAACTACAGGCCGGCGAGCCTGACTTCAATTATAGGGAAGATGGTGGAAGCTATGATCAAGGATGGTATTTGCGAGCACATCGAGAGAAATGGCCTACTGAGAACAAGCCAGCACGGATTCTGTAAGGGAAGGTCATGCTTAACGAACCTTCTGTACTTCTTTGAGGGAATAAGCAGTCGGGTGGACAATGGGGAACCCATAGACATCATTTACCTCGATTTTCAAAAGGCTTTCGACAAGGTGCCACATGAAAGGCTGCTTAGGAAGCTGTGGAACCACGGGGTGGGAGGGGATGTGCACAGATGGATCAAGCACTGGTTGTCGGGTAGGCTGCAGAGGGTCGGAGTGAAGGGCCAATATTCTGACTGGCGGGGAGTCACGAGCGGTGTGCCACAGGGATCGGTGCTGGGGCCGTTACTCTTCAACATATTTATCAATGACCTGGAAAAGGAGGCAAAGTGCAAGGTTATAAAATTTGCAGACGATACCAAACTGTGCGGTAGAGTTAGGTCCAGGGAGGAGTGTGAGGACCTGCAAAGGGACCTGGACAAGCTGGAAGACTGGGCAAACAAATGGCAAATGCGCTTTAACGTGGAAAAATGCAAGGTCATGCATATAGGGAAAAAGAACCCGTTGTTCAACTACAAATTGGGGGGGGGGGGGGCATTGTTGGGAGACAGCAGACTTGAGAGAGACTTGGGTGTGCTGGTGGATGCATCACTGAAGCCAGCTGCACAGTGCGCAGCAGCCTCGAAAAAAGCCAACAGGATGCTGGGCATCATAAAGAGGGGCATAACAACCAGGACGCGGGAAGTCATCATGCCATTGTATCGAGCGATGGTGCGTCCACATCTGGAATACTGCGTTCAGTACTGGTCGCCACACCTCAAGAAGGACATGGCGGTACTTGAGAGAGTCCAAAGGAGAGCAACGAAACTGGTAAAAGGGCTGGAACACTGCCCATACGCCGAGAGGTTGGATAGGCTGGGGCTCTTCTCTCTGGAAAAGAGGAGGCTCAGGGGAGATATGATAGAGACCTTCAAGATCATGAGGGGCATAGAGAGGGTGGATAGGGACAGATTCTTCAGGCTGAAGGGGACAACAGGTACGAGGGGGCATTCGGAGAAACTGAAGGGAGATAGGTTCAAAACAAATGCAAGGAAGTTTTTTTTCACCCAAAGGGTCGTGGACACTTGGAATGCGCTACCGGAGGAAGTGATCAGGCAGAGTACAGTACAGGGATTGGACGGATTCCTGAGGGATAAAGGGATCGTGGGATACTGAGAGAGGTGCTGGGATGTAATACAAGTATAGAAAACTAACCAGGTAATAAGTATGGAAACCCAACCAAGTCGTGAATGTGCAAGACCGGAGGATTAGGACTTCGATGGGAAGATAGGACTTCAAATGGGAAACCAAGGTGGCAAGGGGGCCCCTTCTGGTTATTCAGACAGGTCGTGACCTGTTTGGGCCGCCGCGAGAGCGGACTGCTGGGCAGGATGGACCTATGGTCTGACCCGGCGGAGGCACTGCTTATGTTCTTATGCATTGAAATTGACCAACTCTTAGGGCAGGCGCTCTGCACCAAAACACAGGCCTGTGTCAAGTCTTTTTAGTAGTTGCATAATACCCTTGTGTTAGAACTGAAGTGTTCCCCCTTTTTTTTTTTGTTACTATGATCTTATACACATAAGAAAGCCGACAGGGCACATCTTTCGTCCGATTCAAGCAGAGGATGGGTTGCTTTAAAACAGGGGTGTCAAACTCAATCACATAAGGGGCCGAAATCTAACATATAAGCTAAGTCATGGGCCAAATTTTTTATTAAAATATTTAGGGGTCCTTTTATTAATAAACACTAACCGATTGAGCGCAAGCTAAATGCGCTCCTTAATAAAAGGACCCCTTAGTCTTAATAGAAGTATAGGGTTACCACCTCTCCAACCCGCCAGCTCTGTGATGTAAACAAAATAAATAAAAAAAAACAAAACACAAAAAAATTTTCCTCTCTCTTTTAGGTCCTAGTTCACACTTGCTGTCTAACACCAGCTCTGGAGGGTTATAAATATATTTTTTTCCTTTTGGTTTGCAGTGAGGATATATTCACGCAAGCTTCCTAGCTTAATAATAATTCAAATTCCACATGCTTTTCATTCCCTTCAAGTTTCACACTCTGCAAACTTCAGCAATCTGCTGCCTAGGTCTGAACACCGCCCACAGGAGCCTCTTTATAAGCACCATCAGAGCACAGAAACTGCATCCTGAGGTTTGCACACCCTGGTCTCTTGAAATGTACCCGATGGCTGCATGCCAAGGTGTTCTCCGCTCCTCCTTTTCCAGTACCTTCCGATCAAAAAGGCTTGCAAGCGAGCCCCTTCTCGGGGCACTTAACATTTTCCTGTATCATGGGGCACAGGGGGTGGGGATCCCTCGGCGTGAGATGATCGCGGCGAAGGGGGAGAGAATGCCCAGCAAAGGTTGTACAGTCCCCGCAGCACGTTCCCTCTGCCACGGTCCCGCCCCTCCTCTGACATACGGGACCGCGGCAGATTGAAGATGCTGCTGAGGCTACAGCAGTTTGCAAGGATTGCTACGGCTGACCAGTGATCCTCTGCAGGCTGCTGATGCGGCGCTTATACCAGCGGGCCAAATGGGAACAAACTACATCACAGGTTCTTTTAAAAGCTAAATGTAAGTATAATGAGATTTCTTCACAATTGGTAAGGAAAGATTTGTTTTCTCAGCAGACCCTGTATTATGAAAACTCAAATAAGGTGGAAGATTATTGGCGAATTATCTTAAAGCAAAAAAAAAAAAAAAAAAAAGACAAAAATAATTGCAATTAAAGATGAGAAAGGTGATGCTCATTCTCAAGTTGGATCTATATTAAAACAATTCTTAAATTTTTCATAAAGCTCTTTATTCTTCTGAGCCTTATTTAGACAAGAAAAAGGATGGTTTAGAGTTTTTAAAATTAATAGAGGGACCTAAAATTCCTGAGCATATAAAAGGAAGTCTAGAAGAGCCTATATCATTAAATGAATTACAAACAGCGTTGAAATCCCTAAGAGTAGGATCCGCTCCAAGTGGTGATGGTTTCACGGTAGAGTTTTATAAATCATTTCAAAATACCCTATTACCATATGTGTTAAATTTATATCAGGCTCAACTGAATAAAGGTTGCATTACAGGTACTATGGCAGATTCTTTAACTACAGTTTTGCCGAAGCCAAATAAAGACCCTATTAATGTAGATGGAAAACTTTTAGCTAAACTCTTGGCTTTTCAAGGATCTCAAAGTTCCTCCTTGAGGGTTCAATCATATCAGGTTTTCAGGATTTCCCCAATGAATATGCATTGAAAGCAGTGCATGCACATAGATCTCATGCATATTCATTGGGGAAATCCTGAAAACCCGCCTGGATTGCGGCCCTCAAGGAGGGACTTTGAGATCCCTGCTTTACGCTTAGCTAAGGCTCTCCCTTTTTTATTACTGGTATGCACCAAACAGGGTTTGTTGCTCAGAGACATTCTTCTATACCGGTGGGCCAGCTTAAGTTATCTTTTCTAATGCAGCGCTTGTACCGGTGGGCCAGCTTGAAAGTTGAAAATGTCTGGCAGGCCAGATTTGGTCCGCGGGCCAAAGTTTGACATGTCTGCTTTAAAAGATATAAACCAATTCAAGGTCCTTTGGAAATGAGATTTAGCACTCAGGAGTCCACCTTAAGACACACCTTGTGAAGCAGCCCGGTTCCAGTGCAGCAAGGCTCGTGGATATGTTTCATTTTCTCCAATTATGCTAGCTTCTCCTGTAACAATATCAGAGCATAATCTAAAAAAAACCTGTTAAGACAAAGTATTTTTAGAACAAACACCTAAAAAGGAAACAAATACAAGTTTGCCTTTTGTATTATGGTTGACGGTAACATGCCTTGCTAAGGCAGAGAATAAAAGAAGAAATGTATGTACAGTCATGTGAAAAAATTAGGACACCCCATGAAATATTCAGTTCCTTCTTAAGAAATGTTCACATATCGATGTCAATTTTCTTTTTTAATCTCTGGAAAAGAAAGTGATGCAATTGCAGGTAAACAAAAATTTTCCTTGATTTACTCATGAAACAAGATATTCACAAAAATGTGTATTCTAAATGAGGAATAAATTAGGATACCCTATACCAGGGGTGTCCAACCTGCAGTCCAGGAAGGAGTTTCGTGCGGCCCAAGCTTCTCCCTCCCTTCCTTCTGTGACTCTCTCCAGTGGGTATTTAGTTTTCTGGCCGGCTCTTCGCAAGCGATTCACAACTACTTCAAAAGCCTTCTCGCATTCCCTTCCTTCTTTGCCTCCCGGCGAGTGTTTATTTCATGGTCAGCTCCCTTGCTGCAATCTTCCGCGTGCGGTGTTGGCTCCTCCCATGCAATCTGCAGCTGTGTCAGAAGCATTCCCTCTGATGTCACGACATCAGAGATAATGCTTTCGAAGCAGCCGTGAATCGCGCGAGGAGCTGACGCTGCATGCGGAGGATTGCAGCAAGGGAGCCGACCATAAAATAAACACTCGCCGGAGGCAAAGAAGGAAGGGAATGTGAGAAGGCTTTCGAAGCAGCTGTGAATCTCTCACGAGGAGCCAACGCCGCACGCGGAGGACTGCAGCAAGGGAGCCCAATGCTGGACCTGCCAAGACAACCACCAACAGGAAGATACTTATGATACCAAGAATGACAACGTGCCATGAACAAAGATTTTCCACAATCATGGATGGCTCTTTATATTTACCTGAAACTGCTGCAAACTTAAATAGAAACCAAGCAAATTCAGCTAGTAATATGGGGAGATGAGGACATCTCTCACCATAAACTCGGGAGAGAAGGAGATGGAAGAAAACTCTTATTGTGACTGTTTCATTCAATATCCACAACTATGGAAATTTGTGGATATTGAATGAAACAGAGTCACAATAAGATTTTTCTTCCATCTCCTTCTCTCCCGAGTTTATGGTGAGAGGTGTCCTCTCCCCATATTACTAGACAAATTTATTTGGCTTCTTTATATTTGTCACATATTAGATTACGAGATATGATGGTTCCCAAAAATACAAAGTACCATGCCGTGCACAATTAACAACAGAAGCAAGGGCTTTTTACAGTACTGCTCTGAAGCAAAATCTCAATGCTGATTTATTCCATGCTTAAACATGAAGGAGGACCTGCTGTTGTGTAAAATCCACTTCTACAAGTTATGTGGTTTTTTTTAACTTAGAAGGGAAGGAGAGAGGGGAGCATGAGCCATAGGATGGAAGAATGGAGGGAGTAAGGGAAAGAGATGCTGAGGTGAGGGAGAGAACAGAAAGGGAGAATTAGGCGTCTGTCTAAGGAAAGAGATGGTGCACATGGGGAGATGAAAAAAAGAGGAGAACTATTGGGCAGAGAGAGGAGGGAGAGAGAGAGGATTAATGGACATGGTGGTGGGAGAAGAGTGAGTTAGAGATGCATGGGCACGGAAAGAAGGGGGAGAACATACTGGGCTGAGGAAGCTTCCTGGACTTGTATTAAAAGAAATGCTAGATTGGGTGTGGGGGGAGAGCTTATGGGGCCAGAAACAGAGTACAGAGAGAGATGGTGGGCAATGGTCTGAGAAGTTGGACCTGGGGTGGTGTAGAGGAAGAGGAAAAGAGACACTTGAAGGGAGAACTGTTGGGAAGAGAAAGGGAGAAATGGTGGGCCTGGGGAGAGATAGGATGGGGCAGTTGGGAAGAGAAAGGGAGAGAAGTTGGATCTGGGGATGGAAGGGAGGGAGGGAGAAATGTTAGGCCTGTGGATGGAAGACAGAGAGATGCAGCATCTCTTTTTTTCCCTCCATTTCATTGTTCAGCATCAAAGGAGGAGGGAAGAAGAAAAATAGAAAAGAGAGGGAGCAAAATGTTGGATCATGGGGATAGATGAGCAGAGATGGACCCATGGGAGGGCAGGAGGGAAGAGAGCTGGGATAAGAAGATGCTAGGAGATGGAAAGAAAGGGACAAGGAGTTATAGCCTGACCAGAGGAGAGAGGGAGGGGGATTCTTAAAGTGGTGAGACATGTGGATGAGGTCAAAAGAGAGATGACAAGATGAGTGAGTGAGAGAGCAGCGAGTACAGTGGTAGAAATGTAGTAATGGAAAGTAGATAGAAGGGAATAGGAGGCTGTGAAATGAGTGAGATGGAAAATGGGAGAGCTAGGGACTGAGAGAAGATGGAAAATGGGAGAGCTAGGGACTGAGAGAAGATGGAAAATGGGAGAGCTAGCTCAACATTTTAAAAAAAGGGTGAGAAAAAAAGCAAGATTTGAGTGGACAGAGGCAAAAGAAAAGAAAAAGTTAAGAAAGCTGAAAAGGAAAAATCAATACGTTGGACAGGCATAAGAAGGAAATGGAACGAGAGGAGAAAAAAAATGGACAGCAGACACTGGAAAGAGAATTAGTTGAAGATAGAGAAAAAGCAGAAAGAGAACTGGGACCATGATGGAAAAACAAAACATCCAGACAACAAAGTAGAAAAAATTGTTTTATTCTGAATTTATAACTAACATAGTAACATAGTAGATGACGGCAGATAAAGACCCGAATGGTCCATCCAGTCTGCCCAACCTGATTCAATTTAAATTTTTATTTTTTTTCTTCTTAGCTATTTCTGGGCGAGAATCCAAAGCTTTACCCGGTACTATGCTTGGGTTCCAACTGCCGAAATCTCTGTTAAGACTTACTCCAGCCCATCTACACCCTCCCAGCCATTGAAGCCCTCCCCTGCCCATCCTCCACCAAACGGCCATACACAGACACAGACCGTACAAGTCTGCCCAGTAACTGGCCTAGTTCAATATTTAATATTATTTTCTGATTCTAAATCTTCTGTGTTCATCCCACGCTTCTTTGAACTCAGTCACAGTTTTACTCTCCACCACCTCTCTCGGGAGCCAACTGGAATATGTTAGCTTTGGGATATGTGCATCACAATTATTTTTGTATTCAGTGGCATAGTCATATACAGCTGATTTTGAGGAGGGACTGGAGCCCCAAATTAGTGGATGGGCACCAAAGTTTCTCCCCGCCTGAGTGCAATTTATAAAACTTGAGCTAGTGGGGATTCCCAAGCCCTGCCAACTGAAGACATCTTCCTCCAGTCTGGCAACTCAAAATCTCCAAGCTTTGCAGCAATGGCAATATCCTCAATCTGCCCCTGCTTTTTGTAATTTCCTCCCTTTTTTCCCCTATATATCCAGGTTTGTCTGTCTGTCAGTCCGTCTAACCCATTTTAATGCTGTACATCAAATTATATGTTGATTTTATATTTTATTGTTACTCGCTTAGTACATAATAAGCGATTCATCAAATTTAAATAAAACTTGAAACTTGATGAAAGCCAAAGGGGGGCAGGGAGGAGGGAAGGCAGCAGCTCTGCAATGTTGCTGTCAGCTGCAGAACTTTGGAAGCTGGAGGGGGAGGAGGTGGCTGTCAGTTGGTGAGGCTTGTGGATCCCTACTAGCTACAACAGGGGAGATGTTCATTTTGAGGGAACCTAAGCTCAAAGTGGGAAGCCCAAAAAAGCAGTAATATTTACCCTGATTAAACGATCCTCCACATGCGCTCCTGACAGCTGATTCAGCACCCCCACTCTGATGAGGCTCACCTCTGAAGAGGCTCACCGTAGCTGTAATAGAAGTGAATGGGAGAACCAGGAGCGCACATCCCTGCTCAGAGTGGCGATGTGGAAGCCTGTGGCTGCTCCCACTGTCAGCGATGCACATAGAGGATCACTCAATCAGGGTAAGCATTACTGCTTTTTTGGATTCCTCTCCACAGTGTCCCTTTAATGAAGGTTTATTATTAGATATGTACATCTTCTATATTAGTGATTGCAAATTTGGGACCTGCTCAACCTTTTTTTTTGCTCATCAGCTAGTGTTAGTGCGGCCCCAGAAATTTTTTTTCCGTCCAATGCGGCCCAGGGAAGCCATTACCTACACCTTTGGCTGAAATTACTGAAGTGAGATGCTTCTTGAAGGCATCCACTAATCTCCGACATCGGTCTGAGGAAAGTTTGGCCCACTCCTCAATGCAGAATTCTTTCAGCTATGAGATATTTGAGGGGTTTCTTGCATGTACAGCCTGTTTCAAATCAGCCCACAGCATCTCAATGCAATTAAAATCAGGGCTTTGACTCAGCCACTCCAGGACTCTCCATTTCTTAGTTTTCAGCCAGTCCTTGGTGGATTTATTGGTATGTTTTGGGTCATTGTCGTATTGCAGGGTCCAGTTCCACTTTAGATTTAATTTTCTTACAGATGGTCTCACATGTTCCTCAAGCACCTCTGATACACAGTAGAATTCATGGTGGATTCTATGAAGGTGAGCTGGCCAGGTCCTGCTGCAGCAAAGCATCCCCAAACCATGACACTTCCACCTCCATGTTTCATAGTTGGTATGAGATTCTTTTCCTGGAATGCTGTATTTAGTGTACACCAAACATGTCCTCTTTTATGGTGTCCAAATAATTCAATTTTAGACTCATCTGTCCACAGAACACTTCCAGAAGTCCTGGTGTTTTGTCTATGTTCTCTCTGGCAAACTTCAGTCTGGCCTTGATGTTTCTCTTACGGGAGCAAAGGTTTCCTCCTTGCACACCTCCCATGCAAGTTAAATTTGTGCAGTCTCTTTCTGATTGTAGAGGCATGCACTTTCACATGAACAGTAGCAAGAGCCTGCTGTAGGTCCCATGATGACATTAGGGTTTTAGAAGACTTCTTTTAGCATCTTGTGGTCTGCTCTGAGGTTCATCTTGCATGGACGGCCAGACCTGGACATATTAGCAGATGTTTGGAAAGTCCTCCACTTGTACACTATTTTCTGGACTGTGGCATGGGTAATGTCAAATTCTTTTGAGATCTTCTAAAATCCCTTGCCAGACTTATAAGCTGCTAATCTTCTTTCTGAAGGCCTCAGACAGCTCTTTCGATCTCACCATGGTGTTCAATCACAGCAGTCATGAGCACACCAAACTAAATGTCTGAGGTTTAAGTAGGGCAAACAACCTTCAAAATACTGAGTAACGATGTTTAATCATGTGCACCTGCTGTGATATACCTGTGTGTGATTTGAGCCACTTTAAGTGGGAGGATATGTGGGGGTGTCCTAGTTTAGTCCTCAGTTAGAATACATAAGAACATAAGCAATGCCTCTCCTGGGTCAGACCTGAGGTCCATCATGCCCAGAAGTCCGCTCACGCGGCGGCCCAACAGGTCCAGGACCTGTGCAGTAATCCTCTATTTATACCCTTCTATCCCCTTTTCCAGCAGGAAATTGTCCAATCCATTCTTAAACCCCAGTACTGTACTCTGCCCTATTATACCCTCTGGAAGCGCATTCCAGTTGTCCACCACTCGTTGGGTAAAGAAGAACTTCCTAGCATTCGTTTTGAATCTGTCCCCTTTCAACTTTTCCGAGTCCCTCTTGTTCTTTTATTTTTAGAAAGTTTGAAGAATCTGTCCCTCTCTACTCTCTCTATGCCCTTCATGATCTTATAAGTCTCTATCATATCCCCTCTAAGTCTCCTCTTCTCCAGGGAAAAGAGACCCAGTTTCTCCAATCTCTCAGCGTATGAAAGGTTTTCCATCCCTTTTATCAGACGTGTCGCTCTCCTCTGAACCCTCTCGAGTAACGCCATATCCTTCTTAAGGTACGGCGACCAATATTTTTTGTGGATATCTTGTTTCATAAGTAAATCAAGAAAATTTTATCTTGATCTGTCCTTGCCATTTTCAGTAATACTCAAACACAACATATCCCTCTAAAATAACTTATTTATAAAGAAGCTTTACATATGGTAGGATAAGCTCAGAGACACGGAGGGTTAATAAATGGGGTAAAAAAACAAACAAACAAAAAATAATACCCTTAACACCTTACCACCCAATCATCGCTGGTATCTTCCACACTTTTTAGCTTACTCAACTTAAATTATCAAAACTAGTGAACTTCAAAATTTCTTCAATAAAGCTTAATTGTTGAAAAAAGCACTTGACTATAACATGGTTCTTTAGTTCCGACGTGAACATGTTTCGTTTACTGCTTCAGGAAACCTAAACGCTGACAAGCTGAAACACTATTATCATTAGCAGCGATGACTGGGTGGTGAGGTGGTTGGGGTTTTTTTACCCTGTTTATTACCCTTCCGTGTCTCTGAGCTTATCCTACTATATTGTAAAGCTTCTTTACAAATAAGTTTGTTATTTTAGAGGGATTTGTTATTTTTGAGTATTATTCACACTTTCACTCCCTATTGTTTATATCTTTTGGCATGTTCTATGTTCCCCTGTAGTTTTTGACGGAGCTTGCCATTTTCAGGGCAGAGACCATAGATGTTTGCTCAACAATGGTTGAATTTTCATCGCTACCAAAGTCTTCCAGTATCCATTGTGGGCACTAGAGATGAGCCAAAGCAGACGGCCTAATTTTTCCACCTCTCACACTTCAGGTCACAGATGAGTTATACAGTGAGAAGACACCTGTATGAAGCACAGCCCCCTCCCAAGCAGCTTACTAGTACACCATCTTGGAATTATTAGCTTGGCAATTCTAACTCCTGAAGGTCCTTAAAATGACCCGGTGGCAAATAAAGCATTTTAATAGCATTAGAGTGCGATGTGAGTAAAAGAGGAGGGCAGCACTGAAGACAAGATAAGGAATTAGATTCATTTTGGTATAAGTGCCAAAATGAATGAACAGAGTGATAAGCAGATTTTACTGACAGGAGACAGCTCATCACAAAGAGGAAGGGCTCAGAACTAAATCTTTGAGAAAAAATAAAGGTACGAGCTTTTTAGGAACCAAAAGAAAAGCATTCTCTCTTTTAAAAACATCCTATCTTGGATCCCTGCGGGTGCCTGGTTCACTGTTGTGCAGGAATCCTGCTTTCGTCTGGGGTACTAGAGAATGATGAGAGTTAGTGATTAGATCTGCTCAGCAGGAAAGAGTAAACCAAACCCTCATTTTCTTTCCCAATACAGTCTGAAGACACATTCACAAGCCTGGGGCTTACTCTGATCCAAGATAAAGGCCGCATTACTCTGTGCCACCTCGTAGCCCTGCTCAGCCAGCAACAGGTACTGCACTACTGCAGCATTTGAATTGCCTTTCTTATAATTGCTGTAGGCGGACATGAGTCTCTCTGACCAGCGACCACGTTCACAGACATTCTTGAACAACTGCAAAAAAAAAAAAAAAAAAAAGCCAACAGATGTTTGTCGTTTTAATTTGCAGACAAGATCAGTACTATGATATGCATTCATTTTCTGCAAAGAAACATTTCCGTAGATGCTCTTTCAACCTCATTCAGACATTCATGGGAGTGTGTGGTGTAGTGGTGAGAGCTACAGCCTTGGTTCCCTGAGGTTGTGGGTTTGAATCCTGCACTGCTCCTTGTGACCCTGGGCAAATCACTTAATCCCCATTGCCCCAGGTACATTAGATAGTGGTAGCCCGCCGGGACAGTTAAGGAATAATGCTCGAGTACCTGAATAATTTGTAATCCGCATAGAATTGTAGGATATGTGGAATATAAATTTAAAAACAAAACACACATTCCAGAGCTGTCTACTGAACAAAAGCCTCTTCCTATCTAGAGCTTTACTTTCTTTATCCACCCGCATATAGCATGCCAACTTTTTGATTGAGTATGCTCATATGTCTAATGCATTTAATGATGTATTGTTCTTCAAGTGAAAGAGAACGCTTTACCTCCACTGCATTGTGACAGGATCTTCCTACTCCTGTGCCAGTGGCGTGCATCTGTGCCAGGTTGTAGAAGGCTAAAATGTGCCCACCTTGAGAGGCTAAATTAAAATATTTCAAAGCCTGCTTGTAATCTCTTTTTACTCCAATTCCATCTGTGAGAAGAAGCCATAGCAAAAGATCAACACCCCTGGATATCACCTGAAAGGTTACAAAATTTATTACCCAAATCCTTGTACAATGAGAAAGACATTGCATATAAAGAACGTAAAGATCCTGCTGAGAGACAAAGGAAGGGGAGGTTTGAAGACGCTAATATCGGCAGGCTGTATTTAGCTTTAGTCATTACTGTCATTCATTTGCAACATTTAGCAAACTTTTTATAGAACCACAAACATGCTGCATCTACCATTTACACTTGCTGCGGGGCCAGCAGCATCTCCTATTAACCAAATTGTGGCTCTGATTCTTTGCCTCCCCTCCCCCCCAAACACACTTTTCTCTGACTAATGGAGCCAACTGGGCACAGAAGGATCCAACATAGGTAATAGGGACAGAATCTGGCTGTGAAAGGGTGAAGGAAGGCACCAAGGAAATTTTGCAACATACATGTGTCCAAGAATCAAGCCGTTACAGTTACATATGTCTTTCTAAATACGAAGTCTGTTCAAAAAGTTTCAAGACTAATTTTATAAAACTGTATTAAACAATCTTACAACTTATTCCAGTGGCTCCCCTTCAAAATACTCCCCTTCCTTATATATACACACGTTTCCCAACATCGTTTCCACATCTGGAAACAGTCCTTAAATGCATCTTTAAGAATTGCCAAAAGCTGTGTCGAATTTTGCTTTGTGTCTTCAACGGTGTCGAATCGCTTTCCTTTCAGCGTGCATTTAAGTTTAGGAAACAAAAAGTCAGGAGCCAAGTCAGGAGAGTGAGGTGGCTGGGGAAGAACTCATCTTGTGCAAAATTTGCAGATTCTGACATTCAAAACACCTTCCATGACTCATGACACTCCCTATAAACCACTTTCAACATTTCATAAGTTTCCGTAGCGGTCTTACCCAATTTAAAACATAACTTCATGCTGCAGCGCTGCTCAATGAGGTCACACATGAAAACTCATGAAAACTGCTGTAGCTCGGAGATGAAAAACAGATGTCAACAAACAGAAAACAGGAGGTTACTCACGAGGTTTCAAGCTACTCAACGCCACCTAGCATGTCTCATAAGAACATAAGAAGTTGCCCCCGCTGAGTCAGACCAGAGGTCCATCTTGCTCAGCGGTCCGCTCCCGCGGCGGCCCATCAGGCCTAGTGCCTGAACAGTGATCTCTGATTAATTTTATAACTTACCTCAATCCCATCCCTATAATCTACCTCTACTCTTATCTGTACCCCTCAATCCCTTTGTCTTCCAAGTACCTATCCAAAGAACTTCCTGTTGGCGCGCAATTCAAACTGTCCTGGAACTTTTTGAACAGACCTCATATGCCTAAGCAACCATGCAGGTTGCATCAAGAGAGGGGCATCACCCTCCCTGCCTCATTGCCTAGGGAATAAGACATATTGGCAAAAAAACAAACCAAAACACTTCAGTAAGAACTAGGATTGTTACTGGACAAAGTAGTTGGACTTGAAAAGCAGTACACAATAGCTTACTGTAATACATTGAGCCCAGCTGAAGCTGTCCATCTACCCAACCTTGCTCTGCAGCCTTCTGGAAGTGTTTCAGTGCCAGGTCGTGGTTCTGCAAAGAGAAGTTTGAAATAAACCTTTATCCATTATATGACAAGATGCAGATAAACTTTAAGTTGCTCTTTATGGTTCCTCTTGCCTGATTTCATACAGCAGAATAAGGGGTGATCTCATTTGATAGTGCCAATATAGAGAAATTAGATCTTATCTGTTAATTTTCTTTCCTTTAGTCCTACCAGACCAGTTCTATTTATTTACATTTCTTATATACTACTTCTATTCAAAGCGGTTTACATTCAGGTACTCAAATATTTCTCCCCGTCTATCCCAGTGGCCTCACTAATTACAGTACCTTGAGCAACAGAGTGCTAGGTGACTTGCCCAGGGTCACAGCACAGGAATTAAACCCACAACCTCAGGGTGCTGAGGCAGGGGTTCTACCACTAGGCCATTTCTCCACTGCACTGGTCAGACAATCTGTGGGTTATATCTGTTGACCAGGGGATGTAGAGAGAAATAAAATATGTGTCATCTGTCTCATAACGGCACTATGTAAGTGCAAATTGTCAGTCAAAATACTGACTAAGCAATAATGATGTTTGTATTGCCATACTGTATATATGAATGTCAATATATTGTATTTAAACTTTTGGAAAAGGTTAACCTGCCAGAGAAATATTAAAACTGAAAATATAATTTGACAGCTCACAACTAGAAAGGAATAAAATAAAACAGATTAAAAGTTGCAATATGTGGGGAACAGGCCGCTGGACTGGTCTGGTGGGAATAAAGGAAACAAAATTAGCAAGTAAAATTTAATTCCTCTTTCCTTAGAGACCTCATCAATCCAATAGGTGAGATCTGAAATTTCTTGTCCGAATATGATCAGCTAGAAAGGTAAAACTAATGCCTTGCAATACCTAACAATGATCATATTTATTAGGTCACATTAACTGGCAAGTGACATGTTCTCTGAAACAATGGCATAATCTTACTTGAATATGTTTTTCTGCATGAACGATTTTTGGACTATCCTTATTTTTATCTTTTTCCTGGATTGTTTTTTTGTTGTGCAATTGTAAACTGCTTGAACTGTTGGAAGCTAAAGTGGTATATCAAATTAATAAAACATATAAAATTAGGACTATGTGCCCAGTTCATCTACCATATGTACTCTAATATAAGTTGATCCACATATAAGACAAGGTACCTTTTCCCCCCAAAAAAAGGAGGGGGGAGGGGAAAAAAAGGTTGACTTGAATATAAGACCGGTGTGTGTGTGTGTGATATAATATTCATTTGCCCTGCTAGGATCTGTGCCCTGCCTTGCCCACTCACTCTACCCTGGACTCTGCACTCAGCCCCCTCCCTCCCTACCCAGCTTTGCACCCTATTCACCCTCTCTCCTGATGTCCTGCAGGCCTCCACTGAGACTGCTGTATGACATGGTGGTCCAGTGATAGGCCAGGACAGGAGTGCTCCCTCCTCTCATGAGTTCTGCAAGGACTGGTGGCACCCATTCAGAGACCAGCTCAGTGCGGGACAGGAGCGCAGAAAGCTCGTTCCTGCCTGATACACTGCTGGACCACCAGGGATTCAAAAAGGTACATGGGCAGATGGGAAGGAGGTTAAAAAAAAAAAAAAAATTGTCATAGTCCGCCGGGACAGGAAACAGGAGAGATCCCTCTTGTCCTGGCCCACCAGGTCATGTGGCAAGCTGGCGGTAGCCTACAACAAGTCTGAGTGGTGGGCGCTGACCCTCATTTTTTGGACCAAAAATCTCATCTTATATTTGAGTATATACAGTATATCAATTGAAATCTCCATTCCAAATTTCATTCACAAATATAAACCCATGTGAGAAAGCAGCTCCAAAACCTGCATAAAGGAAGGATCCTGATCTAGGATTTTGTCCCTAGGACCTGTTCAATTAAAGGCTTTCCAAGATTACCCTAGAAAACTCATGTAGTCAACTCTTGACCATTAATGAAGACAGGAGTGAGAAAAACAGTACACTTAACCCCACTTTTAACAGCAAGAGAAGAGCAGAAGCATTAGACTACATTTGTCACTATGCTGAAAGCTCCAAGAGAGGGCATAGGATGAATTTAGGAGGTAATAGGCTTAGGAGTAATGTAAGGTACGTTAGATAGACTGTGAGCCCGCCGGGACACATAGGGAAAATGCTTGAGTACCTGATTGTAAAATCGCTTAGATAACCTTGATAGGCGGTATATAAAAACCTAATAAACTTGAAACTAATGAACATAAGAACATAAGCAGTGCCTCCGCCGGGTCAGACCATAGGTCCATCCTGCCCGGCAGTCCGCTCCCACGGCGGCCCAAACAGGTCACGACCTGTCTGAATCACCAGAAGGGGCTCCCTTGCCACCTTGGTTTCCCATTGAGTCCTATCTTCCCATCGAAGTCCTAACCCTCCGGTCTTGCACATGCACGACCTGGTTAGCTTTCTATACCTGTGTTACATCCCAGCACCTCTCTCAGTATCCCACGATCCCTTTATCCCTCAGGAATCCGTCCAATCCCTGTACCGTACTCTGCCTGATCACTTCCTCCGGTAGCGCATTCCAAGTGTCCACGACCCTTTGGGTGAAAAAAAACTTCCTTGCATTTGTTTTGAACCTATCTCCCTTCAGTTTCTCCGAATGCCCCCTCGTATTTGCTGTCCCCTTCAGTCTGAAGAATCAGTCCCTATCTACCCTCTCTATGCCCCTCATGATCTTGAAGGTCTCTATCATATCTCCCCTGAGCCTCCTTTTTTCCAGAGAGAAGAGCCCCAGCCTATCCAACCTCTCGGCGTATGGGCAGTTTTCCAGCCCTTTTACCAGTTTCGTTGCTCTCCTTTGGACTCTCTCAAGTACCGCCATGTCCTTCTTGAGGTGTGGCGACCAGTACTGAACGCAGTATTCCAGATGTGGACGCACCATCGCTCGATACAATGGCATGATGACTTCCCGCGTCCTGGTTGTTATGCCCCTCTTTATGATGCCCAGCATCCTGTTGGCTTTTTTCGAGGCTGCTGTGCACTGTGCAGATGGCTTCAGTGATGCATCCACCAGCACACCCAAGTCTCTCTCAAGTCTGCTGTCTCCCAACAATGCTCCCCCCCCAATTTGTAGTTGAACAACGGGTTCTTTTTCCCTATATGCATGACCTTGCATTTTTCCACGTTAAAGCGCATTTGCCATTTGTTTGCCCAGTCTTCCAGCTTGTCCAGGTCCCTTTGCAGGTCCTCACACTCCTCCCTGGACCTAACTCTACCGCACAGTTTGGTATCATCTGCAAATTTTATAACCTCACACTTTGCCTCCTTTTCCAGGTCATTGATAAATATGTTGAAGAGTAATGGCCCCAGCACCGATCCCTGTGGCACACCGCTCGTGACTCCCCGCCAGTTAGAATATTGGCCCTTCACTCCGACCCTCTGCAGTCTACCCGACAACCAGTGCTTGATCCATCTGTGCACATCCCCTCCCACCCCGTGGTTCCACAGCTTCCTAAGCAGCCTTTCATGTGGCACCTTGTCGAAAGCCATTTGAAAATTGAGGTAAATGATGTCTATGGGTTCCCCATTGTCCACCCGATTGGCACGACGAACCTTCTGTACTTCTTTGAGGGAATAAGCAGTCGGGTGGACAATGGGGAACCCATAGACATCATTTACCTCGATTTTCAAAAGGCTTTCGACAAGGTGCCACATGAAAGGCTGCTTAGGAAGCTTCTTTTCAGAAAAGGTGGTAGATATGCGGAATAGTCTCCCAATGGAGGTGGTGATGAAGACTATATCTGAATTCAAGATAACATAGGATAGATGTGGGATTTCTTATGAAGAGAAGGAGGTGGGTGGGCCATTCAGTCTATCTGCAGTCATGTTTCTATAAACTGGAGATCTGCTCAAAATGTTAAGAGGGAGAACTCTTGATTTGACGAGATCTTGCGGAAGAATATCCAATAAGACTTGAGGTGCTTAAACTTGAGGAAAAGTTCAAAAGATGAAAACTAAACACCTAGAAGACACAGCATGAGTTTAAACTAGAGAGATACAAAGGAAAGATATGCGACATATGGCAACAAAAGATAGCCAACTGGAGATTTCTTAGAGAAGTAAGTAGACTGCCTGGAAAACAATTCCCTAATGCCACTTACAGAAGAACTTCCAAGTTACTGCTAAAAGATTTTGCTGCTTATCCTCGAGATAAGTAGCATAAAATATTTTACTCTTTTGGGATCTAGCCAGGTACTAGGACCTGGATTGGTCAGTGTGGAAACAGGATACTGGGCTTGATGGACCTTTGGTCTGCCACTGCATAAGTTCTTACAAGGAAATTGCAATAGTAGCTTGCAGAGCAAGTGAAGCAACAATAAGAGAATACCTTCAACACCACCCCAATCCTATGATCTCAAAGACCTTCAAGAGTAGTACTAGAACAGAAGTCTTTGGACACTGCTTTCATCAGGGCATCAGCTCTGGACTGTTGAAATTTATCCTGATCTTTGGAAACATAAGAACATAAGAAGTTGCCTCTGCTGGGTCAGACCAGAGGTCCATCGCGCCCAGCAGTCCGCACCCGTGGCGGCCCATCAGGCCTATGACCTGTACGGTGATCATTGTCTGAACCCTTAAATCCCCTTGGTCTCTATCTATACTCTCTCTATATCCCATCTCTACCTCTATCTGTATCCCTCAATCCCCCTATCTTTCAGGAATTTATCCAATCCTTCTTTAAAACCCTGTAGTGTACTCTGTCCTATCACAACCTCCGGCAGTGCGTTCCAGGTGTCCATCACCCTCTGAGTGAAAAAGAACTTCCTAGCATTGGTTCTAAACCTGTCCACTTTCAGCTTCTCCGAGTGCCCCCTTGTACTTGTGATCCCCATTAGTCTGAAGAATCTATCTCTGTCTACCTTCTCGATACCTCTCATGATCTTGAAAGTCACTATCATGTCTCCTCTGAGTCTCAGCTTTTCCAGGAAGAAGAGCCCCAGCCTTTCTAACCTGTCTGCGTATGAAAGGTTTTCCATGCCTTTTATCATTTTCGTCGCTCTTCTCTGGACCCTCTCAAGCATCGCCATGTCCTTCTTGAGGAACGGCGACCAATACTGGACACAGTACTCCAGGTGCGGGCACACCATCGCTCGATACAACGGCATGATGACTTCCTTCGTCCTGGTTCCGATACCCTTCTTAATAATACCCAACATTCTATTTGCTTTCTTTGAGGCTGCTGCACATTGTGCCGTTGATTTCATTGTTGTATCCACTAGCACACTCAAGTCCTTTTCAAGGTTGCTTTCCCCTAGCACCGATCCCCCCATTTTGTAGCTGAACATCGGATTCTTTTTCCCTATATGCATGACCTTGCATTTCTCTACATTAAATCGCATTTGCCATTTGTTTGCCCACTCTTCCAGTTTGTTTAGGTCCCTTTGTAGGTCTTTGCATTCCTCCGCGGTTCTAACCCTGCTGCAGAGTTTGGTGTCATCTGCAAATTTTATAACTTCACACCTCGTCCCCGTTTCCAGGTCGTTTATAAATACATTGAACAGCAGCGGTCCGAGCACCGACCCCTGTGGAACACCGCTCGTGACCCTCCGCCAGTCCGAGTATTATCCCTTCACCCCAACCATTTGTTTTCTGCCTGCCAACCAGTGTTTAATCCATCTGTATATATCCCCTTCCATCCCGTGATTTTGCAGTTTCCTAAGTAGTCGCTCATGGGGTACCTTGTCAAAGGCTTTTTGGAATAGGTTTTTGGATAGGTTCCTAGAGGATAGGGGGATTGAAGGGTACAGATAGAACTAGAGGTAGGTTATAGAAGTGGACAAAAACCACTTCACAGGTCACGGACCTGGTGGGCCACCGCGGGAGCGGACCGCTGGGCGAGATGGACCTCTGGTCTGACTCAGTGGAGGCAACTTCTTATTCCTTCAAAGAAGTGCAGTAAGTTTGTTTGGCACAACCTTCCCTTGCAGAAGCCATGTTGGCTCTCTTTCAGTTGTCCGTTTGTTTCTATGTGCTTACAGATGCTGTCCTTTATCAGTGCTGCCATCATCTTGCCTGGAACTGAAGTCAAGCTTACCGGCCTGTAGTTCCCAGGGTCACTCCTTGATCCCTTTTTAAAAATAGGTGTGATGTTAGCTATTTTCCAGTCCTCAAGTATAGGTCACAAATTTGTCGGAGTGTTTCCGCTATTTCATTTCTTAGCTCTTTTAGAACCCTTGGGTGGATTCCGTCCGGGCCCGGCGATTTGTCGCTTTTCAGTCTATCTCCTGGAGGACATCCTCATGGCTTATCTCTATATGCACCAGTTTTTCTTCTCGATCTCCACTTATGATCTCTTCGGGTTCTGGTACATAGGATGTGTCCTCGCTTGTGAATACCGACGAGAAGAATTTGTTCAACCTGTCAGCTACCTCTTTTTCCTCTTTTACCACTCCCTTTCTGTCTCCATCACCCAACGGTCCTACTTCCTCCCTCGTCGGTTGCCTCCCTTTAACGTAGCTGAAGAACGTTTTGAAGTTTTTTGCTTCCCCAGCCAGCCTCTCTTCGTATTCTCTTTTTGCTTTCCTAACCAAAGGATAACTGAACCATAGCCCTGCCAACTATAGTCCTTTCCTAACTAAAGGATAACTGAACCATAGTCCTGCCAATCTCAAGACCCACATCTGGAGCTTGCCATTCTGTCCAAATCAAATCCTGGATAGCAAGATGCATAAGAAAAGCTTAAAAACAAAAAACAAAAACACACCCAAGGTCAAATATAATAATAAAAAAAAAAGACCCTTGTAAGGTATGAGGGGGTGCTGAAAAGTTCTCAGCTCAACCAAGAAGGGAATGATGAGGAGTCTTGAAACTTACAAGTTATTCCACATATTCACCCCTAAGTTCAAAACACTTGGCATATCATGTCTGAAGTTTCTGTAACCCTTCCAAAAAACACTCTGATGTCTGGTCACTGATATATTGCTCTGCTGCTGTAATCACCTCCGAATCATTTGAAAATAGTCACCCTTTCAAACTCTTCAAGGTTTGGAAAAAAAAAACAGTCAGATGGAGCAAGATCTAGTGATTAGGATTGGATGGTTTATATCAGGGGTGTCCAATGTCGGTCCTCGAGGGCCGCAATCCAGTCGGGTTTTCAGGATTTCCCCAATGAATATGCATTGAAAGCAGTGCATGCACATGGATCTCATGCATATTCATTGGGGAAATCCTGAAAACCCGACTGGATTGCGGCCCTCGAGGACCGACATTGGACACCCCTGGTTTATATACTGAAACCACAATTGTGTCAAAACATTTATTGTTTTGCCAGGCTTGTAAGCAGGTGTCTTGCATAAACTGAACTCCTTTCCGCAGCTTCCCTAATCAGCTAGTCAGTCATTAAACATCTTTCTGATCCCAAAACACTGTTGCCCGACTTTACAACAGGAAGAGGTGGTCGGAGCAGACCACGAATGAGCGAGTTTGCGATTTGAACCGTGAATGCATTGGGGGGGGGAACACTGTATCTTACTTTGACATCAAAATTAAAAAACATTTTATGCTAATCAATACACAACATTGCAGCTTAACCTGGTGAGGAATAAAAAAGACTGACTTAGGTATTTCTGCTTCAAAACCAAGTAGTTTCTTTTCAAGGTTAAGGAAAAACAGATTAAGCTCTGTCCATGACAATGATCATCGCTTAAGGTACTAAATGAAAGTCTGAGTGTGGAAATTGGAGAAAGCTGAAAATTCAGCAGGCTAAATGTAATGTAATGTAATGTAATGTAATTTATTTCTTATATACCGCTACATCCGTTAGGTTCTAAGCGGTTTACAGAAAATATACATTAAGATTAGAAATAAGAAAGGTACTTGAAAAATTCCCTTGCTATTTGGAACAAGCCAACTGAGCAGATATTGAATTAAGAGGCCCTTTTACTAACCTGTTAGGTGCTAACACAGCTTAAAATGGCAACATTAATGTATGGCTATTAATAATAATAATTTAAAAAGGCCATTTTACTGCTATGGTAAAAATGGCCTTGGCGCAAAGGAAAAATCTGCACATGGGCATGATAAGATTTTTTTTTACTGCAGCTTAGTCAAAGGACCCCTAAGGTTCAGTGTTATGTGAAGGGAAAGTCCTTGTTTTGAGATGTTTTTATAGCCCAATTATTCAGCTCAGTGAACAGTACTGTCATTTTAATGAGATGGATTTCATTACTACATGCCTCAAAATTGTATGGAAATGAGATTTCAGTAAAATAAAAATGAGTAAGCTTTAACTCAAAACACTTACTACTGGAACACCCCTTCCGTAGAGATAAGCCATGCCTAGTCCACTCTGTCCAACAGGATTGCCCTAAAAACAAAGGAAAAATGATTAGACAGCAAAAGGGAAACTGCCCCTAAAAACCTCCCATACTGGGGCAGATTGATGGTCCAGACAGTCCAGTATCCTACTTCCAGCAGTGGCCAATCCAGGTCACACAAGTACGAGCCTGGCAAAATCTCAAATAGTAGCAAGCTTCTATCCCAGGGACTTAGCAGCTTTCCCCATGCCTATCTCGGTAACGATCCATGGACTCTTCCTCCAAGAACTTGTCCAAACCTTTCTTTAAACACAGATTGTTACTACAAGCTCTGGAACTCATTCCCAGAGAATAACTTTGCCGAGTGAAAAAAAGAATATTCTCTCCTATTCTTTTAAGAGCATTACCATGTAACTTCATTGAGTGTCCCCTAGTCCTTGTAATTTTTGAAAGAACAAATCAATTTATATTTACTGTTCTACATCACTCAGGATCTTGTATACCTCTATCACATTAGCAGAAAAATCTTAAAGGCCTTTTAAACTTCTTAGTAAAGTAAAATGACAACAGACAGATGAAGAGGGGAGTTCAATCAGTCTGTCCCAATAAAAGAAACAGGAAAGCAGCAGCTTCCCACTAATTGACAAGACTAGCAGAGCTGGTTTTTCCTGTGGATCTCCTCCCATGCAGTTGACTGTATGTCAATAGTAACATCACATAACATAATTGAAGAAAAGTTGGCATTCTGAAGCAGGGTTGAGTCAAAGTCAGTCTTGGACAAGCAGCAGGGCCTTCCCAAGCTTCAACTGACTGCACTTAGATGCTGAGGAGGGCGATCTGCAGGGGGCAGGCAGCTGTGCTATGAACCCAATAAGGAAAGGGGTAAGTGGGAGAGAGAACTCTGGAAATGACTGGAGGAGCTTTGAGTTGGAGGAAAATGTCAGAATCTTCTCTAGGAGGGGGGAACTTAATGGGGAATCGGGGAGTGGAAATCTATACCATTATTTAATTTGTGTGAAATGGTATTGTAGCTGTGTTAGTCAACTATTTGAAATAATACTGTATATAGAATTAAAAGAAATAAAACAAAGGTAATACCTTTTTCACTGGACTAACTTGGTCCAGGATTCACTAACCTGCCAGATCGATCCAGGCAGGTCCAACCAATTCAGAAAACAAAAATATGCAGATGGGGCGATCGGAGAATGCCCCCATCTGCCTGCACGGCGTGCGCATGCGCAAACCCATCCAGTCGCGACTTTTACTTTAAACTTTTGCAGCCCATGGGCTTGCACAGGCAGTTGGGGCAGACGTGTTCGGGGCAGTGCTGTTATTGGGGCAGTGGCAGCCTCTTCCCTCCTTCCCTTCACTGCAAGCCCGTGGGTTTAAAGCGGGGCTGCAGTGCAGCGTGCAGCCCCACTTTAAACCCGCAGGCTCGCACTGAAGGGAAGGCGGCAGAGCAAAACAGGCAGATAAGGGCTGCAGGAGATCGGACCCGACAGGGCAGAGAGCAGGGCAATAGAACAGGAGAGTCGGAAGGATATTTGACTGCTCCCCAGCAGTTGCTTCTTCTGTTGATCGGCCAGTCCTGTCCAATGTGAAATTTTGTGTAGTGAATCGGGTCGCTGTCCAATTTGCATGCGTTTCTCCTCATTTGCATGCACGGATCTGAAGCGGATCGCAGGAGCGGAAAGTGTATCAGGCTAGAGGGAAATTTGTTCGTTAAGGGGTCACAAACTGATCGGTACACGATCAGTTTGCTTAGTGAATCTAGTCCTTGGTGCATTGTTTAGCTTTTGAAGGTGACCGTTCTTCAGATCAGAAAATGGCAAATGTTGACAACTCCCAATATAAACAACTGGGTATGTTTCAAAACAAATGTTCCTGAAGGGTTATAACTATTGACACATAAAGGAACAAAAACCACTTCAAACGTCTTTTAACTTTCAATGGTGCTCAGATTCCAAGATGGAGGTTTAAAGTACTCAATAGGGGCATTCAGCCCGTGAGAAACTTTATATGGTATCAATCATTGCACCTAGTTGTAAAAGATGTTTCAAAGTCCTTAAGGACTTTGAAACATCTTTTACAACTAGGTGCAATGATTGATACCATATAAAGTTTCTCACGGGCTGAATGCCCCTATTGAGTACTTTAAACCTCCATCTTGGAATCTGAGCACCATTGAAAGTTAAAAGACGTTTGAAGTGGTTTTTGTTCCTTTATGTGTCAATAGATATAAATGTTGACAACTGTCAGTAGAACATCAAAGCATTTCAGTGATAAGTCTCACAGAAGGAGGCAGGGTTTGGGTGAGGTATAAGACAAAGGGGAAGGGGTGGGTGAGGAGACAGTCAAAAAATTCATGTCATGTGATAGAAGCCAAGGTCCTTATTGAGTCCTGTTTTCTGGGTTTCAAACTAGTTTATCATTTTGATTTCAAATGTTTTATGTTCCTAAGTAGTTTTAAAATGTCCTTTCAGAATTCTCTTTTACTCCACAAATCACAGCTCTGTTTTTTTCTTTTTTAAGAGATTGTAAAGTGCTCAGACCCGTAACCAACTAAATCTGTGATGAGACTATGGTTATTATGGGACCATCATCGCTCTTTACGGTCCCAAACCACTCGTTATAAATAAAGTACATAAATATCTATAAATAATAATGAAATCACTTCTCTGATGGAAATTTTAGAAGATAACCATAGTTCAGTAAAGTGTCCATGCTCTAGTGAATGCTAATGATAAACATTAGCCATATTAAAATCATTGACCTCCCCCCCCCACCCCGACTCAAATTTCGATGACTCTTCCTCAGAAGGGGACACCTGTATCGGCTACTGTCAACTCGGACAGCAAGGGAATCAGTATTCACCATAAAATCATTGATGCGATGTTCTAGTTTGTTGAAATGTTGTCAGTGTTATTTGGATTTCAAAAGTCTTACGTCCCTGGGTAGTTTTAAAATTTATATCATATTAAAAACAGTATTCCTCACCTAGAACTGCTCCCATACCTCATTTGACCCCACCATGTTCTTTTCAATTTTGTAGTTCTACCCCTCTTTAGTAATCTAGTTGTTTTAATTTACTACCTAAATGTTGTTTATAATTACCTTTTACTGATGTACAGCGCCTAGAAGTCTAATTAGGTGGTATAATAAGTCAACAAGGATATCACTTCTATTTTGAAACCCACAAAACAGGACTCAGTAAGGACCTTGGCTTCTCACCTGCCCCATGTTTCTGTCTCTCACCCACCCTATTCCTTTGTCTTACACCTCACCCAAACCCTTCCTCCCGCTTTGATCTGGTGTTCCACAGAGTTCTGTTCTTGGGCCCATTCTCTAATATTTTTCTCACGCCCCTAACATTTGTTACAGGCTCTTGGTTTCACCTTTTTCAGTTATGCTGATCTACAAAATTAGACGAGGTTTACAATTGGTTAACCATGAATAAATTTAAAAACCAATTCTTGTAAAACTTCTACAATTAAGCATGCACATAGTCCCCCAGGTCATACTTTTAGTTTGAAGAGTAACCCTTTATCATATTCAACATCGATTAAAACCCTAGGTGTCACCTTGGGATTCCTTCTTATTTCACTTGCACAACTCCACAGTAGTTTCATCTTCTTTTCTAAAGCTTCTTCAGCTTCGCTCAGTTAGGTCGCTATTAAGCCTCAATTCTTTATTAATCCTTGTGCATTCACTAGTTATTTATAGGTTGGATTATTGCAATTCATTACTTATTGGACTTCCACAATACCAACTGTGTCGACTCCTGCTAGTATAGAATACTGCACTCAGGCTTCTTTATAATTGCTCAAAATTCAACCATATCAGACTTGAGAACCTGCTTCCGATCTCTTTCAGGATACCTTTCAAATATAATCTTCTCACTTTTCAGATTCTAGACTCTGGTCTTCTATTCTTATTTTCTCATTTGATTCCCTAGTCACCCAGGAGAGAGCTGCGTTCCTCAATTAGTCCTTACTGTCTATTCCATCCTTTAGGCAGCAGCTTTTGGATATTTACAGAGAATCTAGTTTCTCTGTAATGGCTCCAACTCTCTGGAACTTCCTCCCGTTATATCTGCAAACAGAAAAATCCCTGAAATCATTTTAGTCTCACTTGAAGGCTTATTATTTCAAAATGAAATTTGAATCTAGTTCTTAAGTTTGTCACTTCGCAACTTTTGCCATGACTTGAGACTAGGGAGTCTTTATCTCTGCAATATTTTCCCATAATTCTGACTAGGTAGTTAATTTCCTTGTAACTTTTTCATATCTCATGCTTATCTTTACTTTTCTTATTCTTTCTGAATCCTACCCTCTTGTTCCTATCCTGCTTGTTTTTTTTCCCCTTAAGATATTGTAAATCTTTCCTGCCCTTTTGTGTCTAGTTTGGTTAATTTGTTCTATGTACTCTCCCCCTTATGTTTTCATTTTAATATTGCCCACTGCTTTTATTTACTGTACACCGCTTTGATTTGACTTTTTGTTAAATGGCGGTATATCAAATAAAATTACTAACTTCCACTTCCACCTCACCCAAACCCTCCCTCCTTCTGCTTTGGTGTTTCACTTACATATACCGACAGTTGTCAACATTTGCCTATTTCTGATTTGAAGGGTCACCTTCAAAAGCTAATCAAACAAGTCAGTACTACCTTTCTTCTTTTTGTTTTATTTCTTTTAATTCTATAGATCAATCTGTGTGAGAAATAGAAGTATTTACTTCAGCATAACTGAAATTTTTGGAACAATTTCCTAGGGTGTAACTTATACAGTTGGTGCTGTAAAGGTGGAACATAAAGTATAATAAAATCAAATCTATATTTTAAAGAAGGCACAGCACAAGTGTCCATTTAGCAGAGAGAAAATCTTTCATCTCAAAATTCTGTAGTACTTCTGTATTTCAGGTGCCAAATCACAAGGGAATGTTTTCTTGTGAGTCACTTTGTTTAAGCGGCATGAAAGTATTATACAATAAAATACCTCACTCCTCTCACACTCAGGGCTCTCAACTGGATTGAAAGATTTCCTAAAGCTTGACAATCCCACAGAAATCTTCGAGGAAACATGCCTTCCTTTAAATTCGTGCAAATCCCTACTTGACAAAATAGCCCCTCTCGTAACCCGAAAAATTTCTCCTAAAAAACAAAGGAACCCCTGGTTTAATGCTTCTTTAGGTCTTTTGAAAAAACACTTGAGATCAGCCGAGCGCAAATGGCGATCTAATCCTACCAATGAAAATTTAGACAATTACAATAAAAAATCACAATATTATCGGCAATCAATTAACAACACCAAAAAACAATTTTACATGCAAAAAATTTCTGCAACCAAAAACTCATCGGCTCTATTTAAAATCCTTAAACAACTTACTACTTTCAAAAATAAAAAAATAATTTTAACTGAGGATACTCCTACAGCTCAAGCCCTAGCCAACTATTTTCAAGAAAAAATTACCTTGATCAGATCCAAAATTTCTAATAAAATATCCACTATCACCAACTTATCTAGCCCTTCTAAAAACGACAATACGTTAACTAAGTCGCAAACATTTCACACCACATTATCTAAATTTCTTCCCCCAACTCTGAAAGGTTTAGAAAATATCTTACATGGCATCAACATTAAAGGCTCCAAAATCGAACCCATCCCTCCATTTTTTCTGAAACGTCATTTCAATGTCTTTGGGCCTTATATCCTACAAATTATTCAAACTAGTCTGTTTACAGCTAGAATCCCTCTTGATTGGAAACATTCTATCACATTTCCCATCATCAAAGACCCTAAAAATAATCTCGACAATTGTTCAAATTACAGACCAATAGCAAATTTCCCTTTTTTGTGTAAATTAACAGAAAAAAATCGTATTTCAACAACTAACTGATTTTGTTGACAAAACTCACGTACTTCATCCGAATCAAACTGGTTTTCGCATAAACCATTCCACAGAGTACTCATTACTAGGTCTCACAACATCCATAAATTACTATCTTGATCACCACAAGTCTGTTCTTCTTGTCTCATTAGATCTCGCTTCAGCATTTGACACTATTGACCACCATCTGTTACTTCATCGTCTTTCTTCTATAGGTATAACTGATCAAGCCCTCGAATGGTTTCAATCCTATTTTTCCGATCGAGCTGTAACAGTTCAATTTAATAACTCAAAATCAAAACCCTATCATACAAAATTTGGTATTCCTCAAGGTTCCATTTTATCACCATTATTATTTAATATTTATCTGTCCCCGCTCCTGACTCTCTGCCAATCAATCGGGTTCACAGTATACGCTTACGCTGATGATCTCCAACTATTGCACCCAATTGAACCAACTAATCATTCTGAGATTCAGGAAATCAATAGTAAATTAAGTAAAGTTCACGATTGGTTAAATTCTAATAAGCTTTCTTTAAGCATCTCAAAAACTAACAACTCTTCTATTCCCCGGTAAAGAGGGAGCTCACCTAATCTCTCCAATTATCATCGATAACATATCACTCATAACAACCTCAACTATAAAAATCTTAGGAGTCCTTATAGACAATAAACTTACTTTCCGTCCACAAATAAGTGCTCTGGTTAAAAACTGTTTTTACAAACTAAGAATGATTCGATCATTGGCCCCTTTTCTTGACACCAGTTCTCTTAACATTTTGATTCATTCACTCATAATTTCAAAAATAGATTATTGCAATTCGCTTTTAAAAGGCATTTATCATAAAGATTTGAAACGTCTGCAGCTAATTCAAAATACGGCCATCAAGATAATTTTCAGAGCAAATAAGTATGACCATGTTACCCCTCTGTTAAAAAACGCCCACTGGTTACCAATCTCACATAGGATAACTTATAAGATAGCCCTTTTGACTTTTAAAACTATGCAGACTAATTCCCCAGCTTTCATAGATAGAGTATTAATTCCTTATGACCCACCGAGATCTTTGAGATCTATATCCCAGTCTAATCTAGTCATTCCTTCCTTAAAAATAATTGGCACACGTCGAACCTCTATTTTCTCCGTAACAGCTCCTACGATTTGGAACGCTCTCCCACTGTATCTAAAAACGGAAAATACTTTAAAAACATTCAAAAGCAACTTAAAATGTTTCCTTTTTAAAGATGCTTTTAACTAAAATTTTATCATTCTTTTTCATTTTTTTTTTTTAAAGCTGATTTTAACTAAAGTTATTTTAGTCTTCCTTTTTCAATTAATTCCTGCCCTTTCGTGCTTACCCTTAATGTTTCTCTCATTTACTATAGCGATTGTATTTCTTCCCTTTTTCCTTAGTGTGTCTTTTGTTCGTTCGTCCTTAATAACCTAGTATGTGTAATAGTTCGTCTTAAAGATTTTTTTTTAAAAGTATGTTTTATTGTAATTTATGTTTGTTGAAATGTTATTTTATCTAATGCTTTGTACAACGCTTTGCAGAATCGATAAAGCGTTTAATCAAAAAACTAATTAAACAATAAACAATAAACCATTCCCCTCCTCAAAACACATCCACATGAAGATATTTCTTAACCAAGAAGCAGCTGAATTTCAAAACTGGATTGTCTTTGGCCTCTTGAAATACAGGATGTGCCAAGGCCAGTATAGGGCCTCTTACATGATCAACTGGTTGATCTGTGGCAAGTCTCACTACCAATTCAGCCCATCTCTTCAAATATGAAATATAAAGCTCCACCACCTTTTGGATTCAATAGTCTAGCTCTCTCATTCCTGAATTGTAGTTGAGGTGGCAATGAAGGCGGCAAAGAAATGAGAAGAATCTCTGACATTTGTTAAATCAGAATTATGGATTATATTTAATTTTTGCTTTATTGTCCTTATTTTTATTGGTTTTATCTCAGAGTACACAGGAGTTTCCATGATTTTTTGGTTTGTGTTTTTATGTACTGCATCAATATTACTTTCAGTAATCTGTTATGAGCCAAATTTTTTTCAAAATCGCAGTATATTTTCCTAAATAAATATTAGCCAGTTAGTGTTTGTCTGTTGCTGAGGGGCACAGTGACAAACTGTGGTATTAGAAAGAACTCAAACCACTTGTTCTCTGAATATTTTTTTCAGGTATGCTGCCCTGGTGCACTTGGGTGCTGTGCACAGATTTTCAGGACACAAATGTAAAGGTTAGCTTAATGCTCTCTTTAGCACTGTAAGCCAAATAAGACTGAACACATCAAGCTGCTTCTATATATAGACACTTACCATATCAGCAGCTTTCTTAAAGTACTTAAGGGCTGTCTCATTGCTTTGGGGGATAGTGTCACTTCCCTCCGAGTACATCTGCCAAAAAAAGGTTAGAAGCAGAAGCTTGAAAAGCTGCCATCTTCATTTTTGTGCATTACTGGCTAGTTTCAGTCTCATCTAAGCCTGTTCAAACTTCAAAAAAGGTTACCTCCTAAAATGATGTCAGTGGATAATACAACCTAACCACTGACTCTATTGATTTTTGATCTTCCTTCGAGTCAACCAGCATATATATCAGTAAGAAGATCTTATGTGGTTTATCTTAATACACTCACAGACCTCAGTGATACCATCTGTATGCCACTAAACTTTAGATCATACAGACACAATCGGTATCCCTAATCGTCATCGGTCTCATAATTATTCTGCAATACTTTTTAGATATTTCTTAATTCTTTTCAATAAATATATTTAAATAATAAAGTACTCATCTTATCTCATACTACGTGGGTGGGGGTAAGCACTTTAAGGGGGATTTCCTTGATACAGCCCGTATGGGCGAAACGTAGGACTACGTTGGAGTGCTTACCTCCACCCACGTCGTATGAGATAAGATGAGTACTTCATTATTTAAATATATTTATTGAAAATAATTAAGAAATATCTAAAAAGTATTGCAGAATAATTATGAGACCGATGACGATTAGGGATACCGATTGTGTCTGTATGATCTAAAGTTTAATGGCATACAGATGGTATCACTGAGGTCTGTGAGTGTATTAAGATAAACCCACATAAGATCTTCTTACTGATATATATGTCAGTGGATAATGGCATAGGGAAGGAAGATGGACTTCCACCTAGAATCCAACAATGGGATAATGTAGATTTTATCACATGTAAATAGACAGTCTGTTTCAACTGCCTGTCTCAGGGGTCACAAACCAATTCCTACAGCTTAATCTCATGCTGATGAAGGGCATAAAATATGAATCCTCATAAGGGGACCAGTAATTTATTCATTCATTCAATTTTCTATACCTTTTTCCCAGGGGAGCTCAGAACGATTTACATGAATTTGAGGTACGCAAGCATTTTTCCCTGTCTGTCCCGATGGGCTCACAATCCATCTAATGTATCTGGGGCAATGGGAGGATTAAGCGACTTGCCCAGGGTCACAAGGAGCAGCGTGGGTTTGAGCCCACAACCTCAAGGGGATGAGGCTTGAGCTTTAACTGTGCCACATGCTTTCCTGTATTGGCACAAGAAGTCTAATTAGGTCATCTTAGACCAATTACCAGTCTCCTTATGAGGATTCATATTTTATACCTTTCATTGGCATGAGATTAAGCTGCAAGAATTGGTTTGTGACCCCTGAGGCAGGCAGTTGAAACACAGACTGTATTTACATGTGATAAAATCTACATTATCCCATTGTTGGATTCCATCTTCCTTCCCTATTCCATTATCCAATGACGTTGCTTTCACGTAGAAATTAGTTTTCTGCTGTGTGACAGAAAATGACCCAATTTGAAATGAACAGTAGGTAAAGAATACTATAAACTATCTTGTTTCTGGTATACAACCATTTCCACTCTTGTAGGAGACATTTGTGGATAAATGAATGCAAATAAATACCAATGTGTGTGTTCCTAGCCCAAGTAATGCAATACACACAAACAAACAGGAGATTCTACCTTCTCAGGGTAGAACAGAGAAGCCAAGAGGCGACCTTGGTGCTCAATCTTTTTATTCATTCAAGACCCAACACGTACGTGTTTTGGCCATATGGCCTGCCTCAGGGGTGTTATCCTCAGCGAGGAGCACTTTGTTTTCAAATCTCCACTGTTTAGTGGAGATTCAGCATTGCTCTCAAAGCACCATTCGTTTATTTACATTTAGATTGTTTCAGTGTTAAGAGGAGATTTGAAAACAAAGTGCTTCTCACTGAGGATAAGACCCTGAGGCAGGTCATACGGCCGAAACACGTATGTGTCGGGTCTTGAATGAAAAAGATTGAGCACCAAGGTCACCTCTTGCTTCTCTTTGTTCCTAGCCCAAGCCCATTTCCTAAGTGATGCCCTGGTTCCCCTTGTTTTTGCTTGTCTGCATGATGTAGGAAAGCAGTAACATGATTCCAACGTACTGTGATAATCCAGGTTGACTTTCCCCAACACCCTTCAAGTTAATGTAAACCCCTTACACAAATTCCCACATCTGAGCGGAACGCTACCCCCTTTGGATACCCTACCTTTCCCAGAAAGGCCATTGCATGAGGATTTCCTGCATCAGCTGCTTGATTGAAGTATTCAAAAGCTCTCTGGGGGGGGTGGAAGAGAGGAAAAACCCACATTAACATTAACTGTAGAACTAATTTTCTATAAGTCAACAATTTGAACTATGTTAGAAGAAGTTAAGCATTCTTTCTAACTCAACATGCACTGGAAATAAATGTATATAAGTGATCAGGAACTTTTGTCCACGTGGGGATAAAACTCCTCTCTAAATATTTAACAGAATGGGACCAAATTTGGAGTGTGTCTATGTTGGGGAGGGGGAGACGGACAGTAAAAATACAAATTAAAAAGTGGACCAGGATTCCAGAGGAGAAACTCCTCCCCTTCAAAATATGGCTTAATGTATTTGAGAGCTGCAATTCCAGCTTCTGCAGCACAGAAATACATGATTAAACAATTCTCCCCTTAGGTCTTTGTGCTTGAGAGAGTAAACAAAAGACACAGAGGGATTGGAAATAACTTCCATACAATTCCCTGCATGCTTCCCCCACCATGCTCCCATTCCCCTGCCCCTTGCTGCAACACACCGATTCCTGCTGGTTGACTCTTACTGATGTAAGACATCTAGAGGATAATTCTAGAAAAAGAATTCAATGCAGCTCTTATCTGAAGCATATTTTATAAAGGAAAATAGGTACCTAGGGCTTGATTCTATAAACAGCGTCTAACTATAGACACCGGATGGCATGGTTGTCAATCAACTGCTAGGCACCGCTTACGGAATCACACTTAGTGGTCAGGGCCGGTTTTAGTCATAAAGGGGTCCGGGACAGAAATTAAGGAGGGGGCCCCTCTTCTACTTATCCGTCTCCCAATTTCCCCACCCATCTTTAAATGACTTCTTCACACAAAAATAAACAGACCTTCACCAATTACAGAACAAGGGATCACAAATTAGAAATAGAAATATGAATACCAAATCTGAACTGGAAACCTCAAAAATTAACTCTACAAGTACTTCATTTTGTACTGAACACAATCTGGCATAACCATAAGAAGGGGCTGGGCCTCCCACTTTGAGCTTAGGCCTTCTCAAAATGAACATCTCCCTTGCTGTGGCTGGTGGAGATCTCCAAGCCTCACCAGCTGATGACCACATCCTTCCCCTCCTCATGTCCAGTGACCAGAACTTTTAAAGTTCTGTAGCTGGCAGCAGTATTACAGAGCCACCGCCTTCTTTCCCCCCCCCTTCCGCTTGGCTCTCATGTATGCATGAAAAAATTGGCAGCTTGAGGATACTGCCACTAGCTGCAAAGTTTGGAGACTTCTGGTTGCCAGACTGGAGGAAGAGCTCTTCAGTTGCCAGGATTTGGGGATCTGCACCAGCTCAAGCATTTAAATTTTGCATTCAAGCGGGGAGAAAATTTGGTGCCCATCCACCCATTTTGGGCTCCAGCCCCACCCCACAATCAGCTGCATGGCTATATCACCGACTACAATAAAAAATATTTGTGATGCACATATCCCAAAGATAACATATTCCAGTTAATACATTCAAAGTAAAACACACTTTTCTATCTTGGTGTCTGGACATTTTGTTTTTCCATCATCTTGGTCCCAGTTTCTCTGTCTGCTTTTTGGCTATCTTTTACTAATTCTCTTTCCAGTGTCCATTTTTTTCTCCTCTCTTGCTCCATTTCCCTCACTATGCCTGTCTCCCAACACATTGATTTTTTTCCCTTTCTCATGGGTTGAACTTTTCCTCTTTCCCCAGGGTCCAACATTTTGCTCCCTCTCTTTTCTATTGTTGTGTTCTTCTCGTCCCCCTTAATGCTGAAAAAATGGACTGGAGGGAAAGATATTGCATCTCTCTCTCCCTTCCAAGCCTAACATTTTTCTCTCTCTCCCTTTTTTCCATCCCCAGGTCCACTCTCTCTCCCTTTCTCTTCCCAACAAGCCTCTCCAAGTATCTTTCCCCTTCCTGTACTCCACCCCACCCCATCCCCCATCCAACTTCTGTTTCTCTTCTCTCCTTTCAGATCACTGCACACCATCTCTCTTACTCCCCCCCTTCCTCCTTCCTTCCTCCCTCCCTCCTCCTGTTTCCAGTCCCATAAGCTCTTCCCCTTTGCCTACTCCCATACTCAGTCTGTCACTTCTTTTAACTCCCTCCCCCAGTCCCCCTTTCTACTTAAAAAAAAAAAAAAAAAAAAATTACAGCTAGTAATGGGGATTTCCTGACCTTCATGTCTTCCTCCTCCTATCCACGCCGGTCTGATGTTGCTTTTATCTTCCATTGCTGAAAAATCCATTTTTGCTGCAGGGGATTTTCAGCTGCGGCAGCCAATCTGAAGCGCTGTTTATGGCTCCCCTCCTGCTGTGGTCCATCCCGAATGACGCAACTTCCGGTTTCTGCCTGGAAGGACCAGGGCAAAGAAAAGAAGGGAAGGGAGCCGTAGGCAGCTGTTCAGATTGGCTACTGCAGTTGGAAACCTCCTGCAGCAAAAATGGATTTGTCAGCAATAGAAGGTAAGGACAGCATCAGACTGGTGCTGATAGAAGGGGGAAGACATACCTGTTCACAGAGGCCCTCCCGAGCCATGGGACCCAGGGCAATTGCCCTGTTTGCTCCCCCCTAACGCCAGCCCCGTTAGTGTTGCTTAAGCATTGCTAAGCATTGGTATAATAGGCCAGGGTTTTCCTGGCCTAATATACTGGTGTCTAACAGATGCCTAAGCTAACCACACCTATTCTCTGCTCCAACTATGCCTACTTTTCAGGTAGGCGCCTCATCTTAAGGCATTTTTAAGCACCGCTTGGAACCCTTAATTGATTGAAGTTACTGTAATTAAAAAAAAAAAAAAAAAAATATGGTGTGACAATTACCAGACTAATTAAGCCAACTAAAACAATTTAGGTTGTGCGTTGATTTTAGTTAGGTATCACTAGGTGGCCCCATAGAATCAGGCCTCTACTTTCAGCAGTCACAGAGCTGGTATTAATGTCTGTGCCTATATCCTTTTAATTCTGCCCAGCCACCACAATGAGAGTTCTCAGCTGGAGATCTCCAGAACTCAGTTATGTGGCTACTGGGGGTCAGTACAAGAAGAGGAGGGGACTTCAATGCTGCCTGACCATTATCCCCTTTTCTGTCAACTTAGGGAGTTTGAGAGAGAGATTCTGGAAAAAAACCATTTGCATCCCAGTACAGAGCACTGCCATGAAGTACTGGGAAAGTCTAAAACTCACAAATTTACCTGCAGAGATCCAATTTCAAATCCTCAACTGAAATACAATGAGCTTGATATTGAGAGCTGTGTTCATAAATTGGGCTCTATGAAAGTTATCTAGAGCAGTGGTTCCCAACCCTGTCCTGGAGGACCACCAGGCCAATTGGGTTTTCAGGCTAGCCCTAGTGAATAGGCATGGAGCAGATTTGCATGCCTATCACTTCCATTATTTGCAAATCTCTTATGTGTGTAAAATTTTGAATCAAGCAGTTTAAGTGGGGTAGAGAGTCCATTGGAGAGGACCCTCACACTAGAAGACCTTTGGAAGCAACTGCCACAGAAATGTGCATACACACACACACACCACTGTATATAACCCCTCCATGTGCCTCAAACCCCCTCCCAAAAAGAAAATCTCTTCCTTCTTCCATGCTAGGGCATAACTTAATACTCAAAATTTCACCGAGTTCCTAAATTTAGTGGGTAGCAATAGGAGTGGCTCTAGGGCAGGGAAAAAAAGAGCTTAGCACCAATCTTCAGCACAAGGTTCATAAATCTAAGCAAATAAATGGAGGCCTAAATTCAGAAACAAAGACCCCCTTAAGCTTCTAAATTAAGATGAATTTTCAGCTAAAAACTTCACTCCTAAGTTTGGCCGACAAATAGTACAATCAAATTTAGAATTCTAACTTAGGAGTTCTGCTTCTTTTTTTCTTTTTTTTTTAATATATCAGGTCCAATAAGTTTAATACATCAGAACTATCTTGGGTGAACAGAGGTCCACACCCTAAAGGTTCAAAGATCAGCTGTAACCTACTCAGTAGTTCATCTACACATGGTTGAGGAATTAGGTGAAGAGAGCCAGGCACTCAAAGGCCTGACTGGACAGATTGAGAAAACTGAGTCAACAAGCCTTGCTCAAATAAAAGACATGAACTGCAAGCAGTCTGTATTTTGATCAACTTTGCTGCCATTTTTCTTTAGGAGATAAAATGTCTGCTTCATGACCACACAACAAGTCTGTGCATTGAGTAGGAACAGGACCAGACTGAAGACCACACATCCTTTTAGCTATAAAGGTCTGTGGGGATGCCTTGTTTGTTTCTTATTCTCTATGATCTATCCCTTCAGTTACAAAGAAAGGTCTGTTTACCTGGTGGTTCTGTTCTACACCTCGACCCCCATGCAAATGTAGCTGCCCAAGACCAACCTGAAAGAAAGAAGACTAAGCATGTAACCATGTTTCATCTGCAACAGGAATAACAGCATTCACAGGAGTTGAGGGAATGGTAGGAGGTGGTAGACATAAATGATTATAAAAATATACAAGACAGGAACTTGAAATGATATATATGATAAAGAGGTTCTGAAGACCGATGTCTGCAGTTACGATATGCCCACCACAAGTTTGATTGCTCAGAGAGGGAATAAAAGGATTATTAATAGAGATGTATAGAAAAAGTGAATGTTAGGAATTGATGACAATAGTTCATTTGTTACAACGATCAAAATTTGTTTGATAGATTCATCACTAAAATTGTTTATTTTTGACCAACTGGAATGAATGCATGACAGCAGTTTATGGCGAGTCTGCCCTATCATCCTACAAAGTAAAATTTTGAAGCAAGCAGTTTAAGTGGGGTAGATAGTCCATTGGAAAGGACCCTCACACTTTGGAAGCAACTGCCACAGAAATGTGCAAGAACGTCTAGGACAGGAGTGTCCAGCCTGCGGCCCAAGGACTGCATGTGGCCCCGTGAAATATTTTGTGTGGCCCCGCTCGAGGGTGATGCAGTGTTTTCCTCTGCCGCCCCCCGAGTGTTTACCTTCTTGCCGGCTCCCTCCTCTGTCTTGCTGCAGCGTTTGCACGTTTGTGCTGCCCCAGAAACATTTTTTGGGGCCAATGCAGCCCAGGGAAGCCAAAAGGTTGGACACCCCTGGTCTAGGATTTAGTTTTGTCAGACAAATTAAGGTTTTCTGAATAGCTGAAGAAATGGGCATCTCAGCAGGTAGTTTGAAAAATAATTCATGAAAAGTTGGGAATGCCTAAGGTTAGCGCAAGATTGTTTCCAAGAATGCTGATACTAGGTCAGAAAGCCAAGGGTCTCCAGTGCTGTGGGGAGTGGAGATGCTCTGAGAAGACCAAATGATTTTTTTCTTTGTTTGGCGATTGGAGATGAGACTTGGGTCTATCACAAAGATCCCGAGTCCAAATTGGAGTCAACACAGTGGAAACACAAGTTATCCCCCACCACAAAAATGTTCAAGACAGAAAAATCACGCAAGTAACTTCATTCAGTTATGCAGACGATATCACCATACTCCTCCCCTTTGACACACAAGACCCCACCACATCAGACATCCTGGAAAAAACTCTAGAAATAGTGGAAAAATGGATGACAGAACAAAAACTGAAGCTCAACCCAGATAAAACTAAAAGGACAAAGCTCAACCCAGATAAAACTTGAAAAGGACAAAACCCCTTCTATAACTGAACTAGAAATAAAAACCACCAAATATCCCATACAACCCACTCTCAAACTCCTTGGAGTAACAGTAGACAGAGGTTGCACTCTTCAGGTGCATATCAACAAAATCACACAAAAAGCATTCTTCACCATGCGCAACCTTCGCAAAATCAGAAAATTCTTCGAAAAAGAACAATTCAGACTCATAGTCCAATACCTAGTCCTAAGTCTATTGGATTATTGCAATATCCTCTACCTTTCCTGTCCCACCTACCTAATAAAACAACTACAGACCGTGCAGAACACTGCCCTCAGAATGATCTATTCCCTTGGAAAATTTGACCACATCACCAAAGCCTTCCTAGACTCACACTGGCTTCCAATACAAGCCCGCATCCAATTCAAACTATACTGTATGTTATTCAAAACATTAAACGGAACGGCACCCACCCACCTAAACAACCGTCTAAACAGGAACCTCTCAACCAGACAGAGGACCCCTTTCTCCTACCCCACTTTTAAAGGAACTAAACGCAAAAAGATGTATGACAACTTACTAGCAACAGATGCAGCTAAATTGGATCCCACCATCACCAACCTACTGACAGCTTCAACTGACCTCAAGGCTTTCCGCAAAAAAATCAAGACCCTACTATTCAAGAAATTCACCCAAACGTCCTAACCCCTTCCTTTTCCCCTCTCACCCCCTCTTAGAATCCTCACATTAAAATTGTTTTAGACCTTACGCCTTTAATTGTATTCCTCTTACTGGAAAAGTCCAGCTATCTTTTTTGTTGTACTAGGTCCAACTTTTTTAATTGTATTTCTCTTCCTGGAAATGTCCAGTTATCTTTTTGATGTAATCCGCTTAGAACTGCAAGGTACAGGCGGAATATAAGCCAGTAATGTAATGTAATGCAACTGTCTTCTGGAATGATAGACTTTTGCTTCTGGAGTTCATGTCACAGAAGACAACCATAATTTGGGAGAGTATAATGCCAAAACGATGATCACTTTGCAGGAGTCAATCAAGGAAAACTCACAACAGGTGTGCTGCTTTTTCAATATAATGTGCTGGTGCACATGTCATGACAACCACAGGCTGCCATCCGAGAATGTGGGTTCAGTAACTGAACCATCCGCTCTCCAGTCCTGACCGGACTCCTTTGGATTATTTTCTGTTCCGAGTTTTGAAGAAATCTCTGTGGACAACAGTTTTCAAGTGAAGTTGGGACGTCCTAGTTTGAAGGTCAAACAGAATTCTTTTCTTTTTAATCCTTAAGGGGTTTAAAGTATGAATGTTGGTCTTTTTATATCGCCAGTTTGTAAGCAATTGTTTATGCAGGTGCTTTAATCAGATGGTGAGCCCACTGGACAGTTAGGGAAGTTTTCTAAGCACCTAATATTAGATATTTAACTGTTTGTGAACCACTGTGAACCTTGAAGAGGTATTATGATATACAAATAAAAACTATATTGTATTGTATTGTATTTTCAAAGGGGTTAAAGTCATTGTAGGAAAAGTGGATAAAGTGTATGCAAACTCTTTTTTCCTACTGAGGTAGCTAAATTATTGAACACCCCTCGTAGTAAGAAACAAATATATTAAGCATAAACCAGGGAAATGTAAATCCAAGATCCAGTTTCATCGCAACCACTGCTTTCAGAGAAACAAGCAAACACCACCATACAGATACTATGATAGGCAGATTTTTTTTTTTTTAAAAGGGGGGCCTGAATACTTCTGCTCAGTTCCTCTCTCCTGCTGTCATACCAGAGAACCACCCACCCTCCAAGTTCACACTTTACTCCTGGAATCCTCTGTACTCATCATTCCCCCACAGCTAAAGGATCCTCTTTGCATAACCCAGGCTCTTGAATTCAGAGACTATTAGTTGCTGGATAGAAGAAAAAACTGATTCACCTCAGTCTTGGTTAAAATAAGGCTTTGATAGCAAGTGTACTAGAAGTTGGACTGCTAGGATATGTTCTCACAGGCATGTTTAGCTCAGGGGAGGAAAACTATCACACATTTATGACATTTTCACAAGTAACATTTCCTACTGGCTGCCCTAAGACTATGCGAAGTATGTGCACACTTTCAATGCAGGGACTTGGGGGGTGCTGAAACAGTTGCGTGTCAGTGGTCCACCTCTGCATGGCTGTCGGCTCTGCCGGCCCTCGCTCCCTCTGATGTCAACTTCCTGTTCTAGGGTGGGGGGAGCAGCAGAGCCGATGGCCGTGCGCAGGAGGACTGCACACCCGTGACTGCGCCAGCACCCCCGAGCTACCTGGAGTGGGTGCTCCAGCTGGAAGGGGTACTCCGCCCCAGGTTCCTGCTCCACCAGGTATGCTCATGGACTCTGTGGCTTCATACTGACAGAATGCGACTTAGTCAGGGCATGTTGTCTGACAGTGTTTAGTAAACTATGCCACAGCCCTACACACTAGCTGTGGGAGGTATTGGATTTGTTCACAGTCCACGAGCAAACGCTTTTCAACAGCAGCCATGCCTATTTCTTACTAAAATTGTATTCTTGTTTCCCACTTGCTTTCTCCCTGCACCCCCTTTCTCACTTTCTCTATTTGCATCCTTATTGTTCACTGCCTTTTTTTCTTCTATCATCTGATGACTTGAGAAATTTTATCCTTAGCTCTCTTTCATTGTAACCTTCTGCTTAATATAGTAATATTATAAACTGCTTAATACTCATGTGCAAGCAGTATATCAAACGTAATAAATCCAAACGAATTACTGTATTGACCAAGTTTTCCAGAACTTGAGTTCCAGTTATCGTCAGAGAGGGAAAAACAGAGGCTTGTATTAGCATCAGGGAATCCAATAGTGTTTGGTCTGTTGTATGCCCCTGGATAGGCTGCATGCCTTAGCCCAGGGGTGTCCACCCAAGCCAGGCACATGCAGCCACTGCACAAGCGCCGGAACTACAAGCCTTCCCCACCCAGTCAATTCTAACATTGGAGAGGAAGTTCCAATTGTGGCTGGCCCGGAACTTCCTCTCCGACATCAGAATTGACGTCAGGGGAAGCAGGGAGAGAGAAAGATATAAAGACAGAAAGAAAAAGGGCAGGGAGAGAGAGAAAGGGGAGGGGGGAAGGGAGACCGGAAGAAAAAGTTGGGAGACGGAATGGAGTATATCGGATGGCAGGGGGCAGGCAGGGAGAGAGGAAAAAAAGTTGGAGGGACAGAGAGAGATGTTGGTTGGGGAATGGAATGCAGTCTGGAGGAGAGGAAGCATGCAGGAGGCAGAAAGAAGAGACTATTGGATGCACAATCAGAAGGAAGTGTAACTAGAGACTCATGAAATCACCAAACAAAGAGGTAGGAAAAATTATTTTATTTTCAATTTAGTGATCAAAATGTGTCCGTTTTGAGAATTTATAGCTGCTGTCTATATTTTGCACTATGGCTCCCTTTTACTAAACCGCAATAGTGGCTTTTTAGCACAGCAAGCGTATGAGGGGCACTCACGCAGCTCCTTGCGCTAAAAAACGTTATCGTGGTTTAGTAAAAAGGGAGGGGGTATATTTGTCTATTTTTGTACAGTTGTTACTGAGCTGACATTACACATTTTAAAGTAATCTACCTTGACCTCTTTGTAAAAACCCCTGAATATAAATTATAATTAATGTTTTCTCTGCGTACTTTGTGTTTTCTTAAATTTTATTGTTGGTAGATCATTTTGACTTGGTCATTTACAAGTAGCTTGCAAGCCAAAAAGTGGGCACCCCTGCCTTAGCCTTTTTGAAGTGTTCTTGAGATTTTGTTAGAGGTTTCCAGTAGTGACTCAAATCTGGCCAGTTGTCTGCTAATTTGAATCTGCACATCTGATTGATGAAGAACAAACTTCTCAAAGAGAAACAGAAAAAAAGTGCTCTCAGTATTGTATGGAGACAAGAATGGCCAGCAGTGTTACAAGAGCAGTGGGGGACTGTCGGTGACAAAAGTCATAGGAAAGAATAAGTAGTCAAGAACACCGTGTAGCCGTCTGAAGGTACATTTGAACTGTGAAATTCCATAAATGTTGATGAACTCTTGCTCTAGTCCCTGATACAGCCCGTGTACATACAGGGTCCATTAGTTGGTAATAAAAAAAACAATCTCTGTGCAAGCAAAATGTTGCTTAAGTGATTTCAGCACAACAAAATAGTAAGGTATCAACAGTAGCCTTGAATGCAAAGGAGAAATTTGCCTTATCAAACTCAGTCTTAATGTTTAAAAAAAAACTATTGGATAAGCAAGGAACACAAATCATGACCATATTTTCATGTGCTCTTGTTAAGACCAGCTCTCAGATAGCTGTTTAAAATAGGTTAGAAAGGACTTTACCTGTGCTTGTACATCACCTTTCTCAGCAAGAAACTGGTAATACTGAATCAAATCTTCCTCCAGCATGCCTCCACTCACACCTGGATTCTCTAGTTCATCTGCTAGACGAATTCTTTGAATAACAGTTCCTCCGGTAAGGGATATATCACTGGCAACTGCAGGGAGAACAGAATATTAAGCATTTTCTGACAGCAAATTCACAATGCCTTGTTCTGCACTGGACTCGAAAGTCAATTTTGGATTCCCAAGGTCATATGTGTTTTAATTCTAAAAACTGCATGTGGAAATTTGGGAACGTGCCCAATTTCCACATGCAATTTAAATCAATGAGTTAATTAGTGCCAATAATTGGGCACCAACAACCAATTATCAGCACTACTTGGGATTAAAATAGTACATTTTTAGTCGCTGGGATCAAAGCATAGCCAAAAGGGGCAATGCCATGGGAGGGGCATTCCTGGAATTTACAAGCAGTGTATAATTCAGGCATGAGAATTTGCACCAAGTTTTCACTGGGTGCAAATCCTCCTGCCAAATGCTATTCTATGTGCATCATTTATAGAATAGCACTTAGTTCGACATTTTATCTGCTCTGATTTTTTGGCACAGTTGAGTCCATACTGTGAATAAAGAAATGGACACCTGCCATTGCAAAAGAAATGCATGCCTTCAAATGGAGGTTTTTTTTTCTATACATGAACATATATTCCACATCTTTCAGAGGAAAAATGGGTGTGTGGGGATCCAAAGAATACATCAAAAAACTAAAACTTAAGGTGAGCTATTGGATGGGCTTCAGTTAAATACTTAGAGAAAGCACATAAGGGATTCTAAGGATAATTCTATGTTGACGCCAGCTGATTGCTTCTGGTATTCATTTGACTCAGTATCTGAGTCTCAAGTCCCAAAACTTTGTGCAAAATTGATAAGATATAAATGTATTCTTGATCCTTTTCCCTCTTATCTTTTTGCCAATATTCCAACCCAGGCAATCAATTGGCTGACTTATTAAATTACGCTTTGGAAACAGAATTTTTTTGGCATGATATGGGTATAAGTCTTACTCACCTTCTGAAAAAAAAAAAAAAAAAAAAAAAAAAAAAAAATCAGATCTCAATCCAACTGTTACCTCTCACTATTGACCGATTGCTAATATACCTCTCTTAACTAAACTTATGGAAACAATTGTTGCCACCCAACTCTCAAGTTATCTGGAGAAATTTTCTATTCTTCTGCCTTTTTAGCATGGGTTCCGCCCAAATTTCAGTACAGAAACTCTTCTGGTTTCACTTCTTTCTAAGATTCAACAGCTACAGTCTAATAAGAAGCACGCTATCTTACTTCAGTTCGATCTCTCTGCAGCTTTTGATGTAGTTAATCACAATATTCTGCATTACCTGCTTTCAGAAATCGGCCTTGATCAAATTGTTCTAGACTGGTTTGACAAATTTCTATCTTCCCGCTCTTATTCAATCAATATGAAAGGTTCCAATTCAAAATTGTGGAGAGCCTTTTGTGGTGTCCCCCAGGGCTCTCCATGTCTCCAATCTTATTTAACATCAACATGAGTTCATTGAAACATTATGATTTTGAATACCTGAGAAACTTTATTAACATATGCTGGTATCTCTTTCTTTTTTTTTTTTAATTCTTTATTCATTTTATAATTTACATCAAGTGTACAGTAAATATCAAACAATTAGAATACAACATCACTTGAAAATCCACAAAAGATATAACCCCCACCCCCCTCCCAATTCATGTACAACAAAAATAAATATCCCACATGAATATAATATTATATCATTCATATATTAATAGAAATCCAAAAATCCCCCCAACCCCCTTCCACATGCGTAGTAAAATTAGGAAAAGTGTAAATTAATCATTATAATAATTTAATAATGGTCCCCACACATCCTTAAATTTATTAAAGTAACCTTTTTGAACTGCCAACGCTCTTTCCATTTTATACACCTGACAAACTGAATTCCACCAGAAATAATAATTCAGTCTTTTACAATCCTTCCAATTATGTTATTTGTTGGATGGCAACTCCTGTCAATATCATCAAAAGCTTGTTATTAGCAGATATTTGACATTTAGCTCTTATAGACATGCCAAATAAATTGTGTCATAAGACAATGCTACATGATTTTCTAACAAGCAATTTATTTGATCCCAAATAGACTGCCAAAAATTCTTAATGAATGGACAATAAAACAATAAATGATCTAAAGTTCCAGCTTCGAGATGACAATGCCAACATCTATTAGACTTAGAGCAATCCAATTTTTGTAAACGAACAGGGGTCCAGAGTGCTCTATGCAACAGGAAAAACCATGTTTGCCTCAGACGCAGACATTGTACATCTCATCGTCCATTGAGATGCATTAATTTGATGCTTAATCTCAATGCTCCAAATATCTCTAAGTCCAGTGTTTGGTTTCTTATTTAAATAGTCAGATAATAATTTGTACCACTGTGCGGCCTGGTGACCCAGAAAGTCTGCCTGAAAGCATAAGAAATCCAAGCTAAATTGACTAATAGCCTGCTTCAGCTGCAACCACTTATAACTTTGTTTTTTTATCAAGACCAAATTTAAGTTGCAACTGTGAAAAATCCAGCAGTTTACCATTAAATATAACATAATTTAAAGTTCGTATACCTGCTTTAATCCAATCCTTCCAGACAATCTTAAAACCGCCTATCTGGATCCTGGAGTTTAGCCATATACTTTGATATGTAGATTTTTGAATTGGAAGAGGAGTTACATTATTAATATATCTTAAAGTTTTGCATGTGTCCATTAATAATCTGTTGTTTTTCCGTATTCTAGGCATTTTAATACTGAGAAGATGACGAAGTCTAATGGGAAACATGAGTTGCCATTCCAACCATAATCAATCTGGTAGCTTATCCATGAGTTCTGGGAGGACCCAAATGCTGATGATATCTTCATATTACTTCAAGTTGATCCACATCTCGATAATTTGATACCCAATATTAACCATTGTATTACTAAACTTCAGTCATGGGCGACAATGGTCCAGATGAAATTAAATGTTGCAAAGACTAAGGGGCTCATAATCGAAAGAGAAAAACGTCCAAAAACCGGCCTAAGTCGGCACTTGGACAAAAATTTCCCAAATACGTCCAAGTGCCGATATTAAAAACGGGTTTTGGACGTATTTCTAAATGACATAGGCCTTCATAGTGCCGCTAAACAACCAAAGCTAAGCGGGGCGTTTCAGGAGGAGTGTCGAGGGCGGGAGTTGGGCGGGACGTGAGCCGGCTTAAACTTAATCGTACAGCATGTATAACCGAAAGTTATACAGCCCATGATCGACGGAACTTGGACATTGTGACTTAGACCACGTAAAACATGGTCTCAATCACAAAAACCCACCTAAAGTCACCAGATAAGCACTGCAAACACATAAAACTGACCCCCACACACTGCACCAGTGATCACCGACCCCCCCCAATAAAAATATTAATCACAACTTTAAAATTCAGCCTCCAGATCATCACCTGGCCGCCTGGTATAGGAAAGCCTAGTCGTCCAGCACAGAGGAAGCTTAAGTCGTCTTGGGGGTGGGTTAGGGACCCATGCCCATAAGCCCCTGTAATCACTGCACTGATACTGAAACATGTGCACTCCCCTATACACCCCCAAAAACCTTTTTTACTGGCATATAAGTGGCTCCTGTAGCCATAAGGGCTATTGGGGTGGTAGATAAGTGGGTCTGGGGGATTCTGGAGGTGGTTTGGGGGGCTCACCGTAACATATAAAGGAGCTGTAGTGAGAAGGCATGGCACCCTTTTTGTGAAGTTCACAGCAGTGCCCTGTAAGGTACTCCACTATTTAAGTGGCATGTTTGGGTGTGCAGTCCATCAATTTGTAAACCCCTACCACGTCCAACAGGACTTGTTCTAGGCATTCTGGACTTGGGACATTTTAGCGACTTATACGTCCTGCTGATCTGATCGTCCAATTAGACGATTTTATAAACGAAAAAAAAATTTGGACGTATTTTTCGAAAATGTGTCTTAAGCTTTGGACAACTTGCAAGTTGGACGTAAACGGACTTAGACGTCCCTTTCGATTATGCCCCTCCACGCTTTTATGGCTTGGCCCAAAGTTAGATTCTCTCCCTTCTGCTGTGATCTTAGACTCGAGAGAATCTTTGAAAATTGAGTTTTCCTCATTAATACTAGGTATTATGGATTCTTCACTTACACTTAAGGACCAACCATTGCTTATTAAAGTGTTTTTTTCAGCCTCCATGCTCCAAGAAGAGTGAGAGCACTTTTTCCCCCACCAAGAACACTTCTCTGTATTGGTTCAATCAATCATTTTGTCAAGGCTGGATTACTGCAATTCAGTGAAATTGGGTCTTTTTAAAGATCAGTCTGCAGAGACTTCAATTAATACAGAACACTGCAGCTAAACTTATCTTTGGTAAGAGTAAATTTGATCACGTAACCCCTCTCTGCTCAAGGAATTACATTGGCTTCCAGTGTATCTCAGAATTCAATTTAAGTGCATTTGGATTGCATTTAAGATCCTATTTGGCATTTTTGCCACTTTGATTCCTTTAGACTGGAATGTTCATAAATCTCATCTTGCCAGAAGTTCTCAAATTAAAACTTACATTTCCCTCTCTGTGGTAAAAACAGAACCTTTAAGAGATTTAGTTCTCTTTTGCTTTTAAATTAACTGAATTCTGGAATGCTTTACCGCTTACATCAAGAGGTTTAGGTTCTTTTGCTTTATTCTGGAAAGTTCTGAAAACTTTTGTTTGCTAAACATTTTGGAAATTAACTATTTCAGTCTACTTTTTCTTGTCAAATTTAAGTATTTTGGTTTACATTATTGTAAACTGAGTCGAGCTCCTCTTGCTTGATGACTCTGTCTATAAAACTAAGTTTTAGTTTAGTTTATAACTATCGGTTGTTTGGGATAGGTCTTCACCAATTTTGCATACCTAGATAGACCATTCTTTACAAAATCTGTCTGAGCTCTATAAAGTTCCTTAGGGAGTGTTGATAGATTGTAATCGTCAATTCTGAACGACAGCTGGAGCTCTGATTAGTCCCTCTCAAGCTCTAGTACTTTTTCATCCTTAGCCATTCCACTATAGTTTGAACTGTGAATTTGTCTGGTCACTGGCATGTAAAAGGTGAACTTCTATCCCCGTTTCAGGTTTATATAATGGGACTTTTCTGCAATCTGCATTCACTAACCCTTCTATCCTGACAAATGCTCTAATCCAGTGGTCTCAAACTCAAACCCTTTGCTGGGCCACAGTTTGGATTTGTAGGTACTTGGAGGACCTCAGAAAAAAAAAAATAGTTAATGTCTTAAAGAAATTACAATTTTGCATTAAGTAAAACTTTATAGTTTATAAATCTTCCTTTTGGCTAAGTCTTAATAATAATAATGTATTTTATAGCTAAAGAGACATATGATCAAGAAACCTATTTTACTTTTGTGATTATGATAAACATACCAAGGGCCTCAAAATAGTACCTGACGGGCTGCGAGTTTGAGATCACTGATCTAACCATGCCAATGAGAAACATTTCCACGACATGCCGTTATCATTCACAGTAAATATGGTGGCGTCTGGGGAAGCTGCTGTGTTAAGTATGCAAAGATTTATTTATTTTAGTACTTATATACCACTTATAGTCTAAGGCCTAGATTCACTGAACAGAACTACCGATCCGATCCGGGGGGGCTGATTTATAACTCGTCCTCATGCAAATGAGGATGCTGAGAATCACACCCTTAACCGACTGCAGGGATCGCTGAATAGCTCCCCACACATGCGCAGACCATCTGTGCATGCTTACAGAGCAGCGACCTTTTTTTTTTAAACTTCTTTTTCTTCACGAGTCCATGGTTTTAACTTGCTTTAAACCCATGGGTTAAAACCACAGGCTCGCAGTGCGTGGAAAGGCAGCAGAGTCGGGGTGGCAGAATAGTTTCGGGGCAGAGAGCAGAAGAATCCAGGCAGAGAGCAATGAGTGACTGGTCCTCAGCAGTCGCTTCTTTTGTTGATCGGCCAGCCCAGTCGGTGATCCAGATTTGTTTAGTGAATCGCAGTTCCCCCTCATTTGCATGCACAGATTGGAGGATGATCAGGGACACAGGTTAGTGAATTGGGACAGAGGAAAATTGGGTCATAGGGGTCGCTAAGTGGTCAGGACTTGATCAGTGGGCTTAGCCCTATGTGGTTTACATTCAGGTACTCAAGCATTTTTCCCTATCTGTCCTGGTGGGCTCACACTAACATACCTAGGACAATGGGGGATTAAGTGACTTGCCCAGGGATACAAGGAGCAGCATGGGATTTAAACCCACAACCTCAGGGTGCCGAGGCTGTAGCTCTAACTACTGTGCCACACACTCTGCTCTGTTTTAGTTTTGTCAGATCACAACATTTTTTGCTGCAATGCTACAGTACCTGGTCCATCAAGCCAAGTAGCTCGTTCTCATGGTGACCAATCCAGGTCCCTAATACCTGGCCAAAACCCAAAGAGTAGCATCATTCCCAAAGAGTGGCTTCACCCTTGCCTTTCTCATTTTTTGCTGCATGGCTATACTACCAGAAGCATGACCATGTTCTTATCCTCTGTTCTTTCAGTCTCAATGAGCAGTGCTGACATATGAACATACAATGCATCCGATTCCTTTCAAATAAGAAAGAATGTTACCCAAACTGTAGAGTATCAGGTGGATTCATCTATCTGAATATCTTCAAAAATTATCTGGATAACCATGGGTCATTTAGAGGTCCATTAACTAAGCTGCATTAGGTGCTAACGCTTGCTTAACAGCAAAACGTGGAGTATTGTGGGATGCATTATAGCATGATAATTCAAGAATGTCTATATGCTAGTTTCTGGGAATTTAATTTTTTTTAGGGGGCATATCAGGGGTGGAGTGTGGGTGTTAAGCAAATGGAGAAGTAGCCACCTAATGGCTAGTGAGGTGGACCGAAATCCTGGGTTCAATTCCTGCTGCAGTTCCTTGTGACTCTGGGCAAGTCACTTAACTCTCCATTTTCCTGGCAACAAAACTCAGGATTGCGAGCCCAACAGAGAAAATATCTACATATGTGTAAACCACCATAGTTGTACCACAGAAAGGCAGTATTATCAACTGCACAACTCTTTATAAATGCAGGAACCATTACTGCCTACAAAAGAGATGTCAATAAGTGCTTCCACAGTAATAATAAAAAAATTAAAAAAAGGCCGCGTACTAATGACTTTAGCACATGGCCATTAAATTTAAAAAAAGATTGGGGTTTATACGGCTGTGGTAAAAATGGCCTCAAAGTGTGGGAAAGACTCACACGGCGCAGCCTCATCACCCTGAGGTTGTGGGTTCAAACCCACGCTGCTTCATGTGACCCTGGGCAAGTCACTTAATCCCCCCATTACCCCAGGTACATTAGATAGATTGTGAGCCCACTGGGACAGGAAAAATGCTTGAGTATGTAAATTGCTTTTGAATGTGGTTGTGTAACTACAAAAAAAAAAAGCAGTATACAAGTCCCTCTTATATCCCTATAGCTTATTTATTTAGTAAAAGGACCCCTTAAATAGCTAAACAGCCAGATATTATCGGTATAATTAAGGGCCAGGTTAGACAAGGGGGGGGGGGTCAGGTGGGTACCAGAATTTATCCGTTTAGCTGCAGTATCAGTAGTCACTGATCAATAGGTACATTTAGCACTGCTATATGCACATAAAGCTACCTGTACACATGATGCTGGCACTGAATGCAGTAAACATGGAGGCTGAAGAATGGTCCGCTGGATTTTTAGATTTAATGGATCAGACCTATGCAACTCACTTTGAGCAAATCAGGCAGAGTGGATAGTTCTCTGTCTAAGGGGACATAAAATCCAAGTTTTGTTCCTCAGGCAAAGGAGGGTGAAGCAATTGCTCTATGTCAAAAGAAGCATTAGGGATTAGTGGGAATTGCAGCCTGGCTTCCCCTATTTTCAAGCTCGCTGTTCTAAATCGCTAGGATATACATTCTCCAGGAGATTATGTTCCACAAGTATAAACCTACTTTCCTGGGGGAGAGTGACACAGTGGTTAAAGCTACAGCCTCAGCACCCTGGGGTTGTGGGTTCAAAACCCATGCTGCTCCCTGTGACCTTAGGCAGGTCACTTAATCCTCCCATTACCCTAAGTACATTAGATAGATTGTGAGGCCGCCAGGTCAGACAGGGAAAAATGCTCGAGTACCTGAATAACGTTCAGAGCTCTCCTGGGAGAACGGTATAGAAAAATGAATAAATAAAAAATATAATTCGAACAAGGGTCAATATTAGCACCATTAGTGTCTTCACAATAAAGAACATTCAGTAATGGCACATGAATTCCAGGACTCTGACTTGACTTGTCAATGAGTAAAAGTTCTCTAGAGAATGGCATGGGGACAGAATTTGTCCCCCATCCCCGTGGTTAACTGTGGGAAGCCATCCCCATGTCATTCTTTAAGGAGAGCGGGAGGAATCCGAGTATGAATGGGCCCAGCCACCGACCCTTAAGCCTTGCACTGAAGAATGCTGGTGTAGGACAACTGAGGTTGAGAATGACATGGGATAGTTTCCCCCAGGGGCGGGGACAAATTCTGTCCCCGTGTCATTCTCTAATTTCAGTAAATCCCAATAAGCTACTGTGTAAGCATGTCTTAACATGACAATGGGTTCAAAGAACTCAAGTAACACTTACCTGATGGAAAAAGTGTCAAGGCAAGCACCATCTGAGGTGTTAAGTAATTCTTTATATGTTAGACACGTTTGTTAATAATTCAATACATTTCAACTATGACTGCATCACATTAAGCTGTAAACATGCAATGGTATATGGCTTTTGCTTAAAAAAACGTTGTTATCAATTAGGAGATGCATTACGTGCATGTATGGTGGAAGGTAAAATATTGTACCTTGATTTGCCACAAGACGATAATGCGTAAGAGCAGATTCGCAGCTCTGGAGGACTCCGATTCCAGCCCAGTATCGATATCCCTGAGAGCAAACACAAAGGATGGATTGTATTGTATTACCTCGCATAAGCTCTTTGTAACTCTGTTTGGCAACATCTCTATCAAAGCTCATGTAGCATTAACATCTTTACAGAAGCCCAGCATTGACTCCCCCGTCATTAGTAGTGGTATAGAAGCTCTCAAAACATATCAGTGGACAACTTCACTGCATCTCAAACACGGCTCATGAACAGCCCATCTCTATACCCAAGCTATCAAAGATTTCACTGCTTATCTCCAGGAGAAACAATTTACATAACTTTTTTTTTTTTTTACTTCATTATTTTTCTTGTCTAAGTTCCACTTGGGTTTGTGCTTATCGTGCTAGTGTTTGAGGAACTATATGGTGAAGCTTCCATTGTACTTTACATCTGTGATTTCCCCAATATGTTCGTGTGCAGGCACTGACCCAAAATCTTAAACACTTTCAAAACAAAATCTCCCATAGTACAATATGAAGAATTTTACTGAACTATGCCGATTTGGAAAGTATTTTTTTTTTAAAGTTATACGAGTGAATAAAAAGCAAAATATGTACGATACCACTTTATGAAAGCTGTTTATGCTCAATCTGACAATATTCTGTTCTGCTCTGAGCCATAAAGAGTTTACTGTGGATGATACTAAGAACATGATGCTTATCATACAACAAAGACAAAAATCTTATGTCCACAATTCAGGAAAAAATAACCCAGAATAAAATTTATCAGGCCTATTAAAAAAATTTAAAAAAAAAAGGGGGGGAAGGTTATAAAGCCTAGTTTAAGGAATTTTTTTTTTTTTTGTAAAGAAACATTGCCCATTCCATAGATTCTTAGGTAATCTATTTCATAAACATGGAGCTTTTCCTCATAGTCACTTCCTTCATAACTTAATTTTATGTTAATGAAATGTCGCAATCCACAATATTTCTCTTCATCTTCAGAAATTAACACTTTGAATGTGGAACCACAAAAAAGGGTATACAAGTCCCATTCCTTTCTGTGGACAATACACTAAACTAAACCTTGGGTTTATATACCGCACCATCTCCACGAATGTGGAGCTCGGCACGGTTTACAGGAAGAAGGATGAGAGAGGAACTACAGTGGAGAGATTAAAGAGTTAGGTGTAAAGGGGGAAGGTGAGAGGCCTAAGAGGGGGGAAGTGTTACAGTTTTGAGAATAGCCAGGTTTTTAGGTGTTTGCGGAAGAGTTGGAGGGAGGTTGAGGTTCGGAGAGGGGAGGTGAGGTTATTCCAGATCTCAGTGATTCTAAAGGGGAGGGATGACCCAAGTTTGCCTACATGGGAAATACCTTTTATGGAAGGGAAGGATAGTTTAAAATTTTGGAGGATCTGGAGGAAGTAGGGGTTGGGGAGTTCCAGGATAGAGGGATAACGGCAGGAAGGATGCCATGTAGGAACTTGTAGACCAGACACGCACATTTGAAGTGGATCCTGGGGATTACTGGGAGCCAATGGAGCTTAGACAGGAGTGGTGAGACGTGATCAAATTTGCTTTTCGCGAAAACAAGCTTAGCTGCGGCGTTCTGAATCCGCTGAAGTCTGTGGAGGCTTTTCTTGGTTAGGCTGAGGTAGATAGAATTGCAATAGTCTAATCTGGAGAGGATGATGGATTGTACTAGGACTGCGAAGTGTTTTTGGTGAAAATAGGGTCTGACTTTCCTTAGCATGTGAAGGCTGAAGAAGCATTTCTTCACCAGGGATTGGAGATGTTCGTTGAAGGATAGAGAAGAGTCTAAGGTGACACCCAGAACTTTGCTTGAGAACTCGAGCTGTAATGGGGGGCTGGAGGACAATGGGATGGAGGAAGGTAGATGGTCTAATTTTGGGCTGAGCCAAAGGAGTTTTGTTTTGGACTCGTTTAGTTTCATATGCATTGTGAATGCCCAGGATTGGAGGTTCTTTATGCATGAGGATATGTTCGTGGAGAGGTTAGTGAGGTTCGAGTCGGTCTCAAGGAGGACGAGGATGTCATCAGCGGAAGTGTAAAGAGTTTCAAGGGGGGATAGTTGGAGTAGTTTCAGGAATGTTGTAGATAACATAGGGTTATTCCATTAATTAATCAAACATGGCTAAGAGTTTGTCGTATGTTCTACAATACAAGTTCTTCCAAAAATATTTAAATAACTAGTCTTTAAGCCCGTTACATTAACGGGTGCTAGAATAGATGTGTCTGTGTTTCTTTCTCTCTCTCTCTCTTTGGCCGCTGTCTGTATCCTTCTGTCTCCCCCTCCCCCTCCCCCGAGCAAAGCTGTCTGTCCCCAGCACACCTCCCCCCAAAGCAGCCCCCTTTCCCTTTCCCCCTGGCTCCCGGTATTGATTCCATTTTTACCCTCTCAACATCCAGGCGTCTTCTGGCCTGCTCCTCTTCACCAAAGCAGCCTGTAATCGTGGTGGCCGGCTTTAGCGAACCTCGCAGGCTGCTCTCCAACTCGGTAGCACGTTCCCTCTGATGCGATCCTGTGCGTCAGAGGGAGCGTGCTACTGAAGCTGGAGAGCGGCCTGCGAGGTTCTTTAAAGCCGGCCATGATCGCAGGCTGCTCTGAAGAGGAGGATCAGCGGCGGCAGTAGCGAGTGAGGCGGGAGGTGACACGGCGACTCCTTCTGCACGGAGGTGGAGAGCGGCTTGCGAGGTTCGCTACAGCGGCTGGCGAACCTCAGCAGGCCGCTTTGAAGAGGAGCGGGAGGGAGGAGTCGCTGGTGTCTTCTGCACAGTCACGCGCAGGCGCCGTGAGGACTGGCACAGAAGCACACCTCACGGCGCCACCGCTCACGAATTTTCAAAAGCGCTTGCGCCTCTAGCATTTTATTATTATTGATGAGTTCAGGTTTAGAGGAGGAGAAGAGAACACTTATTTTGGTACATTTTTAATTGAAAACAGAACATCCAGGGATGTGGTTGTTAGATCTGTACAGGGGTTGTATGACCCTGTTTTCCAACCTTGACCAAGATTATAGAATGACTTATTTAGGTTTTAAAAATGTTTAGAAATGTTTTTGAGAATGAAGAATATTTAGCAAGAGTTTGTACTCGTGGAAGGTTTATATTTACTACTTTGAACATGAATTTGCAACTAGAATTAACAATAACAACCCCCCCCCCAAAAAAAAACGTTCCATGTACATGCACACTTTCACTTTGGAAAAAGGACCAAAAGTCCGCAGGTAAAAATGTGCCTGCAGACTGACAAACTACAGTATGAAAACTCCCCACTAATGCAGTTTTGGTACTCTAAATCTTTGGATACTGTAAACATTTTGAATTTGTTCTTGCGCATCTCAAAGCACCCAGGAGGTTTCCCAGTTAGAAGGTGAAGCACTGCAGTGAGATATAAAATAAAATATCATCTCAGAGAAATAGTTTGGCCCCTAGCATTATCTTTCTGAACGACCTCCCAAAGTGCTTTGCAATGAAATCCTATGACCTGAAAATTCTCCAGCAAGTACAGCTGAAGTGTCACTTACTAAGATCATATGTGCTAGCAGGTTTCCTCCCAGGGCTCCAAATGTGTAGTACACCAGGGCCTGTAAAGGTGCAGGAAAATAAAACAAATGTAGTGAATCATCTGCACTGCTATTACAATGAATAGCAGGCAAGAACAAAGCTGAAAGACTTACCTTGGCCTGACTGGAATTGATGCCTAGTCCAGAGGAATAGAGAAATCCAAGTGCCTGGAATGATAAGATACTTTACTGTGTGAAAAATATTCCATTCTGGGTTCATTTAGTTCTACAATAAACTCATACTTTTCAAACAGGGAGAAGGAAAAATTATGTTCTTGATTTTCTTTCCTTTAGTCACAGCAGATGAATCCAGAGATGAGTGGCTAATTTTATGGGTAAATATTAAAAAGGCCTCAATTGCAACTTAGATTTCCTTATGTGAGCTCTAGAATGCGTCTCTCCCCTTGATCTTGATTTCTAATCTATAAATTGCTTAGTTAGATTTTTTCACAATTGACAGTATATCAAACAAAAACCTGAAACATGAACTCTAAGACAGAAAGATTTGTATTTTGGAGGGTTAAAAATGGAAGACATGGCTAATGTTTAGTAGTAATTACCACCAACTGTGTGTCACGATTTATTTATTTCACATATACCTACTGTCTGACCCTTTGGTGACCCTTCTTCTGCCAATTTCTCTAAAAGCTCCTTTGCAAACTTGATATTTTGTGGCAGGTACTCTCCAAACAACATTGCATAAGCCACTTTTTCCATAGCCTTGATATGCTTCATGTCGGCTGCTTTCAGGAGATATTGATATGCCCTAAAGGAAAAAAAAATAAAGAGTGATCTCTCTTCTAGACACAAACGTCAACATCTTATTGCACAAAATACTTGGATGAATCTAGGCTTACATATTCTTAAATTATATGTATTATATATTTACACAAACACCCTATATATGTTGGCCAATAAACCACATATCTTCACACCTCATTCATATTTCATTGCAAAAGACACCTTCAACTCGATCCTCGATTTGAGGCATAAAGCCGCCCACTATGAGTGAACACTGAGTGGGAAGGTGGCCTTGCTGAGGATCGAGTTGAAGGTGTCTTTTGCAATAAAATATGAATGAGGTGTGAAGATATGTGGTTTATTGGCCATTGGCCAACATATATAGGATGTTTGATATATCATTGCCTCTTTCTTGAAGATTTCACACACTTTTTTTTGAAAGTACACGTGGGATTATTCTGCTCTGAAAAAGATAATGCTTAAGTAAAAATTGTTTAGCTTTTCTAAGGAGTTGTGAATAAGTCTAGTTATTTTGTTTGTTGACAGATTTAACATACTTCTGTGATGCACTGAAATCTGAATGCAAAGCTGGGCATGTACTCTCTGGAGCTAGTGTCACTGGACAATAAACTGAGCTGTCTATATCAGAATCTTTATCTTATCAAATAGTCATCCTTGGTATGGATGCTATGATGGATACTTAAGAGTTCAGTTATTGGTAAACTATGTAACCATTAAAATCAATACTATATACTCGAAATACAACTTGAGCCGAACACAAGTCGAGGCCCCCATTTCCTCCCCCACCAAGAAGAAAAATGGTTGACTCAAACGTAAGTCTGGCGGCTTAATATTGAAGGGCCCTGCCCTGTCATGCTCTGCACCCAGCCCCCCTTCCTGCCCCATCCTCTTGTCTGCTCTGCCGATGCCTGGTTGTTCAGAGGTGCAGCAGGCAGGAGCGAGCTTTCCGTGCTCCTGCCCTGCTGCTAACCCAGTCAGTGGTGGCTGCCACGAGATCAGGTTTCTTTAGCCACTGAGCAGAATCGAGCGGCCTCTTAACTGGCTCCTGTGAATTTTCAAGCCAGTCAAGAAGCTGCTTGGTGCTGTTAAGCGGCTGAAGAAACCTTGATCTCACAGCAGCCACCATTGACCAGGTTAGCAGTGGGGCAGGAGTGCAGAAAGCTCGCTCCTGCCTGCTGCACCTCTGGACCACCAGGGATCAGCAGAGGAAGACAGGACAAGGAGGGGGGGGGGGCAGGGTGTAGAGCCTGGTGGCGGCCTACAATAATTCTGGAACGGGGGTGCGGGCCCGAATATAAACCGGGATCCCCATTTTTGGGCCAATTTTTGGCCCCAAAATCCCAGTTTATATTTGCTTATATACGGTAATTGGAAAAATTTTTCAAAACTGGATTACAACAACTGGTGGAATATGTTGCTTTTATGTTAAATATGAAAAAATATTTGCAGTTAAATGTGGCAATTTGGGGAAATTTATGAAAATTTTGGGGTATTTACATAAATGTTGATTAAATATTTGTATTATGTTAGGATAGTATGTTATTATTGCAACAATCCAGGACTAACTCATTGTATTTGTTTTATTTTGTTGTATTGCTCTTTAAAATTTGAATAAATTGTTTTTATGAAAAAAAACCACCACCCCAAAACTGACCACTATGACCATCAGGCCATTCCAAAAGGAACACGTCCCAATTCTTAGATTTTAGACTCGTGTGCAGTAAGAAAAATGTATACAGAGTGATTTTTAACCAGTAAATTCAGTACAGAAATTAAGACGACACAGCAGCTACACACAGACACCCCCCCCCTCTTGGAGGTTTCATTCTTTTCACGTCAGAGTCACTTTAAAAGAGAAGGTTCACGCTTCAAAATGAAGGCAGCTGCTTGTCAAGCCACACTGAACAACCTGTTCAAGCAGATAATCTGTTAGGACACCCTGAAGATTTCTCCTACAGTAGGAAATCCATCTAAAGGTTGACCAAGTCTGGCTTACTCTTTCTTTTGGGCCTTTTTACTGCTCTGATTCAGCATTTTCATTCCTAGCTGGTAGAGATCTTCTGCTTCCTCCATTTGTCTTCTCTTCTGTGCCTGTTCTTCCGCTAAAATATAAAGTAAAAAGAATAAAACAAGCATAGATTTAGGGCTCCTTTTGCAAAGGTGCGTTAGGGCCTTAACACACTAAAATGCAGCACACTAGCCACTACTGCCTCTTGAGCATTGAAAGTTTTAAAATGAAGAATTAAAAAAAAACAAAAAAAACAAAAAGAACAGGACACAACAACAACAACAACAACAAAAAAAAGACAGAAAAGCCTGCACTTATAGTACCCTGGGCTCCGATTTTGAAATATCTCAGAAGCTCCAGGAACAAGAGTATAATGACTTCTGTGATCTAACCCAGCTAGGACTTAAGTAGAACTAATAAGAAAAAAAAAAGAAGTTAAGACTAAAAGTAACAAAGGATTCATTTAACCCCCCTTCAACATTCAATTTTACTGAAATCATCCCAGTCTAAATGTCTAATCTTCTGCCAAAACTCCCATCACTCCTGCTGGTCAACTCTAAAAGAATGGGGTCTTTGCCAAAAGTGAACACTCAAGGTTTGAGCTGCCTGTTTGTAGGAGTCGGCACATGACAGGCCTTGAGTACGTGTCTGCTAAAGGACCTGGGCTGATCATGTTCTCTTCGCTTTAGGGCTGAAGACTGACAGCCTAATGGATGGGCCAACCCTGTCAATGTGGGTCATGTAATTTAGATTTTAGCAAAGTCTTGGACACTTTCTACATAGGTATCTAATAAACTGAGTGACCTCGGTATGGATCCCAAAGTGAAAGACTGGTTCAGGGAAAGGTGAGAGAGATGAGTGGTAAAGTTCACTCTGAGGAAAGGGATGTTACCAGTGGTGTGCAGCAAGATTTGGTTTGGACCTATTAACATTTTTGTAAGGGATATCTGGTAATGCTTGTACCAAAACCAAACGCATTGTACCATTTTTGTAAGTGCTATCCAGTAATGTGTACCAAAATCTGCAATAGGGTACACACCCCTGAAGGTGGGTACGATAGGAAGGACCTAGTGAAGCTTGAAGAAAGGGTCAGAATTGGGCAGTTAAGATTTAATGTTAAGAGATGCAGGGCAATGGATTTGAATTGTAAAAACTGGAGGAAACGGTACAGTTTTTGAGTGTGTGTGTGTGAGGGGGAGAAGGTGAAGAACTTATACACAATAGAGAAGCGTGACTTGGGTGTGATCATATGTGATGATCTTAAGGTACTAAACAGGTAGAAAAGTGAAATGGATGCTTGGGTACATAGGGAAAGGAATGGTCAGTAGAAAATGGTACCCCGTTAAGACTCTAGTGAGATCTCATTTAGTAGGTTGTGTAGAATTCTGGAGGCCACACCTTCAAAAAGATATAAACAGGATGGAGTCCATCCAGAGGACAGCTACTGAAATGGTAGGTGGTCTTCGTCTTAAAGCGTATGGGGACAGACAAAGATCTCAATATGTATAACTTTGGAGGAAAGGCAGGAGAGAGGAGCTATGATAGAGATGTTTGAATTCTTATGTGACAAATTAATAGCAGGCAAGTCTCTTTCAACTGAAAGGAAGCTCAGGAATGAGGAGGCATAGGATGAAGGTGAAAGCTCAGGTTCAAAAAGTAACCTCAGAAAATACTTTTTCATGGAATATGTGGAATGGCTACCTGGTGGAGGTGGCCGAGACGAAAAACATTATCTGAAGTCAGGAAAGTTTGGGACAAGTCCATTAGATCTCTAAGGGAGAGGGAGCGATGGTAGATGCATGGTTAGGCAGGCTAGATAGACAAATTAAATCAGATGAAGACCATATGGCTGATGTTTTCTCCATTTCTAATTGGACATCTGCTGAAACTATACAGTCCTAAAGACAAACACCTCTCTATACCTCTTGTACAAAGCCTCTGTGCTAATGGATTTTAAGCTTGTAACGGGAGCCTAGACAAGGCACTTACTTTCACAGAACCCCCATTTTTCATCCTGCTTGTAATCATACGTTGTTGCACACCAGAGGCGGCCATCCTCTCGCCCATCCACTGTACACTCTCGATATTCCTGCTCCAGGAAAAGGAAGGGGAAATGGCATGTTTCACCATCTGCCGTGCCTCCAATAGCAATCAAAGCTGTGACAGCAAAAAGAACAGCTTTATGGAGTTTCAAGTAAAAATATGTCTTACTTGTTACATCTATTGTGTATACAAAAGACTGATTAAGAATGAATCTTTTGCACTTGTGGATCCTGCAGTCTCCATTTTGTATCCATCTTATATACTAAGAGGTTGATATTCAAAGCTATTTCATTGGCCAGAACCTGCTTCTTAAACATAGGAGTCATGAGGGAGAGATGTCACCAGCTCAAGCATGGGTCAAATAGAAGAAACTATTGATAGTTGCAACAGTTGAGTCAATAGTGCTTCTCCTGTTTGACCCATGCTTGAGCTGGTGATCTCTCTCTCAACTCCTGTGGGTTTTTTGTTTTTAAAAATTTTTTTTAAAAAAATTTATAACATTTTATTGAATGAATCAAATATACAATAATATAATACAAAGAAATATTCATTACAATTAGATTCACAATAATATTTCCATACATATTTCTATCATTCCTCCAAAATATATTTCCATATGACTTAATCCATTTTTTTCTACACCTCCTCCCCTTGATCCCTTCCCCCCTCATTCTTTTTATTTCAATTTATAACACCATATTTAAGGAATTAAGCAAATAATTTAAATTCCCATACATATTACTATCATCCCTCCTTCCAGAATGGAAGGTGACAAATATCAGGTATTGGAATGCAATGAAAGTTTCCAAAGCTTCAATGTAAAATATTAAGAATCATACTGTGTGCTCTAGAGCACAGTTCTTCAACCACCGGTCTGCGGACTGGTGCCGGTCCGCAAAAAAATCTTGCCGGTCCGCAAAGGATTTGGGTTCCTGACGCAGCAAAAGGTGCCGGCGTCAACTGACATGCAACTTCCTGTTGCCGTCGCTATGCCGGCACTCCTGCCTTCCACCACCGACTCCTGCCGCATCTGTCTCCTGCTCCAGCCTTTGTCTCCGCACCCCCAGACAAGCAGGGGCAGCTCTGTGTGCTTTTAACTTCGGCCCACAGCTGCCCCTAAGCAGTATTTTAGCGCGGTTTCATGAGGCAGCTGAAACCGCGCTAAAATACTGCTTAGGGGCAGCTGTGTGCCGAAGTTAAAAGCACACAGAGCTGCCGCTAGCCTACATAGAGGAAACATTTGCTGGAGAGGGAAGGGAGTAGGGGTGCTCCTGGACAAGAGAGGGGAAGGGGCTACTGATGACAGGGGATAAGGGAAAGTTACTGTTACAGGAGTAAAGTTACTGGAGTAAAGTTACTGTTAGATAAGAGGAGGAGGAAAGGGAGAAGGAGTACTCCTGGACAAGGGAGGGGAAGGGGATACTGCTGACAGGGGAGAAGGGGAAGGGACGAGAATTACTGTTGGATAAGGGGAGGAAGAAAGGTAGAAGGTACTGCTGGACAGGTGAGGAGGAACATTGGAAGGAAACAGCTGGCAAGGGAGATTAGAGGAGGGGAAGGAGTCAGGATGGAAAGGAGAGATCAGATGAGGGAAAGGAGAGAGACAGAGGAATGACAAAGTAGAGAGAGATTGATGCTGGGAAGGGGGGGCAGATGAAAAATAAGGAAAGAGGGACAAAGATGCTGGTGTAGGAGAGAGGGGCATAGAAAGAACGCAGATACCATATGGGAGGGGGAGGGGTAGAGGGCAGACAGTGGATGGAAGAGGCAGAGGCTGGATTGAAGAGACAGAGGGCAGACGCTGGATGGAAGAGAGTGAAAAGACGATGAAAGCAGAAACCAGAGACGACAAAAGGTAGAAAAAAATAAATTTTATTTCTATCTTGTGATTAGAATATATCAGATTTAAAATATGTATCCTCCTAGATCTGATTTTAGACATAACTGGGGAGTGCAAAGCCCAGGCAGTGCGTCTTTAGCTTCCATCTGGCTTAGGGCTCTCTCTGACCAGTAGGCAGTTGCCCTAGTTGCACTCCCCCTAACACCATTCCTGCAATATGTGACTATGGTATTCTGTTAGCATGATATTTGTGTAGCATTCTGTAATAATTTGGCTTATTCAGTTTTCTTGATAGTAGAGGGGATATATGTGAAGGGGAAGGGAGAAGGGGGTTTTGTTGATCCTTGCCCTATATTATTTATATTTATAAAATGACAATTGTACAGAATATTGTTTCTTTTTATACTTTAATAAAATATGTTCAATATAAAATCATAAATATTTGAGGCTTGTGCAGATGGGATCAGATGGTTAACGGGACCGAGCTCACGGGGCTGCAATGGGGTTTTTAAAAATTTCAGTCTTATTAGTTTGCCGGTCTACAAAATAATTATTTTATTTCCACCGGTCCATAGGTGTAAAAAGGTTGAAGAACACTGCTCTAGAGGAAAGATTTTGAATATAGGGGTCCCAGATTTTCAAAAAGAGATGAATTCATCTAGGAAATCTACGAACCTCCCACACCTCAAATGAAAGTAACCAATGGAGTTGGTTCCTCCAATGCCACTAACTAAGTGGATCTTTCTGTAACTAATATTGCAAATTACATTTGTGACCAATCATGCATGCCTTTTGAAATAAAATGCATCTTTCTTGTCCAAATACCCCACAAGCAGCAGCTTTACCAAATAACACCCCCCTTGCAACACTCCTGTGTTTATTCTGCTTCTTTTGTCGTAGATGTCTCTTGGGCTTTACTCCAGCGTCAGAAATGGCTTCTTGCCAGTTAACTTGTTTAAGGACTAAATGCTCATTTTCAGCAGCACTTTTACAGATTGCCTTTTACACGATGCTGAATGCTGGAGAGAAGCAAGGGTGGTCTGAATAGTGTCAATATTTTATCCATGCTTTGGATAAAATATGGACAGATAGAAAGCTGTCAAAGGTTATCTAGATCAGTGGTTCCCAACTCTGTCCTAGAGGACCACCAGGCCAATTGGGTTTTCAGGCTAGTCCTAATGAACATGCATGAAGCAGATTTGCATGCCAATCCATTATATGCAAATCTCTCTCATGCATATTCATTAGGGCTAGCCTGAAAACCCAATTGGCCTGGTGGTTCTCCAGGACCGGGTTGGGAACCACTTATCTAGATAGCTGACTGAATATTGCCACTATGGCTAGTGATAGAACTTATCTGACTACTCAGACACCTGCTACTATCTGGAGAGTGGTGCTTAATATCTGGATTTTTTTTTCTGAGTGTTGCAGCCAGCGCAAAAGAAAAAACAAAAACACAAAAAACCCCATGAGGTATTTCAAACTGACACTGTACTAAAAAGACGAAGGCAACCCCCTTTTGAAGATAAAGTTATTTTCCTTTCAGAGGTAGTACACAATACCTTGACAGTTTCCTTCCCTACGACATGCAGGCAATTTATTGTAGTTGTTAAACAATATATTTATGTTTTAAAGACTTGCTATACCGGTTTTCCTGTCATGGAGGTCAAAAGAGTTTACAGATCAAAACAAAATGATTCATAAAGGAAGCTGTACCACTGAAAATAGGAAAGAGAAAACTCATTCAAAAGATAAGAATACACCTGCTCAAGAAGCAGACCCCACATTCACACACCAGAGCCAGGACGTGGACTTTGCTTTCTTTCTTTCTTTCTTTTTTTTTTAAAGACTTTTCTTTTTGGCTCCTAGATGTGGAACAGAGTGCCAAGTAGACTCATCTGTGTGAGCCGAGGCTGGGAATGCTAAAACGAGGGGAGTCGAGTGCTATGACCATCCTTGATTTACTACTTCCAACATAAAGGTTCTATTGCCTAATAGTGTGCCCGATTCAGGAAAAAAAATTTTGATTCAGCTTACTGAATCGATTTTTCGATTCGATTTTCCTGCCCAATTGGGTGGTTTTTTCAAACATCCTGGTGGGTTTATTTTATAGCCTCTTCACCCCCTTTGCCCTCTCCTACCCACACTGGTCCTGTGGTATAAACAAACAAAAAATACTTTTCCTCTCTCTGTTAAATCCCAGCTCACATTCGCGGTCTAACACCAGCTCTGGAAGGATACACATTTCAAATCTGACATTGTAATCACAAAACAGAAAATAAAATTATTTGTCCTACCTTTTGTTGTCTGGGCATTTTTCAAATCATGTTGGTCCCAGGCTCTGGTTGTCTTCTGATCAGGCTCTCCTTTCTCTGTGCTAACCATCCATCTTCCATCTCTGTCCTCCCCTTCTGTTTCCCTTTCCTCCCCCGGAGATCTGGCATCTTTCCTTTTTTTCCATTTACATCTACAGCTGCACCGATGGACCCTAACATCCACAGATCCACCATCTTCCCTTTCTCAACTACCCTTTCATCCAGTTGGGTCCAGCATCCAGCATCTCTCTTCTGTGTCCCTGTCTGTATTCTCCATTTCAGTAGGGTCCCCCTTGTGTCCCTGTTCCTATGCTCCCTCCATGCCTAGCATCTTATTTCTGTTTCATGCCTCTCCCCATATCCAGCTTCTTTCTTTCTTCCTTACCTCCTGTATCCCCTTCCCCAGGTACAGGCTTTCTCCTATCTCTCCTGTCATCCTGCACCCTGCCCACCTACTTTGAAGCAGTATCTGTCCCTCTTGTCCCCTTCCCCTTGTGGTCTTGCATTTCTCTCTTCATTAATCCAGGAGCTCTCTTCTGCTTTCCTCCTCCTTTTTGGTTTGGTCTCTCTTCCTTTCACTTCACCCCCAGGTCTGGCATCTTCCCTCCCCTCTTACTCCTTCCTCCTCCTCCCTCTGCACAGGCCTGCCCCTCCCCCCCAAGCCTGCATGTTCTCCCAGCTTCCCTGCTTTTACTTTAAGCTAATACGGCAGCCTGCAGATCGCTGGTGCTATAGCGATCCCTGCTGCGATCCTGACCCTGATGTCAGACGAGGGGCAGGACCACAGCAGAGAGAACATGCCACTGAGGACAATGGCAGCTGCAGGGATCGTTATAGCACCAGAGATCCTGCAGGCTGCTGTATTAGCTTATGGTAAGAGTGGGGAAGCTGGGGGAACATGCAGGCCTTTCCGACTGACCCTCCCCCCTCAAGCAGGAGCAGCAACAGATGGCCAACAAGAGGCAGCGCTGCTGCTCCTGCTTTAGGAAGGCACGGGGGGGGGGAGAAGGGTCAGTCATCGAATTGGGAGGCTGATTTTTTAAAAAACTGAATAGATTCAAATCACCTGATTCGAATTGTGAATTGGGCAGCTCTACTGCCTAATCAAGTGTAGTTGGTTGAACACTCTACCCCTCCCCCCCCTGGAGAAGCTCTCTCTCATTTCCCCTTTCAGCTGACCAAGTTAAAGTGCTGCTTAACTATTTCTGCAAAGCATACTATATGTGCTGAAGTCCACGTGCCCAGCTTGATTTTATTCCCAAATAGATTTTCAAAAGTAATTATTGGAATACATCCTCTTAAAAATAATAACTAACAAAAGGCTTCTGTAAAGCCGAACAGGAAGCACTTTGAACTCTCTCCATCACAAACTGCCATATAATTTGCAAACTACTGATGACGAGGAGGGGGGGGAAGGGAGAGTCCCAGGGCTGAGGTGCCTGGATTTGGCCTAGCACCAAATATCTCGTGAAAGTTCTGCCCACAGCCGTCAGTGTTAAAAAAACACACAAAAAACCCCCAGAGTGAACCGAGTATCCCCCATTAGATATAGCACCTGTAAAGTTGATTCGCTGAAACTGAAATAGTTCTGCTGGGAATATATATTTTCTGTTTCTGAAGACATATTTCAAAAGTATCAATTTCGGTCATCTGTTCTAGTACTGTACTTAGTGTGAAAAATCCAAGAGAACTGTGTATAGATCTACAGCAGGTGTCCTGAACCATCAGGTTTTTATGCATGATAAGCGTGTGCAAACTTATCTCCATTCTATGGAAATCTATTTCATGCATATTCATTGAGGGCATCCTGAAAACATGGCTGGCTAGATGCGTCCTGAGGACTAGATTGAGAACCTCTGGTTTATAGGGTAGTGTTAAGAAGCAGCACTCATGTGGCATCTAGATATGTTAAGTCTTGACAAGGAATAAACCTTACTTGTAAGCTAAGGTGGGTCAGATATCTCAGATTTACTAATAATGCTTGACCTGGACCAGAGCACCTTCTTCTAGAGTTCATAAGGTGTACTTGAAAGTTTGTATTTTTAGAATCTGAATCTGTTGCACCCAATAGAGTGATAAAATTTCCTTACTTCTGCTATAACTTCTTGGTCATTGCATTTTTTTGGCATCCTAAGATCATCTCTCTAAACCAGGGGCGTCCAACCTTGGATAACTGAATCATTGATCCGGCAGGCTCATCTTGACCCTCTTTATGTTTGCAGCAACCTGAACCTGGAACGACCTTCCAGCACCCTTAACAGAACTTAATTATCTCACCTTTCGAAAACTACTTAAAACTTAACTATTTATTAAATACCTTTCTGTTCCGTAACTTGGCTTCTTGGAGTTTTTCTCTCCAATTTTTTAACTATTGTATTTCCTCTTCCTTCATCTATGTCTGTTATGTATGGTGATAATTGTTTGTTCATTCCTTTCCTTAGGTACTGAAGTTAGATTGTGAGCCTATCGGGACAGAGGGAAATTACTTAAAGTACTCGATTAGTTTTTTGGCCACTGTATGTGTCTAATTTTATTTGTTTTCTTGTAAACCACTTGGAAGCCAATGTGATGATTCAGCGGTATATAAATTCTGCGCTAGACTAAATCTCTTGGGTGGATGAATACAAATGAAAATGGATGGAGACGCCAACTAGTAATTAGAGCAGCAGATTATGAAATCAGAGATAGTAGGATTTGAAGCCCACCGATGCTCCTTGTGGCCTTGGGTAAGTCACTTAACTTTCCATTACCTCAATTGTAAGCCCTCTGGGGACAGGGAACTATCAATTGCACCTACATGCAACTTTCTGAAGTTTTCAGTCGGGACTGAAATTATACAATTAGTCATATTCTAAGGCCTATTGGAATGTGGGCAGGAATAACTGAGTCAGCTGGATGTTCCTGTTGGTCCTTTCTGTTAGTTACAAATGAAGAGCAAAATTATTAAGGTATCCTTTTTACTAAGCTGTGTTAAGCACTAACATGCAACATAACAGCAAAAAAAAAAAAAAAAAAATAGGAGTACTGTGGGACATGCTTGTCAGCCTAGCATTGCTAGCAGTCAGCATTTTCTGTTGGCCTAACCAATGTCAGCAGAGGCCTATGGGACATTATATCAATCTGACTCTGGAATGTTGATGCAGATAGACCCTACATGCTCCTGCACAGAAGTCACATACATTAAGCATCCAGCCAGACTGGATTGTTTATCAAGAAGATAGGCTACTTGAATGGGACAAAGAAGCCAGAGACTAACCCCATCTACCATTCCTGTAAGTGTTACACCTTCCTTTTCAATTAAACTAACCACTGATTCAAACAGTTTACAAATTATAACCAGAAAGATATTGGGAAATACAATAGTTTATTTTTAGAAAAAGATTCCAGCCTATAAAAGCCTCCTCTCTGCATCACCTCTCTCTCTCTGGAACCTGAAGATTTGACCATCACCCCCCTCTACCTCTCTCTCTTTCTTTGTCCTCACAGCACCTATTCAGGAAGCCATCTTTTCTCTCTCATTCACAAGAGCACAGAAGCAGTCTCTGAATCCACTCTGTATTTGTAAAGCTTATGTCTATTTCTTTCTGTACGTTTGTAACCCAGTATATGCTTGATGTATCTTTATAAATCTTGCCTTTCTGTACATTATATTCTTTATGCAACCACTCTTAGCTATGCTTGTCATTTGATTTCACTTCCTAATGAGAATCTTCTATGAGGGTATTGAACCCGGGGCCTGGCGGATTGTAAGGCTGCCACATTACATCATTGGAGCTTATTTGCTTCAACATTATCCCTCCAAAACTTTACACATTTGGGGGGGGCCAATGCTCATGGTTGTTTGTTTTTGTTTTTTAAATCTTTATTCATTTTAAAACCAGCATAAAGTGCAACATATAATCAATTAACTCAATAGACAGCACTCAATTCCTTCAAATGATACAATAAATACATAACCCCCCCTTTCCTAAAAGTGTAAAAGCATTTCATATAATGCAAATGATCAAGATAAAAAAAACCTTGCAATCAAATAATAAATTACACATCCCCCAACTATCCTGGATATGCAGAATCAAAGGGCTAAATCCAATAATCAATCCTTACAAAATTTTGTCAATGGGTCCCAAACATCCTTAAATTTCTTATAATGTCCCAATTGTATTGCTCTCATATGTTCAAATTTATAAGTTTGGCACAAGGATTCCCACCAAAAACTAGAGTTTAATCTAGCCCCATTTTTCCAGTTTTTCAGAATAAGCTTTATAGCGACTCCGTCATGATGAAAAGTAATTTATTGTCATGGGAAGTTATTGGACTTTTGGTCCTCATTAATGTGTCAAACAGCACTGTATCATACATCAATGCCACTGGAGCTTCCAGTATTCTATTGATTTGACTCCAAATGGATAGCCAAAATCTAAGTATCAAGAGACAAAAGAGCAGATGATCCAGTGTCCCTATATAGAGATGACAGTGCCAGCATCTATTTGAATTAGAACTATCTATTTTTTGTAATCTAACAGGGGTCCAAGAACTTCTATGTAACAAAAACACAAACAAGTTTGTCTCATAGATGCCGACGCTGTACATCTCATCCTCCAAGTCCAAATTTGTGGCCATTTGAGATGCAGAAATCTGCTGCTTTCTCACTGCTCCAAATGTCTAAGACTATTTTTTGGTTTCTTATTCATATAACCAGATATTAATTTATACCACTGGGCGGCCTGATGTCCTAACCTATGCTGTAGGCCATTAACTTTTCAATAGCTAAAGTTATCAAAAAGTGGAATTCAAGGCCAAAATCAGCAAGAGATAAACAGGTTTAACTCAAGTAGAAATATAAGCTCTTATAAACAGTCATCGCAGTGTAACCCTTTGAGTTTGGACAATGAGAGTGAGGGATTGGCACAACACAAATCAAGAGCAATGACTTTCTTGGGTTCCCCGAGGCAGCTACATGTGAAATATGGTTTATATTGGGACCTTTTGAAAACAAGTTAAATAATTTGTATAAAGAATGATATAAAAACTTCCACATATGGAGTTTTTCAATGCAGATATAAACAATTAAAAAATGCTGAGAGATCAAGTTTGTGCTTGCATGTATGAGTTTTATAATGTGTGCTCTCTGTGTTTCTTACTATGTATGTGTTTTTAGAACCTGCTTTATATAAAGTGGGATATAAATAAAAACCATAAATCATAATCAAGTGCAATGATTAACACTACTGGGCATGCAGATCTTATGAGTCAGTTCTGATACTGTTAATACAGTATTTGAACACAAAATCATGTAAACAATTTTTGGTTACTGCGTAGTAGGTTATATTTGGATATAAATATTTTAGGATAATTTGGTAACCAAATCCATTCTACCATCTGCTTATGGTGAGCATATATTGAGGAACAATTTTAATACCTGGTTTCTGAACTTCTTTATCATTTAAAACCTCATTTTCTGAATCAAAATTTTCTGAAGAACTTGACTCCTCCACGATCAGTGCCTCATGCTCCCCTTCATCAATCTCAAAGGTGACTTCCTCTACATGTAGAACTTCAGGTTCCTTGTCGTCTAGGAGTATCTGGCCTGCCACCACATGAGCTCCTGTTGGGTGTTCCAACGACTGCTCTTCTGAGGATATGGAAGACTGGAGAAAGAGGAAGCAAAAGGTTATTAAAAAAAAAAAAAAAAGTTTGTTACATCTCAGTTGTCCTCTTTCATATGACGACAATATACTTCACTTGGCTTCAAATGCCCATTTATGAACAGCTAGCAAAGAAGTGAAGACACTAAAGGAAAATCTCCTCAAAGGATATCCTGAGCTGTAATCCGTTTTAAATCAATGTCACTCCAAAAAGTACTGATCTCATTACAGAAGAACACACATGCTTTCACTGCATATAAAGACAAAGTAGAGAAGGTATAAATTTGTATGAAAGCAATTGTGTGTTCCTGGGAATTACTCTAGAAGCCTATTTTATGAAGGCAGATAGGCACTCTTATAAAATTACTGTACAGCATTAGAAGGGAACTTTATGGCAATGCGTGATCTTAATATTTTTGTATGGTCCATCGTTACACTAACAGTTATCCAAAACTAGCTGTAAAAAAATAAACAGGTCAATGAAGAGACAGACCTAGTTTGCAAGAACGGATTTATTTGGCGGCAAGGCTGTTGGCCCACCCAGCATATAAGCCTTCCAATTGGTCAAGAGCACTCTTAACTCACCTAGCACTTTGTGGGACTCCTGCTCAAATGGTGATGGGACAAAAGCATGCTGGACAAAGCCGCGCCGAGATTTCGGCACAGACAATTGCGCATCCAGCACGCTGCTTTAAAAGTTAATTTTAAAGAGCTCTGATGGGGGTTGTGGAGGGAAACCCCCCCCCCCCCCACTTTACTTAATACTGTTTGTGCTGCCGTTGGGGGGAGTGTGGGGGGTACAACCCCCCACATTATACAGAAAACAACTTTTTCCTAAAAAAAATAAGGAAAAAGTTAAGTTTCCTCTATAATGGGGGTTCCAACCCCAACTCCCCCCCCCAATGGCAGCGCAAACACTATTAAGTAAACTGGGGGAGGTTCCCCCCTCACACACCCCAGAGCTCTTTAAAATTAACTTTACCGGCGGCGCGCTGGAGTCTTGCGCCCAACTGTCTGGGTACAAATGGTGGCGCAGCTTTATCCGGCGCGCAAATGACTGCGATCCGCTCAAACACATACACTGTATGTGACAGAATTGCTCTTACAGATAACCCCAGTGTCTGGCCGAAAAGCACTACAGAAGTACTACTACAGTGGAACCTTGGTTTACGAGCATAATTCGATCCAGAAACATGCTCGTAAACCAAATTGCTCATATAACAAAGCACGTTTCCCCATAGGAAGTAAGGGAAACTCACTTTGATTGGTTCCACCTCCTTCCCCCCACCCCCGAGGCTACCGGTGCTGTTCCATTCCCCCCCTTGAGGCCACCGACACTGCTCCATATGCCTCCCCGCGATCCGGCATCCTCCCCCCCCTCCACCACGATCCTACATCCCCCCCCCCCAAGCATGGCAATGACATCCATTACCCTGACTGGGCACCAGCACCGGTGCCTGAAGATCCTCCTTCTTCTGGCGCGGCCTGGGCTGGGCGGTGCGTCGGAGATCCTCCCTCTTCTGGTCTGGTCTGGGCTGGACTGGCTTTGAGCATTTGCGCATGCTCAAAGCCTTCTGGTCTTGCTCTCTCCGAGATTCTCAGATTCAGAATCTCGGAGAGAGCGAGACCAGAAGGCTTTGAGCATGCGCAAATGCTCAAAGCCAGTCCATCCCAGACCAGAAGAGGGAGGATCTCCGACGCACCGCCCATCCCAGGCCGCGCCAGTAGAGGGAGGATCTTCAGGCACCAGCATTGGTGCCCAGTCGGGGTAAGGGATGTCATTGCCGTGCTCGGGGAGGGGGTGTATGTAGGATCGCGGGGGGGGGGGGGGGGCGATTGTTACAGCGAGGCAAGCTCGGTTTATGAGGCACCAAATTTGCAAATGTTTTGCTCGTCTTGCAAAACACTCGCAAACCGGTGCACTCGTAAACCGAGGTACCACTGTATATTACTTGGACAGGAAGGATTTGATACACCATCTTTCAGTGCTACAATCAAAGCGGTTTACTGATTTTATATACAGTACAGGCACTTTTTCTAGTCTGAGAGCAGAGCTTGGCCTACATGGCAGGAGAACAATGTGGAGAAGCATTAGAAAGCCAGATATTAAAGAGGGACGCTCTACATCTAGGAAGAAAAAAAATATAATATTTAGTACTAAGAAGAATTAGACTGATTAACTAAAGCAAAGAAAGACAAAAAGACTGATCACACCAGGCGACAGCGTGAACTTTACCTTTGCTTCTAGTGATTCTTCTTTGTCACTGTCTTCATCTGGAAAACAAAAGGGGAATTACTGAAATAAGAAAATACAGCACAGTTACTTACCGTAACAGGTGTTATCCAGGGACAGCAGGCATATATTCTCACATGTGGGTGACGTCATCTACGGAGCCCCAGCGCGGACAGCTTTTCAAGCAAACTTGCTAGAAGTTTCAAGTTTGCACACTGCACCACGCATGTGCCTGCTTCCTCGCCCACTAGAGGGCGCGTTCCACCTCGTGGTCCTCAGTTCCATCACTAGCAAAGAAGCCATCCCCGGGGAGGCGGGTGGGTTGTGAGAATATATGCCTGCTGTCCCTGGATAACACCTGTTACGGTAAGTAACTGTGCTTTATCCCAGGACAAGCAGGCATGATATTCTCACATGTGGGTGACCTCCAAGCCAACCAAAAAAGGGCAGGTGGGAGGATGGCAATTTATGAAAACAGATTACGTAACACCGACTGGCCAAACCGGCCATCGCTTCTGGACAAAGTGTCCAGGCAATAGTGGGAGGTGAACGTATGAACCGAAGACCAAGTGGCAGCTTTACAAATGTCCTCCATAGGAGTAGATCGGAGGAAGGCAACCGAAGCTGCCATCGCTCTGACCCTATGCCCTGTAACACGCCCCGAGAGCGGGAGACCAGCCTGAGCATAGCAAAAAGAAATGCAAGCAGCCACCCAGTTGGACAAGGTGCGCTTGGAAACCGGATGTCCCAGACGATTAGGATCAAAGGACAAAAATAATTGAGGAACCTTCCGATGAGACTTGGTACGTTGGAGATAAAAAGCCAACGCCCTCTTACAGTCAAGAGAATGGAGCGCCGTCTCGCCAGGATGGGAGTGGGGCTTAGGAAAAAACACAGGAAGGACAATGGACTGGTTCAAGTGGAAATCCGATACAATCTTTGGCAAAAATTTCGGATTCGTGCGCAAAACCACCTTGTCATGATGAAAGACCGTGAAAGGTGGATCCGCAACCAAGGCTTGCAACTCACTAACTCTCCGAGCCGATGTGAGAGCAATCAGAAAAACCACCTTCCAAGTAAGGAATTTGAGAAGAGACATGTCCATAGGCTCAAAGGGAGGTTTCATCAGTTGAGCCAAGACAACATTCAAATCCCAAACAACAGGAGGAGGCTTCAGAGGGGGACAAACATTGATCAGCCCCTTCATGAACCGTTGCACCATAGGGTGAAGCGAAAGAGCACGACCATCCAAGTGCCGGTGAAAAGCTGAAATGGCACTGAGATGTACCCTGACAGATGTCGTCTTCAGACCTGAATTAGACAAATGTAACAAGTAGTCTAAAACCGAAGACAGCGGGACCGAATCAGGATGCAGCTGACGCGAGGAACACCAAGATGAAAATCTGGTCCACTTCTGGGAATAACAAAGCCTGGTCGAAACCTTCCGCGAGGCTTCCAAAACTTCCCTCACCGGCTGAGAAACCTGGATCGAAGTTAAGGGGAAAGGAACCAAGCAGTCAGGTGCAAGGACTGAAGATTGGGATGCAACAGCGAACCCCGACTCTGAGATAGCAGAGAGGGAAACACAGGCAGAAGCAGAGGTTCCCTGACACTGAGTTGAAGAAGCAGGGAGAACCAATGCTGACGCGGCCACCGAGGCGCAATGAGAATCATCGTGGCGGTGGATGACTTGAGACGCACCAACGTTCTCATGATCAAGGGAAAAGGAGGAAACGCATACAGGAACCTCCCCCCCCAGTCCAGGAGGAAGGCATCCGCCTCCAGACGGTCCGGGGAGTACATCCGTGAACAATAAAGGGGTAGTTTGCGAGTCTCCGAGGAGGCAAACAGGTCCACTTGCGGAGTCCCCCAGCGGTCGAAGACCTCGCGCAGGACTCTGGAGTGGAGAGACCACTCGTGCGGCTGAAGAAGCCGACTGAGCTTGTCTGCCAAGCAGTTTTGGTCTCCCTGGATATAGACCGCCTGTAGGAAGATGTTTCGGGAGATTGCCCACTCCCAAAGGCGAAGTGCCTCCCTGCAGAGGGGCCAAGAGCCCGTCCCACCTTGCTTGTTGACATAGTACATCGCTACCTGGTTGTCCGTGCGAACTAGGACTACCTGATCGCGAAGGAGGTGGTCGAACGCACGAACCGCCATGTAAATGGCTCGAAGTTCCAGCACATTGATGTGACATCGACGGTCCTCCGACGACCACAGACCTTGGGTCCGTAGCCCGTCCAGATGGGCCCCCCACGCATACTCCGAAGAGTCCGTGGTCAGGACCTTGTGAAAGGGAGGGGCCAGAAACAGCAACCCCCCGGAAAGATTGGAACAGTCGGTCCACCAACGGAGCGATCGTTTCAAAGAAGGAGTGACCGTAATGAGACGGGACACCGGATCGCAATCCTGACGCCACTGGGAGGCCAGGGTCCACTGAGAGATTCTCAGGTGCAGTCTGGCAAACGGGGTGACGTGGACCGTCGATGCCATGTGGCCCAGAAGCATCATCATGCGCTGGGCCGATACCACCTGAAGCTGCGAGACCCACCGCCCCAGCCGAACCAAGGCCGCCAAGCGAGGCTGCGGGAGGTACGCACGCCTGCGCACAGTGTCCAGCACTGCGCCTATAAATTGAAGGGACTGGGCCGGCTGTAACTGTGACTTGGGGAAATTCACCTCGAATCCCAGTCGTTGAAGGAAGGCGATAGACTGTCGGGTCGCTGAGATAACCCCCTCCCTGGTCGTGCTTTTGATTAGCCAATCGTCCAGGTAGGGGAAAACTTGAAGCCCACGATTTCTCAGGGCCGCCGCGACCACGACCATGCACTTCGTGAAGACTCGAGGGGACGAGGCCAGGCCGAAAGGCAGGACCCTGTACTGAAGGTGCAAGTCCCCCACCTGGAACCTCAAAAACTTCCAGAAGGCAGGATGCACCGGAACATGAGTATATGCCTCCTTCAGGTCGAGTGAGCACATCCAGTCCCCTTCCTCCAAGAGAGGGTATAGAACCGGGAGAGACAGCATTCGAAACTTCTCCCGGACCAGGAATTTGTTGAGCTTCCTGAGGTCCAGTATAGGGCGCAGGTCCCCGGTTTTTTTCGGGACCAGGAAGTAGCGGGAGTAAAACCCGGTCCCCCGCTGATCTGCGGGAACCGGTTCGACCGCCCGAAGCTTCAACAGGGCCCGGGCCTCGGCCAGCAGGATGGGAAGCTGGCCCCGATTGCAAGTGGAAGGTCCCGGCGGCATATCGGGTGGCACAGACAACAAATTGAGAGAGTAGCCCTCGGAGACGATCCGGAGCACCCAGGCGTCTGATGTTATTTCGGTCCAGGCTGGGTAAAAGGACCGAAGACGCCCCCCTATAGGCAGGGGTTCCTGAGCGGTCGCGGAGGGGGACCTGCCCCATCCGCCCAGCCCGTCAAAAAGAAGGCGCGGGCTTGGAAGGGCCCTGCGCCGGGGCTTGCGTTTGTCCCCCTCTGCCCCTCTGAGCCTGGCGTCTAGGTGGCGGTCTGGAAAAAGCCGGAGTAGACTTTTGGGGGTACCGCCTCGGGGGAGGGCGGAAGGGTTTCTGCGGCGGGGGTCTAGGCTTGGGCCGGACCAAGGAGGCCAACGAGCGCTCCTGCTCAGACAACCTCTTGGTCGCCGCCTCTAATGACTCGTCAAACAATTCGGACCCCACACAAGGCAAATCTGCAAGGCGGTCCTGCAGGTTTGGGTCCATGTCGAGGGTGCGAAGCCAGGCCAGACGGCGCATGGCCACCGCGAAGGCCGACACCCTCGAAACCAGCTCAAATGCGTCGTACAAGGCGTGAAACAGGTACAACCGCAGTTGAGACAGGTTGGACATGAATGTATCAAAACCTGCCCTCTGGGAGTCCGGTAGGGAGTCACGAAACTGAGGGAGGTCCTTCACCATACCCCGGAGATAGGAGGAAAAAGTGAAGGCATAATTTAACACCCTGGTGGCCATCAGGGAATTGGAATAAAGGCGACGGCCAAACTTGTCTAGGGTCCGGCCTTCCCTACCAGGTGGAACCGCCGCAGAAACCCGGGAAGGTTGCGACTTCTTAAGGGCAGATTCCACCAGCAAAGACTGGTGAGAGAGCTGCGCCTTGTCGAACCCCTTAGCCGGCACCGTCCTGTATTTGCCTTCCATCTTGGACGGGACGGACGTGACTGTAAGAGGGTTTGACAAATTTTTTAACCAAGTCTGCAGGAGTACCCTATTGTATGGGAGCCGAGGAGCCTCCCTAGGCGGAGTTGGAAGGTCCTGCTCCTCAAGGAACTCCTTGGAATACTGGGATCCCACCGAGAGGTCCAACCCGAGAGCCTTGGCCATGTCCTGCACAAAAACCGAAAATGAGGACGGTCTAGCAGGCGGGGAAGGAGATCTCGACTTCCTCGCCGAGGAAACAGGAGAGGCCTCGTGCGAATAATACAAGGGATCTCTCCCTGACCCCGAGCCCCACGATGTCTTCTCCACAGGCCTCGAGGGGGTAGGAGAATGCGTCCGCCTCGACGAGGCCCGGGGCGAGGACCCCGGGGTCCGGGGGACGAGAGCCCCCTCCCGTTTCCTCGGCGAGGAAGAACGGGACACCCCTCGCGCCGGGGAGCGGAGAAGCTTCGGATTGTCCATGCGCAACTCCGACACCCGCAACGCCTCGCCCCCGATCGGGGAAGACCGACCGCGCCCTCGAGGAGAACCCCGTGAGCGCTTCGGCTTCCTCGGTTGGCGCCTCGACCGAGTCCGAGTCGAGGGCGAAGACCCCCGGGAGGACCACGAGGAAGACGACGAGGAAATGCGGCGTACCCGACGCATCCTGTCCCGGGGCCGCACGCTACGCTCCGGCTGATCCCCCGAGGTCGATGGTAAGACCGAGGCCGAGGCGGGCGGAGCCTCGACAGCCGAGACCGAGGCCGGAGGAGCCCCGGTCCCCGAGGTCGAGGGAGCCCCGGCACCCGAGGCCGAGGTCGCCGAAGCCGAGGCCACCGAGGCAACAGCCGCCGGGGTCGAAGCCCGTTGCAGCTGTTCCAGGGCCCCCGACAGCTCCGATGAGATGAGCGCTCTGAGGAGGTCCTGGAAAGCCGGGATCCCGACGAAAGTCGGGAGGTCCGAATCCGGGGCATGCTCCCTGGAGGGCGACCTCGGTCTCGAGTGTTCCCTCGGGGCGTGCGCGGGTGGAGCCCGAGGCGGGGCCGAGGACGACCCACCCGCCTTGGTCGAAGCAGAGGACGGCTTCTTTGCAGACCCTGTAGGGGATGGAAAGGAGGACTTACCCGAGGTAGTCTTCGTTCCCGAGGTCGACTTGGAAGTCGAAGGGCGAGGAGAGGCCGAGGGCCCCGAGGTCGTCGAGGCCGAGGTTGAGGCCGAAGCCGAGGCCGACGTCGAGGCCTTCACCACGGGGTCCGCCACAAATAACTCTGCCATTCTGGCCCTCCTGCGACGGAGAGCCCTGGGCTGAAAGGTGGAACAGCGATCGCACGAGGTGGTAGGGTGTTCCGGGCCCAGACAAATGATGCACCACCGGTGGGGGTCTGTAATGGAGAGCAGCCTCTCGCACCGGCTGCACTTTTTGAAACCCGTCACAGGACGGGACATCAACGACGAAACTGGCCGGGAACGATCGACGTCCCGCGGCCACGGCTTCCGGGAGCCCCCGGAGCCCAACGAGAAGAAAAAAATATTTTTTTTTTTTGAAAAGAAAAGAATAAAGACACGACAAAGAAAATCGAAAAGCACAGCGCCTAAGAAATCAGACGCGGTGTCAGGAAGCAGGCGACAAAAAAGTTTTTGGAGCTCACAATCCACAGGGCTTACTGGCTCCGCGGAAAAAAATGAACTGAGGACCACGAGGTGGAACGCGCCCTCTAGTGGGCGAGGAAGCAGGCACATGCGTGGTGCAGTGTGCAAACTTGAAACTTCTAGCAAGTTTGCTTGAAAAGCTGTCCGCGCTGGGGCTCCGTAGATGACGTCACCCACATGTGAGAATATCATGCCTGCTTGTCCTGGGATAACTACATTTTCCCCAAATTCAAAACTGTTTGGAATTGGCTAAAAGCAGATTATTCTGGGCACTCATTTCATTCAAGGCAGCACAACCACTGGATCAATTATTACACCTGGTTTCTATTCACCAAGTCAGACGGGGCTGGGGATATTTCTGTGCCATTCGGTGCCCTCCACTCCAGTCAAGCACCAGTAACATTTTGCTTGGGATTCGTGGTGTACATGCTCCGAAAGGTCGTGTCAATCTGTTATTGTGGCAAAACCAGACAGGGGAAGAGTCCCCCCCCCCCCAAGCTCTACTATCAATTTCTATAGTGCTACCAGATGCACATAGAGCTGCAAACATGCATAAGAATAGCCTTACTGGGTAAGACCAATGTCCATCAAGCCCGGTAGCCCATTCTCACGGTGACCAATCCAGATCACTAGTACCTGGCCAAAACCAAAAGAGTAGCAACATTCCATTCAGAACCCTAAAGAACAGCAAGATTCTGGAATCCCAAAGAATGTAACATTCCATGCTACCAATTAAGGACAAAGTCAAAACAAAAATGTGCAGGGGTAACTCTTTGCACAATGAAGGTTACTTTTGAGTGACTAAAGAAATCGGTAGCACAAAAAATAAAACCGGTAGCACAAAAAATAAAGTCACTTTATTTTTTGTGCTACCAATTAAGGACAAGCAGTGGCTTCCCCCATGTCTTTCTCAACAACAGACTATGGACTTTTCTTCCAGGAAATTGACCAAACCCTTCTTAAAACCAGCAAGAGTCCCTGCTTGAAAGAGCTTATAATCTAAATTATGACATTCAAGCATGACAAGGGGCAACTATTCATGCTGCTCAAGTAGGAAATTACAAGGGAAATATGGCAGACAGCGTACAGACTAGAGAGATACTGAAAGATGGGTGCTTTATAAAGTAGGTTGAAGTTAGAACCTAAAGCATGAAGGAGACGGTCCCCCGCTTTGAATTTAGACCAGTGGTTTCCAACCCTGTCCTGCAAGACCCCTAGGCTAGTCGGGTTTTCAGAATAGCCCTAATGAATATGCATGGAGCAGATTTGCATGCCTGGCACCTCCATTATATACAGATCTCTCATATGCATACTCATTAGGGCTTTCCTGAAAACCCAACTGGCCTAGGGGTCCTCCAGGACAGGATTAGGAACCACCGATTTAGACCCATGGTTTTAGATCTCTCTTCCTATATAAGTGGGGCAGGTTCTGCCTGGGCTATGGAGGAAGATGAAATATTAGAGCTATCCACATGGTACCCCGATTATAAAGCATACCACCTCAATTTTAAACTGGTATCTTCCATACCACAGGGAATTGAAGCAGAAATGTCGAGCCCTGGAGTGTAAATGGAAAAAATCGAAATCCCCTTCTGACAGACAATCCTGGAGAGACAATATCAAGTAATGTATTAAAAAAAGCAAGGAAGAATTTCTATGGAGATAAAATCACCAGATCAAAAAACCAAAATAGTACATTGTTCAACATCTGGCGTAACCTAACCTCAAAAAACAACTCCACCTTTCCCCCTTCCCCCCATCCGCAAACGACCTAGACAAATTTTTCAACGAAAAGATTACTACCATAAGGAGTTCTTTCCCCCAGCTGTCTCTTACAATTCTCTGCCTCCCAATGACTCCAACCCTATCCCTGCTGATAGATCTTGGTCTGCCTTCGAACTCGTATCTGAACCCCAGATCTCTAAACTTTGTCTCAAACTGAAATCCTGCAAATGCTTTCTAGATCCTTTCCCATTCTACCTGTACGAAAACATTCCTGCGCAGGCCATCTCCTCTCTTACCAGTCTTATAAATTCTGCTTTACTATCGGGCCTGTTCTCCACAGAAATGGGAAACATTGCCTTATCCCTTCTTCTGAAAAAAGCCGATCTCGACCCTTCCTTACCATCGAACTACCGCCCCATAGCAAATATCCCTCTCCTAACTAAACTGCTAGAGGCCATAGTCGCTACCCAGCTCTCTTCTTACCTAGAAAGATTCTCCATTCTCCACCCCTATCAACACAGCTTCAGACCCAGCTTCAGCACCGAGTCCCTCCTAGTTTCCCTAATTTCAAAGGTTCAACAACTACATTCTCGTAACAAATTCGCTGTTCTTTTACAATTCGATCTCTCTGCAGCTTTCGATGTCGTCCACCACGACATACTACTTTATCAACTTTCCGAGATAGGAAATGACTCCACCTTCTTAAAATGGTTCTCAAACTTCCTTCGCTCTCGCTCTTACACTGTCAACACAAATGGCATCATGTCTGTACCTTGGACACCATCTTGCGGTGTCCCTCAGGGATCACCCCTATCCCCTATTCTCTTTAACATCTACATGTCCTCTCTGAAGCTCCTCCAACTTTCCCCCCTTGACACAATCTACACATACGCTGATGACATCCTTGTCCTCCTTGAAACAGACCAGAACCTCACCAACCTCCACGAGAACATTACATCTTGCATAATGAGACTCCACTCCTGGTCCCTCTCGGTACAGATGAAACTAAATGAATCAAAAAAAAAAATTACTCTGGCTCGGCCCAAAGTTAGAACACATGCCCGCCATCTTCGCACTACCCACAGGCACTGCTCTGCGCCTTGAGTTCAAGCAAGGTCTTTGGCATCACTACTGATTCTTCACTCTCCCTCAAAGACCACCTCAACTCCTTGGCAAAATCATGCTTTTTCAGCCTCCACATGCTGAGGAAGGTAAAATTATGGTCATACCTGTTAATTTTCTTTCCTTTAGAAGCAGCAGATGAATCCAGAGACTAGTGGGTATAGCTCACATCGACCAGCAGGTGGAGATAGAGAACTGATTAACAGTTGGCCTTAAAGCCTGGTGTTCCTTCTGTTGCTTCAGTTATGCACTTTGCCCAAGCATCCCGAAAGGAGAATGAGCAGCCAGAAAACTCCATTCCAGTAAAAAAACGTGTCTTTCCCTTCTTAGTATCATTTTTGTGTTTTTTTTTTTTTTTTTTCAACCATGAAATAATACACTTACCAACCATAGCCCCAGCTAAACCTATGAACTGAACACCCTACACACCGACCGTGCACTTGGGGCGGGGCTCTGGATTCATCTGCTGCTTCTAAAGGAAAGAAAATTAACAGGTATGACCATAATTTTACCTTCCATAGCAAAGCAGCAGATGAATCCAGAGACTAGTGGGATGTAGCAAAGCAAACTCAAACTGGGTGGGACGCCAATGCCACCTCTGTCAGCACTGCAGCGCCAAAACTCGCCTCTGAACGGGCCGCTACATCTAACCGATAATGCTTTGAAAAAGTATTTCCCGACGACCAAGTGGCCGCTCGGCAAATCTCCTCTAAAGACATCCCCCCGGACTCCGCCCAAGATGTAGCCAAAGCCTGAGTGGAATGAGCATGAAGGTGCTCCGGTACCTTCTTCCCTGACAACACATACGCCGAAGCAATAGTGTCCTTGACCCAACGCGCAATGGACGCTTTAGACGCCGCCATCCCTTTGTTTTTACCCGCGAACGCGACAAAGAGATGGTCCGACCGGCGAAAATCATTCGTCACCTCCAAATAATGGAGAAGCATACGGCGTACATCCAGTAGCCGCACCGACAAAAATCGTTTCCCCCAATCCTCCTTCCGGAAGGATGGAAGGAATAAACTCTGGTTCACATGAAAGGACGAAAGAACCTTAGGCAGGAAGGACGGCACCGTACGCACCGTCACCCCCGCCTCCGAAAAATGCAAAAAGGGTTCCCTGCAAGAAAGAGCCTGCAGTTCCGATACTCGCCTTGCTGAAGCCATCGCCACCAAAAAAACTGTTTTCAGTGTGACATCTTTCAAAGTGGCCGCTGACAGGGGCTCAAAAGGCGCCCCCTGCAACTTCCCAAGGACGAGCTTAAGGTTCCAAGTTGGACAAATTCGCTTTACCGGCGGGCGGATATGATGAACCCCCTTGAGGAAACGGACCACGTCCGGCTGCGACGCGAGCGCCGAGCGAGCCACCCGGCCCCTGTAACAGGCAATGGCCGATACTTGAACCTTCAAAGAGTTATATGCCAACCCTTTTTCTACGCCCTCCTGCAGGAACGCAAGAATAGCCGGCAGAGAAGCATGGAAAGGCGCAATTCCCTGTCTTCCGCACCATGCCTCAAAGATCCTCCAGACCCTCGCATAGGAGGCTGACGTTGAAATCCTCTTAGCTTTAAGCAGGGTGGAAATCACCCGTTCTGAATAGCCCTTCTTGGTCAGCCTTGACCTTTCAATAGCCAGGCCGTAAGACCAAAGCAGCCCGGATCCTCCATCAATATGGGACCCTGCGTCAGTAAGTCCGGAGTTACCTGGAACGCTACCTGCTCGCCTACCGACAGCTGCATCAGATCTGCGTACCACGGCCGCCTTGGCCAATCCGGAGCCACTAGGATTATTCTGCCTCGAAAGCGAGAGATGCGTTGCAACACCCGCCCTATCATGGGCCAAGGTGGGAACACATACAGAAGGGAATTCGGAGGCCACGGGAGAGCTAATGCGTCCACCCCCTCCGAACCCTTTTCCTTGCGTCTGTTGAAGAACCGAGGCACCTTCGCATTGCGGGAAGAGGCCATGAGATCCATCTCTGGCAACCCCCAACGACGGACTAGCAGGCCGAACGCTCGAGCCGACAACTCCCATTCGCCCGGATCGAGAAGATTTCTGCTGAGGAAGTCCGCTTGCACGTTTTCGTGCCCTGCAATGTGTGCCGCCGACAAAAGCGGAACATGCTCCTCTGCCCATCGAAACAAATTTCTTGCCTCTTCGGCCAACTGCGGACTCCGGGTGCCCCCCTGACGATTGACATAAGCGACCGCCGTGACACTGTCCGAAAAGATCCTGGTCGGTTTGTCTTGAACTAGGGCCTGAAAAGCCCGCAGCGCTAACCGGATCGCTCTTAATTCCAGCAAGTTTATGGGCCATAGCGCCTCCTGGGAAGACCACATTCCCTGCACCGACGTTTGCATGCATTGGGCTCCCCAGCCCCGCAGACTGGCATCCGTTGTAACTACCACCCAATCCGGTGTGGCCAACGGCATGCCCCTCCAAAGATGCACGTCCTGGAGCCACCAGCGCATACTGCGAGCTGCTCGAAGACTCCACTGGAGACGCACATTGTAGTTCAGAGAAGCTGGGGACCAGCGAGAGAGTAGAGACTGCTGTAAGGGCCTCATGTGGCTCCGGGCCCAGGGAACTACCTCCAGAGTCACCACCATGGAGCCCAGCACCTGTACATAATCCCAAACTCGAGGTCTGGCCGACCCGAGAAGGAGGCGAATTTGAGCCTGCAATTTCTCCCCCCGGTCTCGGGGTAGAAACACCTTCCCTAGAGCCGTATCGAACCGCACCCCCAGATGCACCAATGACTGCGATGGGGACAAAAAACTTTTGGGAAAGTTGACAATCCACCCCAACGACTGAAGGAGAGAGATAACTCTGCGTCACCGACAAACTTTCCTGTCGGGAGGAGGCGCGGATCAACCAATCGTCCAAGTAAGGGTGTACCCGAATCCCTTCCTTGCGTAGAAAAGCGGCTACCACCACCATGATTTTGGAAAACGTTCGGGAAGCCGTCGCCAGGCCAAAGGGCATTGCCCGAAACTGATAATGTTGGCCCAGAATCGCAAACCGCAGAAACTGCTGATGCGGAGGCCATATCGGAATATGAAGGTACGCTTCCTTGAGATCGAGAGACGTGAGGAACTCTCCCGGTCTTACCGCCGCAATAACCGAGCGTACCGTTTCCATTCGGAAATGGCGCACACTGAGGAATCTGTTGACCCCTTTGAGATCCAGCACCGGTCTGAAGGATCCCCCCTTCTTTGGTACAATGAAGTACAGGGAATATATACCGCGGCCTACCTCTTCCGGTGGCACCGGTACCACCGCCCCCAGCTCGAGCAGCACCTGAAGCGTCCTGCGGACCTCGGCTCCCTTGGCAGCTCCATTGCACGGGGACACCAAGAAAGAATCTACGACGGGAGCGGCGAATTCTAATTTGTACCCTTCGTGAACAATGTCCAACACCCACTGATCGGACGTGACTGTGGCCCACTCCGCCCGGAATGCCGAAAGCCGACCCCCTAAGGGCAGGGCGGAGGGAGCCAAGCCCCCGTCATTGTGGAGTGCGACTGGCTGGGGTACGGGCTGACTGCCCCGAAGAGGGTTTCGTCGTCCGAAAGGAACTTCTCTGCTGAAACCGAGGTCTCGAAGCAGAGAACGGGCCAGATGCCGACCTGGAAACAGGTCTACCAGCCCTGGCCCGCCGAACATCCCGGAAACGTGGTCTAGACGATGAGGCCCTTACCGGGGGCCTAGCCCTGTCCTCCGGTAAACGCTGCGTTTTGGTATCCCCAAAATCCTTTACCAGTTTATCTAACTCCTCTCCAAACAATAAACCCCCTTTAAAAGGGAGTCTCACCAGCCGGAGCTTGGACGCTGCATCGGCCGCCCAATGACGGAGCCACAAGGATCTGCGTGAAACCACCGAAAGAGACATCTGTTTCGCAGACGCCCGAATCATATCATACAAGGCGTCTGCCAAATAAGCCAAGCCGGCCTCCAAATCCGCCAATTCCGAAGGGACAGTACTTTCCGACTCCAGCAAATTATCGGTCATCCCTTGTGACCACTGCAGACATGCCCGCGCCGCGTAAGAACTGCAGATTGCGGCCTGTAAAGTAACTGCAGCTACTTCAAAGGACATCTTTAGGGATGCTTCAATCTTTCTATCCTGCGCATCCTTCAGTGTCACGCCCCCTTCTACCGGCAAGGTAGTTCTTTTAGTCACCGCCGCCACCAAAGCGTCCACCCTAGGTAACCTCAACTTTTCCAGTTCGGTCTGGTCAACCGGATACAAGAGCCGCATGGCCTTTGCTACCCGCAAACTGGCCTCCGGCGCCTCCCATTGCGCTGAGATTAGCTCCTGCATGGCCTCATGGACCGGAAAGGACTTAGGCGGCCTACGTGTCCCTGCCATCAGGGGGTTACCGGACACCTTAGCATCTTCCTGCGCAATGTTCAAACTCTGCAAAGCTTTTGAAATAAAGGAAGAAAGCTCCTCACTATGGAACAACCGGAGAGCGGAAGGGTCATCCCCTTCCCTACCCGGGCTACTCTCCGCGTCCCAATCCAATAGCTCACCTTCCTCCAACGACTCAGGAAGTGAGAAAGGCGATCTGGGCAAAATATCTACAGCCTCCGCAGACACCAGTCTGCGCTTCTTAGCCCCCTGCGACTGTCCCGGGGACCCTGCTGTCCCCACCTTGGGTCTGGCATCCGTCCCCTCCCCCCCCCCGCAGAGGTAGAGGGTACCGCAAGGGACCGCCCGGCCCCCAGCACCGGCTGGGTAGGCTGCGAGCTCTGCAATTTAAACGCTTGATGGAGCAACATCACAAATTCGGGCGAAAATGAACCCCAGTTAAGAGGCACTCCCCCGCCCTGCTCTGAGCCTAGGGGTGGGTCCGCGCCGGCCTCCAGCGCTCTCGACTCTCCTCCCGCCGCCTCACTCTTGTCCTCCGTGGCCGAGTCCTGCAGTAACCCTGCATCGACTTCGAGCGGCGGGGACATTGAGCAAGACTCCCGCACCCGGGACATGGCCGCCTCACAAGCCGCCAAAAACGGATCGTCTGCCGGTGCTACCAAGCACCCGGCAGAGCAAAGACCCGACCGTGTTCGGCGCTTCCCACAGCGCGAACACAGCTGACCAGCCTGTGCAGCCATCCCCCCTCAGCCGGACAAAAAGCTCCGACGCTGTATTTTTTTTTTTTTTACACACGCGGCGAACGCTGCCGAATGACGACTCCGCCCCCCAAGACGCCCGGCACCCGGGAAACGCGACCACACTCGAGTAATGAAAATAACACACTCACCCGGTCAGCCGCTTACCCCCGAAGCCAGGCAATCATTGGTAAAGTACTGCATGCCGAGTCAATCACAGCACGGCTCAGTACAAGCAGGAAGGCTTCCTCTTTTTTTTTTTTTTTTTTTTAAACTGGAATGAAGAAGCCAGCCACTCCTGCAACCTGGAAAGGGAACCCCTCTATCCAACGGAGGGGAGGGTGGAGCAGGGACCTGGGAGGGCCCAGGTGTACCTCCCAAAGCCGGCACCAACAGCCAGACACCCCCACCTACTGAAGAGACCTAGTCTCAACAGAGGAATCCCAACGGAACACCACTCCAATCTATCCTGCAGCAGCCAGAGACCAGGAGCTAGAAAGGTAGCTCCACCCCTGCTGGGAGATAGAGCAAAACTGAAGCAACAGAAGGAACACCAGGCTTTAAGGCCAACTGTTAATCAGTTCTCTATCTCCACCTGCTGGTCGATGTGAGCTATACCCACTAGTCTCTGGATTCATCTGCTGCTTTGCTATGGAAAGTAAGATCCTACTTTCGCCAAAAACATTTTGCCGTCCTCATCCAATCCATCATCCTCTCCAAACTTGACTACTGCAATGCCATTTACTTATGCCTAACAAAAAAAAGTCTTCAAAGACTCCAGCTTATCCAGAATACTGCAGCCAAGTTGATCTTTGCAAAACGCAAATCTGACCATGTCTCCCCACTCCTGTCCAATCTTCACTGGCTCCCAGCGATTTCCAGAATCCATTTCAAATGCTCCTGCCTGGCTTTTAAGATCATTCAAGGCATCCTCCCTTCCCTAATCCCACTATCCTTTAACTCCGAGTCCTGACTCCACCAGACCCGCCCAAAGATATAAACTATCCTTCCCCTCTCTACACGGTATTCTCTATGCAGGTAAACTGGGAATATCTCTTCTCTTCAAAATCACAGGTCTCTGGAACGACCGTTGCGGAACCTGGGCTCTCTCCAACTATTCCGCAAGCAACTGAAAACTTGGCTCTTCTCTAACATGTAATTCTATTTTCCCCCTTACTTTTCCATTCTATATATAAGCTCATGTAAATCTTTTCCTTTCTCTTCTTATATTTTAAGTTTTTGTAAACCGTGCCGAGCTCCACTTCCGTGGAGAGAATGCGGTATATAAACTTAAGGTTTAGTTTGTAAAAAGGAGATATGAGCCATCACAATCTAACACTACTATTCATGCTGGGTGTTAAATTAGACCAGCACAGTACCAGATCAGCCGCTAAGAGCTGGGCTTCTTGAATAAGCAGAATGTTAAGTTTTAATGACAGAGAATAGATGAATGTGCTGTAACTAATACAATTTTATGTTTCTCAGTCAAAAGAGAATCTACTTCTATTCTCACATGTTTTAGTTAGAACAAAACGTACACCATCAAAACCAGATTCAGTTACAGGCACTTTATTCCCAGGACATGTAGCAAGCGTGCGTTTATTCTGCAAAACAACAACATTTCACTCCTGCCATCACCCATTGCATCAGCCACTTTGATGTATCTGACTGAGCAAGACAGAAGATACAGTCAAACCTCGGTTTACGAGTGTACCGGTTTGCAAGACGAGCAAAACATTCGTAAAATCGGTGCCTCGGAAAGCGAGTTTGACTCGATTTACGAGTGCCACCCCCCGCGATCTTACATGCTCCCCCAAGCACCAAAACAATATCCCTTACCCCGATTGGGCACCAGCACCATCACCAACGCACAGGACATGCCGGTGCCCGAAGATCCTTCCTCTTCTGTGCTGGGCTGGACTGGGCCTTGAGCATTTGTGCATGTTCAAGGCCTTCTGGTCTCGCTCTCTGAATCTGAGAATCTCGGAGAGAGCGAGACCAGAAGGCCTTGAACATGCGCAAGTGCTCAAAGCCCAGTCCAGCCCAGCACAAGCAAGAGGAAGGATCGCTGATGCACCGCCCAGCCCAGCACAGAGGGAGGATCTTCAGGCACCGGCACGTCCTGTGCTTTGGTGCTGATAACAAATCAGGGTAAGGGATATCGTTTTGGTGCTTGGGGGAGCATATAAGATCGCGGGGGGGGGAAGGGGTTGGTGGAACAAATCAAAGCAAGTTTCCACATTCCTATGGGGAAACTCGCTTTGATATATGAGCAATTTGGTTTACAAGCATACTTCTGGAACAAATTATGCTCGTAAACCAAGGTTCCACTGTATACCAAAAGGGTGGAGCTAAAATGCTGGCTACAGAGGGGATGAGCACAACTTATCTTCCCATTAGTCAAAAAGTAAACAAGAGAAATTTCTCCTTGGTCTGGTGCAGGGGGGTAGGCAATTCCGGTCCTCAAGAGCTGGAGCCAGGTCAGGTTTTCAGGATATCCACAATAAATATGCATGATATAGATTTGCATCTCAAGGAGACAGGACATGCAAATCCTCGAGAGCCGGAGCCAGGTCAGGTTTTCAGGATCTCCACAATGAATATGTACGAGATGGATTTGCATGCCCTGCCTCCTTGAGATGCAAATCTATCTCACGCATATTTATTGTGGATATCATGAAAACCTGACCTGGCTCCAGCTCTTGAGGACTGGAATTGCTTGTGGCCATTATGAAATTCAGTCTCAGGGAAAGCATGCTTAAGTGACTGGCATAGAATCTGATACAGATATATCAGAGTACTGCTTTATTAAAATGAGTTCATATGACACTCAAGTGTCTAGCTGGTACTAATGCATGACGCCTGGAGATAACAGTTCCAATCTCTTTCAACATTTTGTTGAAATGAGCAAGTCCATTGACACTCAGATAAATACACAAGCACTGCTATATTCGGACAGACAGGAGGGTCCATTAAGCTCAGTATTCTTTTCCAACCATGGCAAATCCAAGTCACAAGTACCTGGCAGGATCCCAAAAGAATGAATGGGTTTCCTGCTGCTTGCTCCAGGAATAAGCAGTGATGTTCCTCAATTCCAGCTTAATAACGTGGTATGGACCTTTTTAAACCTCTGCTATGCCAACCACTTTCACCACATTCAGAGTTTAAATTATGAGTGAAAAAAAAGTCCAATTTGTTTTAAATGTACTATTTAGTAACTTCATTTCATGCATCCTGGTCCTTGTGAATCGCTCGTTTACCCTTACAAAAGTACATCTATCCATTACACGCCACTCATGCTATAATTACCACTACTTGATGTATGTAGCACTGTACTTAAACACGCAAGAGATGGTCAGTTTATAATTTATTCAAGAGAAAACAGGACCGATAAGGTATTAGGGAGTTATTAATGGGAACGATTTAAATAAACCTGGGTAATGAATAGGTGAATAGGGGTAATAAGAGTAAAAAGCACTTTCAAATAACTGGGCTTTTAACCTGGATTTGAATAGGGCCATGACACACCCACTTACTCCAGGCATATGGCATAGCAAGATAAAAGAACGGAGCCTGGAATGTGTGGTAAAGAAGTGTACAGATGATAAGAGGTACTAGGGAGGAGTGTAGGGAGAGAAGAGGAGAGATACTGTGGAGCTGCAGATTGAATGCACGTGTAAATCAGTAAGGAGTATGAATCGTATATGGAAAACAGCCGGGAAGCCAGTGAAGTTACTTGGAGAGGGGTTATGTGAATGTACCAACACTGGAATTCATGCAGCAGAATTTTGAACAGATCGAAGAAAAGAGTTTAGGAGGAGACCTGCGAGAAGCAAGAAAGAATGAAGTTTTAGGAATGTGCTCAAAGGGAAAGATGGATATTAGGGATGATACCAAAATCTGCAATAGAGTAGACATGCCGGATGGTGTGAACAACGTGAAGAAAGACCTGGTGAACCTTGAAGAATGGTTTGAAATTTGGCAGCTAAAATTTAATGCTAAGAAATGTAAGGTCATGCATTTGGACGGCAAAAACCAGAGGGAACGGTACATTTTAGGGGGTGAAGAACTTATGTGCACAGAACAGCGGGACTTCGGTGGCCAAACAGGTTGAAAAGGTGATGGCAAAAGCTAGAAGGATGCTAGGGTGCATAAGGAGAGGTATGGCCAGTAGGAAGACTCTGGTGAGACCTCATTTAGAATATTGAGGCCACACCTTCAAAAACATATAAAAAGAACGGAGTTGGTCCAGAGGAAGGCTACTAAAATGATGTGTTGTCATCTCTTTGATAGGCTGGTATCTTAATGCTTCATTTTTTCAATCAAGTTCCTTAGATTCAACTTGATGTATTTGATCTGTTCTATGTATTACTTCTTTCCCTGCCAGGCTGATATTTTCTGCATTGTATTTGTAAAGGCTTTCTGTCTTTATCTGTTTAAGTCCATTATTCTAATTTGTATTTTATCTGTATCCCATGTATTAGCTCACCTTGTTGTGAACCGCCTAGAACTTTTTCAGTATAGCGGTATATAAGAATAAAATTATTATTATTATTTTAAGGTATATGGGGACAGACAAAAGATATCAATCTGTATACTTTGGAGGAAAGATATGATAAAGTTTAAATACCTACATAATTAATTATATCAGGGATTTCTATTCCGCCATTACCTTGCGGTTCAAGGCGGTAATGTAAATGCGCACGAATCAAATCTCTTTCATTTGAAAGGAAACCCCTCCTCCTTTTTATACAGTGAGCTCAGGGTAGCAGCTGAAAGAGGCATTGCCATTTCTTTCAGCAGGTGTCACTTAAATGAGCCCAAAGTGACTGAAGAATTCAGAACAAGACCTTGGAACACTTGTACTGTATTGAATCATTTGCACTTAATTTATAAAAGTAAAAAGATAAGCATTGCAAGAAGTCCCAATAAACAAGATCATGCTACTAATGCTTCAGACCAAACTATGCAGTACCTCTCATTGTGAGAACTAGAAAAACTAGCGTTTCCAACCAAAAATAGCCATGAGAAGTCTCCATCTGGTACTATGTGTTAAGCACATGAAAGTAAGGGAGGGGAGTTTTATCTAAATGGTAATGTGTCCTTCCAGATAAATATGTAGGCATGCTGCCCAGGTCGGTGAAATGAAGAAATTTGTTAATGTTTCTTTCCAGCTCTGGATCAACACCAGAAATTTCCAACATCAGCAAGAGGTCCTTTTCAGCTGCCCGAGTCCAAGGTTTCTATTTTGTATAGGTGAGCTACTGCACCAAAGTACCAAATCACTGCAGCATGGCACACCAGGGTCCTAAGCTTTCCCACTTCAATTAATAAAGCTAAAAAGAGTGCTCAAAGATGCAAGTGAAAACTAAACAGATTCTAACAAAACAAAGATTTCGTTTCAAATCCCATTTCACCAGCCTTGGCATTCATTGTTCCCTGAAAGTAGCAGTGCCACATCAATTATATTTACAAAGAGCAGAAAGCCAAGAGGGAACAGGACATTCAAAAACAAGCTCGAGGCATTTATTACAAACACACAGCTCTAGTTAAAAACCAACTGGCATCGGCAGTGGAATTGGGGGAGGGGGGGGAGGAGGGGTGCCTAGGGCCATGGCCCTACCAATATTTTGCCCAACAAAGCATCAGCAATTAAAGCCTGGGGATGCGACCAGAGATTTGTCATGGGAGGGGACCAGGACCAAACAAATCAAAGGTGTTCCAATTGCCCCTGCCAACTGGATCTGAAAACCAGTGAGGCAATGCATCGTAGCATCCTCCCAGAGCCAGGGCTCCCCAAACAGATTTTCAGGATAGCCACAAAGAATATGTATGTACATTCAGTCTATACAAAGTTTCTCTCATACTGTACATATCCATTATGAATATGTTTATATTTGCACAGTAACTAAGATAAAATGTGGTGGACTTTTTTCTCCACTTATTTATTCATAGCTCAAACTCAGCAAGTATTTTCCTGGTGACCATAAACTGATTTATGAATGATCTTACAAATGAGAACTGCGACAGAATTCTGATGCTTGCTCTTCCACTTAATAATAAAAGGAGAAAGTGGAGACTCGTTGCTACTGTCATCTAAGCAAAAATCAGCATAATTAATGCCTCATAGCTATCATTAAACTTTCAGAAGGACAATCTGACTTTTGTCATTTCTTTCTAATTCAAGTCTGTCACTTCAAATCTTTTATATCATAAAATTATTTTGTTTTAACATAAAAACATGACAGCAAATAAAGGCCAAAAGGCCCATCTAGTCCGGCCATCTACAGGGTCAACTATCTCCTCCTCTCCATACACAATATGCCTGTCCCACGGTTTCTTGAATTCAGACAGTGTCACCACCACCTCTACTGGGAGACATCCATGCATCTACCATCCTTTCTGTAAAAAAGTATTTCCCTGGATTATTCCTGAGACTTTCACCTTTTAACTTCATCCTATGCCATCTCACTCTGAAGTTTCCTTTCAATTGGGAAGACTCAACTCATGCATATTTATGCCAAGTAAGCTAAACTAAATCAAACCTTAAGTTTATATACTGCATCATCTCCATAAAGATAGAGCATGGCACGGTTTACAAGTACTTTAATAAATATCGTTATCATATCGCCCCTCTCCCACCTTTTCTCTAAAGCAGGGATCTCAAAGTTCCCTCCTTGAGGGCCGCAATCCAGTTGGGTTTTCAGGATTTCCCCAATGAATATGCATTGGAAGCAGTGCATGCATATAGATATCATATACATATACATATTGAGATCTTTAAGTCTGTCCCCATACGCCTTATGATGAAGACCACGTACCATTTTAGTAGCCTTCCTCTGGACCAACTCCATCTCTTTTTATATCTTTTTGAAGGTGCAGCCTCCAGAATTATACTCAATATTCTAAATGAGGACTCAAAGTCTTATACAGTGGCATCAATACCTCCTTTTTCCTACCGGCTACTTATGCACCCCTAGCATCCTTCTAGCTTTCAGTCACTTTTTGAACACGATTGGCTACCTTTTAATAATAATAATAACTTTTTATATACCGCAATACTACAAAAAATTCAAAGCAGTTTGCAGAGGAAGACTGTATACAGACAGTGATAATACAAACCCCCCCCCAAAAAAAACACACAAAAAAAACACCTCACAATTACATTAGCATGTTAAGATTAATCGAGTTTATCTGGGAGTATTTTAGGAATGCATCAAGGCATAAGTGGAGTCAGAGAAATTTGTCAAAGAGATAAGTTTTGATTGACTTCCTGAAAGTTTGAAATAAAGTTGGTTAAATGTTTGTTCCATTTCCCTGCTTGGAATGATAGTGTTCGATTAAGGAATCTTGTAGATTCTAAATGTAACATAAAATTCATAATTTTTCATTTCTATTATAATTGTAAGATAATCCCACCACAACTGAATTAGGTACAATATATTTCCTTTTCTGTTTCAAGTTGCCTTACATCCCCTGTACCAGCTTTCATTGTGACTTGTTTACCAAGCTTCATTAGCTGCCCCTCCCCCCAATACACACGAGGGAAAAAAGGGGTGTGTCTATATTCTCACCCTCCCTCCTTCCTTCCACAGTCCCTCCCCCCATGCCCTCTAGAGGCCTGCCTGAAGCCCAGCGGTGAGCCAGGACAAGAGCAATCCTTCCCATGTCCTGTCCCAAACCACCCTGCTTCCCTAACTCTTGTAGACCTTGCCTTTAAAGCCCTGGTGGTTTAGCACTGAAACCCTACATTCCTGCCCCATGAGAGCTGTGATCAAAAATGCCTTCAAGATAATGGGAGCTCAAGAAGACTGCTGCAGGAACTGATGGCAAGCATTTTTTAATTACGGTTCTCACAGAGCAGGAGCGTAAGAAGCTTGCTCCTGCCCCACATCACTAGACCACAAGCTTTAAAAGGTAAGGTCTTTAGGGGTCAGGGACGCAGGGTGGTTTAGAATAGGCAAGAACAGGACATGGGAAGGATCGATCCTGTACCGACTCACCATTGGCCCATAGGATGCCTGAAAAAGGTCTGGGCAGGCCCACAGGATGCCTGAAAAAAAGTTTGGGCAAGGGCAGAGCGCAGACTAAAGGACCTGAATATAAACAGAGACCCACATTTTTGGGCCATTTTTTGGCCCAACTGAATGGTAAGCTGTTGGGAACAATTAGTGCAGAGGTTTTCTGGTTATCAAGCATTAATTTTGGCAATTTTGTGTCTTGGTTCTTTTCTATAATATGGAGGAAAAAGCAAAACCCTAAGCAGTAATCAATGTGCTTTTCATCATGCCTCATCCCAGAACCTACATACACCATTGCCAAAAGCTCCAGTAACCCCTGCACAGCAGATCAGATGTGGAACACTCTCACTTCACTAACCTGAATCACCAAATTCCTAAACAACCTTCTAAAATCTAAACCAAGGCCAACTTCCAGCTCAAATTGGAAAAATAGCTCATACCATATCAAAAATCGCAAAATGCCAACCTATCCACCCCCTCAAACTACAGACCCATAGCAGGCATCCCCTTCTTACCAAGCTCCTATAATGTATGTAAGCAATTCACATCCTACACAGATCAGTACTCCAGCCTACATCCCTCTCAGTTTGGATTCTGACCGCAGCACAGCATGGAACTTCTAACACTTACCACAAAAATTGGATACTACGTACAGGCCAACAAGCAACCCTCCTTCAAATCTACATCTCCGCAGCCTATAACTCTGTAAACCACCTTCTCCTAACAAAACTTACTGAAAATGGAATCACAGGCACTACACTTAGCTGGTTTTAACAACTTCCTAGAAAAGAATACCTTGTCTGGAAAGATGGAGTCTTCTCTAACAACTGGAAAGCCTTCTAGAGGGTACCCCAGGGTTCTTCCCTCTCTCCAATATTGTTCAACCTGTGCATGAACTCTCTTGGTAACATTATATTTGTCAACAACGAATGCCTGATATACATGGATGACATTCTCGTCCTCATTCCCATTAGTCAACTAGATGCGTCAGAAATACTTGCTGATAACATCAACAAGAAACAATCATGGGCCAAAATTAAACTCAAACCAAAACCCTCTGGTTCCATGCTCCCACAACAAACAGCTCCCAATTGCATTGTCCTGCCATCCGGAGCTAAAATAGACATACATATATATGCAAATATAAACCAAGGTAATTTTTTCATCCCAAAAAAGGAGGGGGAAAAAAAAAAAAAAAGGTTGACTTGAATATAAAACGGGGAAGGGGAGGTGTTAATATTCAAGTACAGTGCCCTGCCAGGCTCTGCTTCCAGCTCCCCCTCCCCTCCAAACCTGTTAGGCTCTGCACCCTGTTTGTCCTCCCTCTCTGCCAGGATCTGCTTCCAGCCCCCTCCCTTACTCCCTCGCCTGCCATGCCAGACTCTGCATCCAGTCCCCCTCCCACTCTGGCTCTGATACAACCCCCTCCCTCACTCCCTTGCTGGTCTCTGTATCTAGACCCCCTCCTTCCTGCCCTGCCAGGTTTTGTACCCTGTTCCCCTCTCCCTCCTGATGCCTTACAGGTCTCCACCGGGCCTACCATAAAAGTCTTGGTGGTCCATACTTCTACAAATGCTAATTTTACCTCAGCTTCATAACTAACTCCCTCTACATAAGCATTAACACAATACTAATCCAGAAATTACAATTAATCCAACTCAGCAGTTTTCAAGCTAATAAATATGACCCAATCTCCAGCTATCTCAGACAGTTACATTGCTACCTGTCACTACTCAAATAAACTTCAAAATCTCCTGTATAATTTTCCACATCCTACATGGCAACTCCACCATGCCAATCAAACTTATTCAATTCCTCATGGCCCACCTCTGCAACAAATCTTTGTAAGCTTCTGATGAACTACCCCTCAACAAAAAGCCTAAGATAGTGTTGAAGATGCATTTCTTTGTTTACATGTATCGGCACAAAGATATGGAACAACCTCCCAACAACCATTTGATCTGAACTGAACTACCTCATGTTCTGAAAGACCTCATGTTCGTTGATACCATATCTGCCACAATAAACCGACCCTTGAGCCTACCAAGCATCTTGCAACCTCTAATACACTACGCACACCATCATCCACATTACTGGACTATAAATTACCTCCATCTTCTACCTCAAAGCACCACTCTCTAAATAGCGCTAGTTTTCTCTTCTTGTATTGTACCACATCACTAACTGTTGCAATGTATCATCCTTGTACTGTACAAAATTATATCTCTAAACTGTAGTACACTTCCTCTGTATTCACTGTGACAGGGGATTACCAGACCCGCAAATACAGAAAAACCAGATAACTTTTTCATACGTTATTTGCTGGGTTTTTTTTATATTAAAAACCATCGTGAATATGGTGAAACCACAAACATGATGGGAGATCTGGCCTGTTCCTGAAGGAGAGGCAAAACACAGTGAAGACAGTGCCGAGAATCAGCTATTTTCTTTGTAAACGCTTGGAATCAGCAATTTCTCTATGCAAGCTGAAATAATTTTAGGGGGGGGAGGGAAGGAGCCAGTGAGCTAAAAACCACAAATAATTGAAACCGCGAATACAGAGGGAGAAGTGTATGTCACCTTGAACCTATTTAGACATAGTGCGGCTCAAATCACAGATTAGATTATCTAACGCACCCCTGTACAACATGCGGCCCGATACGGCTCTCACTGCGGCCCACGCCAGGGTTTCTACAAATTGTGAACTCGTACTGTCTGCCCACCCACCCGCTTCCTGGTGTTTTAATTTTAAATCTTATGGCAACTGCCATGTCAATGAGCAAGCCTGCCCCAGAGTAGTTCATTTTACTTCCGGTCAGGCCTGCTTGATGACGCTGTGTAGTGGCTGCCTGAAGACTTACAATTACAACACCAGGAGAAGGT